>NC_074704.1:20348365-20675240 GCF_029448725.1 Salvelinus fontinalis | reverse complement strand
TGACCTCGGTTGTCAGTTGAACAGTGTTTCCTCTGACACATTGGTGCGGCTGGCTTCTGGGTTAAGAATTGCGGTTTGGCGGGTCATGTTTTGGAGGACGCATGACTCGACCTTTGCCTCCTGAGCCCGTTGGTGAGTTTCAGCGATGAAACAAGATTGAAATTGGGGAGAAAAAAAATACAAAAAAGAATACAAAAATAAAAAGAATATGGGGTATGGGGCCACTACACCTTCATTTTTTAAATGTCTACCTAAACAAATAGCAAGTGATTCTCGTGCCTAAGTTCAAGGTCAGAATACGTGTAGAGAGAAAAGTGCATAAAAAGGGAATTAAATTCCCTTCTACACGCGTTTAAATCGGGTCGGAATTTCCCCCTTGTAGCTTTGCGTTTCCAATAGGCCTACCTAAGAACACTTGATACATGTATTAAATAGGCCTACTGGTTATCTCTATTATCATCATAAATGCTATTATTGAGTTGTATGTGTTAGATAGGAGCAGATTCAAGATTATTAAAATATTATTTAAATGATCTTATTTTATTGATTACAGTAGTATGTTGTTGCAGTAGATATGAATTGAAACAATATTTTGTAATAATTTAAGTACTGCTGTACTATTGCCTGGTTTTAAGACTTGCTTGTAATTTTAATAGAGAAATGTTCTTTATGGAAATAAAAAGAGACATATCACTAAGTAGTATGTTGTTTATTTATTCAGTACTTCATCATAATTTATTATAAGATGCACTGCTAGAACCAGCTTGTGTGTGTGTGTGTGTGTGTGTGTGTGTGTGTGTGTGTGTGTGTGTGTGTGTGTGTGTGTGTGTGTGTGTGTGTGTGTGTGTGTGTGTGTGTGTGTGTGTGTGTGTGTGTGTGAGAGAGAGAGAGAGAGTTAAACAGATCAGAGAGCATTTTCATGGCAACTTTTTTCAAAGAAGTTCCACAATGCTGCGCTGTTGGACGCATTCTGGGAGTAAGAGACATGGAGATGTCTTAAAGAGAAAAGGGGAGTCAGGAGAAGCAATGGATGCAGAGTTTTCTATGTTTGAGATGACAAGGGCGTTGGAGGGCTGTGGAGAAGATAAAGTGTGTTATATGATGTTTAAGCATGCACTGGACAGTGTGTTGGAAACAGTGTTAGGGTGGTATAATAAGGTGTGGAAGACTGGGGTGCTACCTGCTGGGTGGAAATGTGCGGTGATATTGCTGTTTGTATAACCAGGTAAAGATCCCACTAGGGCGGGCAGTTATAGACCTACCACACTGACAACCAACATGTGTAAATTGATGGAAAAGATGATAGTGAGTAGGATAATGTATTTCTTGGGATTTATGGGTTTGATGAGCTTAGCACAGAGTGGGTTCAGGACAGTGGAGGCTGGTGGGAGGAGATATAGGAGCACAGGTTCATTGTAATGAATGGAATTGGATAAATGGAACGGAGTCAAACATGGTTACCATATGTTTGATACCGTTCCATTAATTCCATATCAACCATTACAATGAGCCTGTCCTCCTATAGCTCCTCCCACCAGCCTCCTCTCATTCAGGAGAGTGAGGTCTGCCATGGATGCCCTGGTGACAGTTAGTACAGAGATAACCAAGGCCCTGACAATAAAAGAGATGATGAATGTTGTGTATTTTGACATTGAAAAGACTTACAATATCATGTGGAGGGAAGGGTTGTTGATCCAGTTGAGTTCATTGGGAATTGGGGGACGTCTGTAAAACTGGATCATGGATTTCCTGTTCGATCGAGTCATACGGGTGAGGGTGGAGTTAGAATTGTCAATGCGGTTTGAAGTGGACAATGGTACTCCTCAGGGAAGTGTGGTTAGTCCGATGTTGTTCACCCTGATGATAGATGACAGATTTAAGGAGGTGGGACAGGGAGAAGAAAGACGGAAGGAAGGAAGACGGGCAGGTCGGATAGGGGAGACTTGGTGCTGTTAATGAGAGTGGAAAGGATGGGAGTGGTGGCAAGCTTTTGTTGGGTTCCTGCCCATGTGGGTGTGGAGGGTAAAGAGAAGGCTGATGTGGTGACTAAGAGTGCTGTGAGGAGAGAGGGGGTAGATATTCAGGTCCCACTGGGCCGCTGGGAAGTCAAGTCAAGCCTTGATCCGTGCAAAAGGGCTCCATTTTTGGCAAAGGGAATGGCATGCTAGTAGTAAGGGGAGGCCATTTTGTTGCGTGTATCGGTCAGTAAAGGAAGAGGTGGGGAGTATGGGATGTAGGACAGAGTAAGTTGTGTGGAGTAGACTACGATTTGGGCACACAGGTTTGAATGCCATTTTGTGGATAATAGGTCTGTGTGATGAGCGTTTAGTTGAGGAAACGGTGGAGCCTGTGTTGATATTTTGAGAATTGTATGATGTAGACAGGGAGAGATTGTGTGAAAGGGTCAGAGAAGTTGGACGGGGTTGGGGTTGGGGTTTGGATGGTGTATTGGGGGAGGAAAGGGATGTCTAAGGGTCTATTTTACTTTCTTAGAGGAACAGGACTAACGTAGGGAATTTAATATAGTTGGGCCGTGACTGGCCTTACACTTCAGTACAGTAGGTGGCGGTGTATGCTCCTTGAAAGTTGGATGCGATCCGCCAACCCAATCCCCAAGAAGCCGAAGAAGAAGAATAACGCACTCTTAAACAACCGGGGTGGAAAAAAATAATTAAGGCCGGAAGTACTATGAAAAACACAACACGCTAGCCTAGCATGCAAATGTCGATGTTATATAGATAATAACATACATTTGTTTTGTCAGGTACGATAACCACATAGGTAGAGGACACGTTTATTCACATCTTATTTATCAATCGGACCGAGTGGACGATCTAAGTCAAGATGGGAGGAGGTGACCTCGTAAGTATGAGCAAATATTAGCTTACAACGCTAACGTTAGCGCTTAACTTGCTAACTAATTTAGCTAACTTCGCATGTTTGTTTTGTTTATGTCTAGCAAGCTAACTAACTAATCACAAAACCACTTAATTCAACTACTGCCAACTTCTGAACTAGTGTTTAGTGAAGCGAAACGCCATCACTGCCACTACAACGATGGCTAGTTGGCGTAGCTAGTTAACTAAGTTGACCCCCTAACTACATTTAAGTTTTGAAGGTGTGTTTATTTTATATTTTCCCAGTTATGTTATTACACAACTACTTAGCTAGTTAACGTTACTCAGACGTAGTAATTCCTTCCTTAGAAGAACAATTGGAATTCAGAAATGATGGTTGTATTAATCAATTGTAGCTATCTTTCCCTGTTTTGTTTAATTATATCGAATATCACTTTCCCTTATCTCTGTCAGAACTTGAAGAAGAGCTGGCATCCCCAGACTATGAAAAACATAGAGCGGGTATGGAAGGCTGAACAGAAGCACGAGGCTGAGGCGAAGAAGATCGAGGAGCTTCAGAAGGAGCTGAAAGAGGAACGAGCTCGAGAAGATATAACCAGATTCGCTCAGCAGACTGGGGCTCTAAAGTAATGCTCACCTCACCGACCCTTGCGATGAGGAAGTAATAGGTCTCACCTTGATAGAAAAACCACTGTCCTGTCTAGGTTTAAAAATCAAATGAGAGCAATTTAAATGTGCCCTCTTCACCACAGACAAATGGACAGAGATACTCTCCTTGGATGCAGTCATTAACACTCAACTGCATTTTGTTGTTGTTGTTGTACTCCAGGAAAAAAGATGACCGGTTGGACTGGATGTACCAGGGGCCAGGTGGTCAGGTGTCCCGTGATGAGTACCTGCTGGGCCGCCCTATCGACAAGCAGATTACCCAGCAGTTTGAGGAGCCAGAGAGCGGTCCATCCGAACAAACCGGACTCCTGCCTGGCTCAATCTTCAAACCCTCCACCCCTGCATCCAACCTCGACATGGCCGCCAAGATCAGAGAGGACCCGTTGTTTGATATCAAGTCAGTCACTCTTGTCTCTTTCTTTACCATTTAATGTGTCCAGCTAGCAACTGTTATGCCATACATTGATGTTCTGCTGTTAGCCAAGAGCTGATTATAATGACGCGTCTTATTTTTCAAGGAAACGAGAGGAGGAGAAGAGGAGGGAGGTCTTGACAAACCCAGTGAAAATGAAGAAGATCAAAGAAATGGTAAGTTGGATGGCTCCAATAAAACTGGAATGAAATCAGTTTCAGCCTGTTGTAGTAGTTTCAGTTGAACTGGGTTCTAAAGCAGCAACAGTTTTTCACTTTTTATTTTCTTTCAGCTGCGTCAGAATCTTGAAAAGAAAGACAAGAAAAAGAAGAGGAAGAAGGACAAGAAGGAGAAAAGGGAAGAGAAAGAGAGGAGAAAGGAGAAGAAGCATAAGAGAAGGAGCTTGAGCTCCAGCTCTGAGGATGAAAACAAAAAACACAGGTGCACCTAAACTTCAATAGAGGTTTCTCAGGAGCAGTAAACAGATGCCAATATGATCAGATGTTCAGTTTAACTGTTTGGATCTTATGAGCATTTTGTGATAGTTTACAAATCTAGCTTGCAGCTTCTATTGTTGACGGCAACTCCTGGATGGGGTAGATTGTTTGTTTAATCCTATCAGTCGTTAGACCCCAGCAAAATTCTGCTTTTAATTAGGATTTATCTGAATTTCATTTATCTGCATATCTAGCCCTTATATTTAGCCTCTCAGTGAAGTGTTTTACTATTTTCTTTTCAGGACAACCAGGGCTACAAGTAGAACACAAAACAATTTGTCATAAGTAGTTGCTTTAATTGACAAATGTCCATAAAGAAATAAGGTTTGCCAAAGCAAAAACCTGAGAAAAATGAATTTATATTAATGCTGTAAGTACAGAAATTGTTTGCTCACTGGGAAATGGATATCCAACTAGTCAGTGACAACTATGTGAGCTTATTACAGTATTATAGACACTATGTCCTGGGATTTCCTAGGACATGTAGAAGAACCTCTTACCTTCTAATGACTCCTTTGCAGCTTGTGAGCGTCATAGAACAAAACATATTACATGTGCGTGTTCATGAGCTTTTCATAGATGGATAGCTGAAACCATTCGGACTCTACAGACATTCGCCCTTGTCTCACAAACACCGCTTTAGCTCAGCCGCCGTTAATAATCACACAGACTAATGGTTAGTACCTACGGATGCAGAAGAAATGGATGAATCCAATGGTACAACCCATAAGTATGTAACTCAAACACACAATGTTTAAAAGGGGTTGGAAGGACAAAACGTTCCAGCGTTGCGGTGGGACTCATTGGGTTAACTGAGTGATGTATCTTTACCTAGGCACCATTCTAAAGAGGAATCCAAAGAAACAACCCACTCACATTCCCACCACCGCAATGTCCCAGCTGGCTATGGACTACAGGTCAGTACGGCTCAATCTTTATACATTGACAGTGACACCACGAACGTTGTTATATCTTAGTCCAATCAATCCAAAGTTACTTCAATCCTCCTGAGAGAGATGTGTACCGCTCATCGCCTAATTTCTCTCCTCAGTTTCCAGCTGGGAGGCATCATCAGTCCTCAAAGCCCCCCAACCACTCGAGGCACCGTTCTCAGGAGAGGAGCTGCTCTCGATCGCCTCAAAGGACAGACGGGAACGGCCATCATTCCTCTCACAGGACAGACAACCACTCCTCTCACAAATCAGAGAACCACTCATCCCACAGGACAGACCAGTTCAAAGTTCCACAGTTCCAGCGTCCCAAAGCCCCCAGCCCACAGAAAGATCGCTACCAAAGGCGTCAGAGCAGTACCACCAAGTAAGAGTCCACAGCACCTGTTTATACAATTATCACACTTGTGTTCAATCATCGGTGAATTAATGGTAATCGCACAACCCCATCCTAAAGTGTTTTCTTATCCCTATATTTATCTGTGTGATATTCTCTTAGATGTCTCTCTGCTGAAGAGCTGGAGAAGAAGAGGAGAGAGATGATGGACTTTGCCAAACAGAGAGATAAAGAGCGTGAAATCAACGTTAGAAGTTACAAACGACGGGATGAACAGGAGGAGCGGGAGAAAGAGAAAGGCGGCAAGCATGACCGCAACGCTGGCTTTATCCAGTAAGTATCTTGCTGACTGACATGTGCACGTATTGCATACTTCCTATGGCTGTTGTCTGGTCCTCTAAAACTCTTGCGTCCTTCCCTGCAGTAACATGAAGCTGGAGAGTGCCTCCACCTCATCCTTGGAGGACCGAGTCAAGAGAAACATCAACTCCATACAGAGGACCCCCGCATCCCTGGAGAAGAATTTCATGAGGAGATGAGAACTAGAAGAAGCAGGAATGGGTTGATGGAGGAGAGTAAAAATATGCACCAGCTACCACACTGAAATATGTGCACCGGTTTGCCAGGACAGCCAACTCATTTATTTTAATAAACAAAAACAGACACTGCAGAGGCACCATGCATTTGCACTCGGGCCCTGTGAAACTGCCCCTTAGCCATTGCCCTGACTAAAGCAATGCAAAGAATCTGACTTCCTCTGTAATGGCAAAACTCACCCGTGCCATTCACCAGCAACAACAAGCCATACTCACCTTCATAGAATGAGCAACCTTGGATTTATTTTAAGTGGAAATTGTATATTGTGTTCTCTACAATGGTTAGAATTATTACAACTTTTATCACACACACAACCCTTTTGTAAACGATGTTCCTTGAATATCTTTAGTGTATTGCTGTAAAGGAGAAGAATTGTTTATCTTAATAAAAAATAGTTCCCGAAAGCTCTTTGAGTTGGGGACTAAGGGCCCATCTCCAGTGGTTTGGTGTTTTAGTCACAGGCTCATAGTTTACAGTATTGTAATTTATCTTTATTTCCATTATTGTTTCACTTTCGCACGCTTCAAACAAACTATGAACATTTGCACACTCCCCTAACCCAACCGTCAATGATAACAACGGTGGCCACCCGGAACTTTTTACAGACCCAATCATCGTGTAGTACCGAATGACGTATCAAACAGCAAGGTTGACTGATTTCCGGCTGTTCCAAATCGTGTAGTCACTGTGGGATTATTATCCGCAGTCATTAAAAATAGTGAACATTTACAAGATATTTCAAGGGCTAAGGAAGACACCTCAACGTATTCACAATGGTAAGATTGTCAATAAATAATGTATGCATGTAGCTAGAACTTGTGGTTCCGTAGATTGGTTTGTAAAACTAGCTCAGCTAACGTTAGCAACCGGCTGCCTAATCAGTTTGGTAGCTAGCATTTAGCTTGCTAACGTTAGCTAGCCATGCCAAAAGTCACCTGCAATGGTAACTAACTTGTTCAACGAAAATATAACTAGCGTTAGGCATTTTCCAAACGTAACTACCACATTAACTCGCAACCTAGTTAGCTATAAACTGGATTATTGTCGCTAACGCTAGTCTATGAATGAGCTAACTAGCTAATGTTAGTACTAGCTGTCTGAAGAGGGATGCAACAACATCATGCAACTTGAGTCTGTTGATGGAAGTTTATCATCTTGACGTTCCTAGCTAATAGTTATGCCAATGTTTCTACTGATTCACCAATGTTTCAAGTAATGAAGGTCACCCGTCAAAGTTATTAACTCAATAGTTTGTGATTGAAACAATGTTTGGGTTTTGAAATTGTCCCAGTCACGATTGTAACTTAACTTCTATCCCTCGTCTCCTTCCTTGTCTTCCATCTCCAGTCTATTATGTCCTATAATGGTGGCGCCGTCATGGCGATGAAGGGTAAGCAATGTGTAGCCATTGCAGCAGATCGGAGATTCGGTGTACAGGCTCAGATGGTGACCACAGACTTCCAGAAGATCTTTCCCATGGGAGACAGACTCTACATTGGCCTGGCTGGTCTGGCTACTGACGTACAGACAGTGTAAGTGTGCCTTGATCCATCAGTGCACCTCTTCTCTCCCAAGTTTTCGAATATTTGGATGGTCAGTGCAACAGATTGACTTTGCAGGTGATATTAATTATCCACTCTATTTAACAGTTCCCAGAGGCTCAAATTCAGATTGAACCTCTATGAGCTGAAGGAGGGGCGTCAGATCAAACCCAAGACATTCATGAGCATGGTCTCCAACCTGCTCTATGAGAGGAGGTGAGTTTACTGATGTGAAGAAGCACGGTATTTCATATACAAGTCTACACTTCCTCCTTGGTGGCAAGTCTGTGATTGATCAAACGTGAATCCCTTTGTCTCAGATTTGGGCCATACTACATTGAGCCTGTGATCGCTGGTCTGGACCCCAAGACCTTTGAGCCATTCATCTGCTCCCTGGACCTGATTGGCTGCCCCATGGTGACAGAGGACTTTGTTGTGAGCGGCACTTGCTCAGAGCAGATGTACGGCATGTGTGAATCTCTCTGGGAGCCAGACATGGTAGGTTATTGTGTACTGTATTGTAAGATAATATATTGAGTGCGATAGTTGACTATGTCTAACTGTCTTTATTTACAATGGTTATTTTTGACACCTGCAGGAACCAGAGGACCTGTTTGAGACCATCTCCCAAGCCATGCTGAATGCAGTGGACAGGGATGCTGTTTCAGGCATGGGTGTCATTGTGCAAGTCATGTAAGTACAGTCATACTTTTCCTCTTCCACTGCCTACATTTTGAATTAAATACCTGCTAAATTTGTAATTAATCTGAGGATTCATACAAATGACATGACATTTAGATGGTGATCTTTAGTAACGCTCTGGTCAATGTTGTAGTGACAGTACCTTGATTTGACTTATTTTGACAGTGAGAAGGACAAGATCACCACACGTACCCTGAAGGCCCGAATGGATTAAAGCTCCTCTCCCTCTGCTGCTTCAACCCCTCATCTCTACCAACTCCCACTATTTTGTATGAAAATGATAAACACTGCGTGTACTGTTTTTCTTAAAATACTGTTCAATAAAATTAATGACTATTCGTTTTAATGACTCTGGTTTGCCTGGTGTGTTATTTCAGAGCAAGTAATGAAAGATGAGGGTTTAACATGATAATTGTGTGGATTAATAAAACAGGGAAAGATAGACAGGATAGTCTGCAGCCAAATTCAGTAATCTCATGAGAAGAATAGTCTGAATGAATTGAGCGGCTAAACGGCTATTGTCTGTTGACACTTGTCTCACGCGGAAATTTTGCTGCGCTCTTGATACAGACAGAATAGGTCATTATAACAACCTAATTTAAAACCACCGCTACAAGGCACGAAGGAATGATTTTTGTTAGTCAAAGGTGAGAAAATGAATTAAACTAGATTCAGGAAAACAAAAACAACTCCCTTTAATATGTAATGGATCCTTTTCAAGTAACTTTTCTGATCTAATGTCGGTAACAAAACAACTATACAAACAAATGCTACATTAATGTAAACATGATATAAAAAATGATTCTTATGGTAATAAAACAAGCATTTGCTTTAGTACTCCCCTTTTTATGTGGATTTTCTTTTACCAACCTCCATGTTCATGGTAAAAATGTCATAAGTTTTCAGAACAATATGGCAACGTAACATTCAGATGTGTTTTTTTCTTTTTTAGTCATAATGCTCAGATGCTAAGTTCAGTGGTTTGCCGTTTCAACTAACTGGCGAAGTCATGTACATTTTAGCCATGCATTTTGGTATTGCATTCATTTACGTAAAACCCTTATATATTAATTAATCTCCTGCATTTCCAATTTTGTTACTGTCGGCTGCGGATCTCCTGACAAGTCAAGGAAGCAGAGTTTGTAAACGCCTGTTGGCCACTCGGTCAAAAGATGAATGCGATCTGACCGCTTCTGTGTCTGTGAGAGGTGTGTATGTGTGTCAAAACAATAAAGAACAGACGGTACTAAACAGACTCCTACAAGGCATTAGTGAGACAGTTCCCGTGCTGGCGTGAGGACTAGTATAAGGTGGCGGGGGGAGGGACTCAAATATCCTATAGAACTCTGTTTCACTAGCCTTCCTTGTTGAGCACTCAGACTGAGGAGGCAGAGGGAGTAGGACGTGGGAGGAGAAGAGACGCGTTGCTTTTTTTTGTTGAAAGAGTCCGGCGCCCCCTCTCTGTGGGTCAATGGAACAGGCTTGTCGTCTGTGCATCCTTTCAGTCTGTCGTCCCCTGGGTGGGAGGGTAAGGGGTGGGGCTAAGTCAGGTGGGAGGGGCAGGAGGAGCGAGAGAGGGGTGGGTGTGGCTGATGGCTCTATGACAGGATGTGATTGGCTGGGGTAGGAGAGATGATTCTATGACAGGATGTTGGACATAAACTCAAAGAATCTTTTGGAGTACTGCTCTGGGTTTACGGTGGAGATCTCTGCCCCGGCCTGAAGGAGGGACAACAGAGTTCAGTGTAAACATATGCACATTAGAAACATACAACTACAATTTCTGTCATAACACATCTCACAAGATGATCTTCTACTTGAAACTACTATATGATCTAGCATCTTTGTGGCCTAAACACTTGGCTTCATGTTTGGTCAGATCTAGTCCATTACTCACCCCATGTTTCACAGTTTTGGCAGCATGTGCAGCTTTTTTCTTAGCGTCGTAGTGCGTGAGGATGTCGATGATAGCCATGAAGTACACTTCTTTCTTCACAGCACCTACCACAAGGAGCAAAGGAGTATAAATAGCAAGTATTACTTTTCACTGGGCTGTCCCATGATGTCTGTTCTAAAATTAGCTTCATTTTCAAATGTTAATTAAAGATGCACTATACAGAAATTGCTCCAACATTTCCTGGTTGCTTACCCATCTACACACAATAGCCCATAATGACAAAGTGAAAATGTGTTTTTAGACATTTTTGCAAATGTATTGAAAATGAAATACAGAAATAGCTCATTTACATTAGTATTCACACCACTGAGTCAATACTTTGTAGAAGTACCGTTGGCAGCAATTACAGCTGTGAGCTTTTCTGGGTAAGTCTCTAAGAGCTTTCCACACCTGGTTTGTACACTTGCCCATTTTTATTAAAAAAAGTCTCCAAGCTCTGTCAAATTGGTTGATAATCACTGCTAGACAACCGTTTTCAGGTCCTTTTTTGCAGTATTATTTAAGTGACTTGTTGCAAAAAGGATGCATGTTTTGGAATATGTTTTATTCTGTACAGGCTTCCTTTTCACTCTGTCATTTAGGTTAGTATTGTGGAATAACTACAATGTTGTTGATCCATCCTCAGTGTTCTATCACAGCCATTAAACTCTGTAACTGTTTTAAAGTCACCATTGGCCTCATGGTGAAATCCCTGAGTGGTTTCCTTCCTCTCCAGTTTGGAAGGACTCCTGTATCTTTGTAGTGACTGGGTGTATTGATACACCATCCAAAGTGCAATTAATAACTTCACCGTGCTCAAAGAGATATTCAATGTCTGAATTTTGTTTTACCTATCTATCAATAGGTGCCCTTCTTTGCGAGGCATTTCAGCTTTATTTTTTTTATTAGTATGTAAACATTTTTTAAAAAACAACATAATTCCATTTCGACATTATCGGGTATTTATTGTGTCTAGGCCAGTGACAAAAAATCTCAAATTTAATCATTTTTAAATTCAGGCTGTAACACAACAAAATGTGGCAAAAGCTAAGGTGTCAATACTTTCTGAATCACTATAGATAGAGAGTTGCACAAATATAGCAAAATTTCATGGAAAAATCACTTGACAAAACTCAAGAAAGAGTGTCTCTTACTGTCGTTGCTCTTGATTGCGTAGACGTCCACGGAGGGGTCAAACTCGCCAGGGCTGAAGAACCCACCAAAATTGAGGGGGTTCCCAGGGCTGTCTGGAGGGGTGCCGAAGGAGCCGGTGAGTGCTCCTCCCATCCCATCGTTCTCGTACTCCTCCTCCTCTCCTCCTGCCTCCACCTCCATCTCCTCCTGCTCTGCCCGGTCCACATCATGGATCCCCACCAGCAGACTGTAGTCCATGATCTTCAGAGTGGCCAGGAACTGATGCACACAAACGGGAAAGATGCCAGATATTGCAACAAATGTTATTTTGGGAAATTTCCCTGGAGGACATTAAACTCACTATTCTTCTATTTGTCAACCTAAAGTCATGTCTTTGTTCACAGGTACTTAGTTGAAACTGGTTGAAAGGACTAGAAACAAAACACAATGTCCATTTACCCGGGTATTTTAACAATGACGACTGTAAAGAGAATAAAAACGACATCAAATCGAGCAGCCGTGAGATGTCTCCTACCTCTACGTCGCGCTTTAGTTTCTCCAAGAAGTACTTCTTGTTGTCATCTCCTATCTGCAGCTTCTGGCCCTCGTTCAGAAAGTCGTTGTCTTTAAAGGTGGGGAGTTCCTTGGCCTGAGCAGAGTGATAGAAATTAGAATCAAAATATTCTGAGATTGACACAAAATGACAGAGGTCTTTCTTGCTGTTAATTTTGATGCATGACAAGTAGGGTCATTTGATTTAGTTTCCACTCATTGTCCTCGGATTGACTTTTTAGGGAGAACAACTATTTCAGGTATTTCCTCTTGGTGTAATGGTTAAGACGGTGGGTTCAGAGCGACTTCAATTTGTAAGTCGCTCTGGATAAGAGCGTCTGCTAAATGACTTAAATGTAAATGTGGTTTCTCGAGTGAGAGGTCCGCAGTACGAATCCGACCAGTGACATTGGCTCCACCAGGTTCTGTCCGTCCCTCACTGGGCGTGAACCAGCAACCTTCTGTTCCCAACAACAACTCAGCACTCACAAAGCAGTATTACGCACCGCTCTACAAAAGACGTAGCCAGGAAGGGAAATAACTACTTCTAGGTTTCAGAGCGGGTAATCTAACTCGCATGGTGGATACTACTAGCGCACACAGCTAACTATTCCACATGGACTACACTCACCCCCTTTTGACTTCCCCTTCTGCGCAGCATAGACAGCAGTCGGACATGGCCCAACTGTGGATGTGTTATTTAATCTGTGCTTCATTATCATTAGATGGAAAAATCATTACTTCTGCACTTTTCTAAAGGTATTTTGGGCTATAAATTTGTTTTGATTTTAGCTGGTTAGTTTGATTCTTTTTTTTATTAGCATGATCCACACAATTATTTTGGGATTCCTGTCATTGTACCCCAACACATCATCGTATAAACGTAAATGAACTCACCTTCTCTTTGTCACTGGCTTCCCTTGAGACCGTGGAACCCTGAATAAAAAATGAATAATAATAATTCACAGAGATGTCACGGAATTCAGAGTTAGAGACAGACATTCTGTGCATCTTTGTTCCCCCTTTGTTTCTCATGGACTTGACTGTATCGTTATAACATTGTCATATTTCAGAAAGCAGAATTGTTTCCCCCAGAGAATGCCTGTCAACCACAGAGGTGTTTGTTGTGAAGGGAAACGATGTTCTGAGAGCCAATAGGCACAGAGGTATGCCGTCACACCTCTATTCTCAGTGTTGTTGCCCATGCACAAAGAGACAGATTTATTGAGCTTTTCCACAAGAGCAGAATTCTTAACCATTTCCCCTTCTAAATAATGGGCTCCCGAGTGGCGCAGCGGTCTAAGGCACTGCGTCTCAGTGCAAGATGCGTCACTACAGTCTCTGGTTCGATTCCAGGCTGTATCACATCCAGCCGTGATTGGGAGCCCCATAGGGGGAGCACAATTGACCCAACGTCGTTCGGGTTTGGCCAGCGGTAGGCCGTCATTGTAAATAAGAATTTGTTCTTAACCGACTTGCCTAGTTAAATAAAGGTTAAAAAAATAATAATAAAAAAGAATACATCACATAACCAGAAAATAGTCTGTAAATCTAGCCTTAAGTAAGTTTCTGGAGCCTCAAGTTCTACTGGGAACCGGAATACTCTGCAAGCACCCTATGCATTGAGCTTATTATAAATGCCCTTACCCCAATGAGCGCTAACAGTGTTACAGCTGTAAGTGTGCTCCTAGTGCCCTACTGGAGTTAGGGTACTACCAGTAAGTGTTCTCCCAGTTAGTTCCCGCCAAGCTAGTGTGCATATCGACACCTACCTTCAGGTCGTACTTGCGGTGCACGGTCAGACGGTAGCTGAATACATTACGGGTCACCACCATGTACGTCTCAACCCCATCCACTGTTAGCCGGTACATGCCCAGGAACTGGGGGAGCAGAGTGCTGCCATGACACTCCACTATGAACTGAGGAGACCCAGAGGAGGAGGATGGAAATATAGGGAGAGGAAAGGAGAGAGAGAGGAGGAAGGGGAATGAGTAATGCAAAGGAAACAGTGGGAGAGCTCCAGTAATGAAGTCGGCATAATTGTTAGCTATTACAAAAGGATAGTCCCATCAAATCGGACAATTCACAGATATTTCTTCAGCACCACATTGAAAGGTCCTCAATATTTGAAGCCAACATGCTCCCTTCAACATGTACTACATGTATGTTTGTACAGATTTTTATTTGATTTTAACGTGTTATACTTGTGCATGTGGTAACTCTCCCACCTGGTGGTACTTCTTGAGGATGTTGTGCATCTCGGCGATGTCTTCGCTGGACACCGTCTTGATGACGAAGCGGTGGTCGTAGCTGGACAGGAAGCGGTTGCCAAAGCGCCCCTGGGAGTCGCTGTTCAGCGGGGCGCTCCTCGTCAGAGAGTTCTGATGACGATCCACCACAGGAGGGAGCCCGGGGGAGGGAGAGACATACAGAGCAGAAAATTGAGGCTTTGACATGAATGAAAAGCCCTCTACAAAGAAAATGCTTCATAATTACTTCACGAGTTAGTAATGGATCAATGGATTTCATTTACATTGAGCTATTCCAAGCTCAAAAAAACCTTCACATAGGGATCCATTTAGCAAGGCTACCAAGATAGTTGAACTTAATGTAACAAACTATGCTTGGTATGATTCTCTAAACACTAAAAACACCCATTGTTTACATGTGATAACTCAGTAAAATGTATTTTAGTACTTTATCAACAAATGCTGATAAAGACTTACTACATTGGGTTGAAGGATGAAATGCTGATAAAGACTTACTACATTGGGTTGAAGGATGAAATCCAGAGAAAGACTTACTACATTAGGTTGAAGGATGAAATGCTGATAAAGACTTACTACATTGGGTTGAAGGATGAAATCCAGAGAAAGACTTACTACATTGGGTTGAAGGATGAAATCCAGAGAAAGACTTACTGCATTGGGTTGAAGGATGAAATCCAGAGAAAGACTTACTACATTGGGTTGAAGGATGAAATCCAGAGAAAGACTTACTACATTGGGTTGAAGGATGAAATGCTGATAAAGACTTACTACATTGAGTTGAAGGATGAAATCCAGAGAAAGACTTACTACATTAGGTTGAAGGATGAAATGCTGATAAAGACTTACTACATTGGGTTGAAGGATGAAATCCAGAGAAAGACTTACTACATTGGGTTGAATGATGAAATCCAGAGAAAGACTTACTACATTGGGTTGAAGGATGAAATCCAGAGAAAGACTTACTACATTGGGTTGAAGGATGAAATCCAGGGAAAGACTTACTACATTAGGTTGAAGCATGAAATGCTGATAAAGACTTACTACATTGGGTTGAAGGATGAAATCCAGAGAAAGACTTACTACATTGGGTTGAAGGATGAAATCCAGAGAAAGACTTACTACTTTAGGTTGAAATGCTGATAAAGATTTACTACATTGGTTTGAAGGATGAAATCCAGAGAAAGACTTACTACATTGGGTTGAAGGATGAAATCCAGAGAAAGACTTATTACATTAGGTTGAAGGATGAAATGCTGATAAAGACTTACTACATTGGGTTGAAGGATGAAATCCAGAGAAAAACTTACTACATTGGGTTGAAGGATGAAATCCAGAGAAAGACTTACTACATTAGGTTGAAGGATGAAATGCTGATAAAGACTTACTACATTGGGTTGAAGGATGAAATCCAGAGAAAGACTTACTACATTAGGTTGAAGGATGAAATGCTGATAAAGACTTACTACATTGGGTTGAAGGATGAAATCCAGAGAAAGACTTACTACTTTAGGTTGAAATGCTGATAAAGATTTACTACATTGGTTTGAAGGATGAAATCCAGAGAAAGACTTACTACATTGGGTTGAAGGATGAAATCCAGAGAAAGACTTATTACATTAGGTTGAAGGATGAAATGCTGATAAAGACTTACTACATTGGGTTGAAGGATGAAATCAAGAGAAAGACTTACTACATTGGGTTGAAGGATGAAATACAGAGAAAGACTTACTACTTTAGGTTGAAATGCTGATAAAGATTTACTACATTGGTTTGAAGGATGAAATCCAGAGAAAGACTTACTACATTGGGTTGAAGGATGAAATCCAGAGAAAGACTTATTACATTAGGTTGAAGGATGAAATGCTGATAAAGACTTACTACATTGGGTTGAAGGATGAAATCCAGAGAAAAACTTACTACATTGGGTTGAAGGATGAAATCCAGAGAAAGACTTACTACATTAGGTTGAAGGATGAAATGCTGATAAAGACTTACTACATTGGGTTGAAGGATGAAATCCAGAGAAAGACTTACTACATTGGGTTGAAGGATGAAATCCAGAGAAAGACTTACTACATTAGGTTGAAGGATGAAATGCTGATAAAGACTTACTACATTGGGTTGAAGGATGAAATCCAGAGAAAGACTTACTACATTAGGTTGAAGGATGAAATCCAGAGAAAGACTTACTACATTAGGTTGAAGGATGAAATGCTGATAAAGACTTACTACATTGGGTTGAAGGATGAAATACAGAGAAAGACTTACTACTTTAGGTTGAAATGCTGATAAAGATTTACTACATTGGTTTGAAGGATGAAATCCAGAGAAAGACTTACTACATTGGGTTGAAGGATGAAATCCAGAGAAAGACTTATTACATTAGGTTGAAGGATGAAATGCTGATAAAGACTTACTACATTGGGTTGAAGGATGAAATCCAGAGAAAAACTTACTACATTGGGTTGAAGGATGAAATCCAGAGAAAGACTTACTACATTAGGTTGAAGGATGAAATGCTGATAAAGACTTACTACATTGGGTTGAAGGATGAAATCCAGAGAAAGACTTACTACATTGGGTTGAAGGATGAAATCCAGAGAAAGACTTACTACATTAGGTTGAAGGATGAAATGCTGATAAAGACTTACTACATTGGGTTGAAGGATGAAATCCAGAGAAAGACTTACTACATTAGGTTGAAGGATGAAATCCAGAGAAAGACTTACTACATTAGGTTGAAGGATGAAATGCTGATAAAGACTTACTACATTGGGTTGAAGGATGAAATACAGAGAAAGACTTACTACTTTAGGTTGAAATGCTGATAAAGATTTACTACATTGGTTTGAAGGATGAAATCCAGAGAAAGACTTACTACATTGGGTTGAAGGATGAAATCCAGAGAAAGACTTATTACATTAGGTTGAAGGATGAAATGCTGATAAAGACTTACTACATTGGGTTGAAGGATGAAATCCAGAGAAAAACTTACTACATTGGGTTGAAGGATGAAATCCAGAGAAAGACTTACTACATTAGGTTGAAGGATGAAATGCTGATAAAGACTTACTACATTGGGTTGAAGGATGAAATCCAGAGAAAGACTTACTACATTGGGTTGAAGGATGAAATCCAGAGAAAGACTTACTACATTAGGTTGAAGGATGAAATGCTGATAAAGACTTACTACATTGGGTTGAAGGATGAAATCCAGAGAAAGACTTACTACATTAGGTTGAAGGATGAAATCCAGAGAAAGACTTACTACTTTAGGTTGAAATGCTGATAAAGATTTACTACATTGGTTTGAAGGATGAAATCCAGAGAAAGACTTATTACATTGGGTTGAAGGATGAAATCCAGAGAAAGACTTATTACATTAGGTTGAAGGATGAAATGCTGATAAAGACTTACTACATTGGGTTGAAGGATGAAATCCAGAGAAAGACTTACTACATTGGGTTGAAGGATGAAATCCAGAGAAAGACTTACTACATTAGGTTGAAGGATGAAATGCTGATAAAGACTTACTACATTGGGTTGAAGGATGAAATCCAGAGAAAGACTTACTACATTGGGTTGAAGGATGAAATCCAGAGAAGGACTTACTACATTGGGTTGAAGGATGAAATCCAGAGAAAGACTTACTACATTAGGTTGAAGGATGAAATGCTGATAAAGACTTACTACATTGGGTTGAAGGATGAAATCCAGAGAAAGACTTACTACATTGGGTTGAAGGATGAAATCCAGAGAAAGACTTACTACATTAGGTTGAAGGATGAAATGCTGATAAAGACTTACTACATTGGGTTGAAGGATGAAATCCAGAGAAAGACTTACTACATTAGGTTGAAGGATGAAATCCTGAGAAAGACTTATTACATTGGGTTGAGGGAATAATTGGAATCTGCAATGAATCAAACTGGGCAGGGAACAACAGGGGGTTCCCTCTGGTAGTCTGATCTGCTCTCTCCTTAACTGTCCTCTACCCTTTTGACATTACCGAGCCGTGCCAAGCAAACGTCTATCCTCAATCTGTCTTTCAGTTCACTACTGTGAACCCATCCTCACTGGTCTTTCTCTTCAGTTAACCCATCCTGCATTCTTCCCCTTAAACATCTCCACACAGGAGACCATATTTTACCTGGTAATCCTGGTCATCGATGCAGAACCTCTCCCTCAGGTTGCGGAACACCATAGGGCAGTACTCTTTGAATTTAAAGCGGCTGGGCAGGTTCTCTCTGAGAGATACAAGTGTGTTGAAGAGTGTTAATATAAATGAAGAGTGTGTTAGTCCATTAGCAGTCAGAGTGTTGATGTCATCTGAGGAATCATTGGAACAGATCACGGAAATGTGAGAAGCAATTGACCAGCATACTACACTAGAGGTGCTTCACTATGAGGATGATATGCAATGCAAAGATGCTCAGTTAAGTGTTCAATGAATGTTTTGACTAGAACTCTAGTGTAGTGTAGATCACCAGAGGCATAATCCTGATTTGACTGATGCAGGAAAATAAAAGGCATGTGATATATCAGAAGATGTGTAATAGACTTATTACCAACCTAAAACAGTCATATAATCATACAGTTTTATCTGGGTTTTAAACTCATTAACAGATCATTGTTGTCTCAATTTGAGTTTTCTTGGAAAGCTGTGAGTGCTATTACATGACACAATATCAGTACTTGTTACATTACAACTTGTCTAAGTCCTATCAACTGATTTCAGTCAGTTTATGGCTGTCGATTGATTGCATTGTTTGAATGGAATGTTGGCATATTGGCAGTTCACTTGACAAATGTATATAATCATTCCTCTTAAACTGTCTGGCTAGGTAAATTCTTCAAATGCATTACATTACACAATATCTTATCGCAGCACTGGCAAACCATGGTTGACCAACTCTCTGACCAAAATGCTGACTGTTAGCACGCCATAAGAAGGTTCATGTCCATTCTATTATTCTAATTCTATAGTTAGTCCATGAGCAGAGTCAGAGTGTCTGAGGAACTCACTGGAATAGATAAAGGAAATATGAGAAGCTCTTGACCAGCATACTAGAGGTGCATCACTATGAGGATGATTTCCATTGCAAAGCTGCTCAGTGAAGTGTTCAGTTAATGTTTTGACTACAACTCCAGTGTAGTGGGGATCGCTAGACCCATGGTGAGTTATATTACAGGCGATAGAGGAGCTTGATCTTGCTAGTGATTTAAAAGCACACCACGTCATAGACAATTGGGCCAACCAAGCCAAGACCTTCTCTCTCCTAATCAGTAGCATAACATAGTATCAGCAGATTTCAGGTAGTACCGTACTGTATATTTTAGACAATGCAGCTAAATTGGCCTCTTGTTTGAGTTTATATGGGCCGTAATATGGTGTGCAGTAATATGGCATGGCAGGTTGCAAAGTTAGTACCCGGGATACCTACTTGTTAAATAGGTGGTTGTCCACTTTGATCTTACTGTAGGCTTTAAAATCATCAGGCATCAGCATTACTGGTACAGGCACGTTACTCAACTCGTTGATCTGAAATAGTGGGGAGATAGAAAGAGCAGGAGATCAGAATAGAACGCTAGAGCAGGTCAACACACTAATCCCCACACCAGACCAAACTGCAGTGAACCAGTGTCTATTTACTGACAATCATTCACTTTGGACCAAAGCGAACTGACAGCAGTGCTCTCTGGCTGAGTCCCTTGTCACACTGTTGATCTTATCTACCGAGACAGATTCACTGTAAGGAACAGACTGATTCCCAGAGAGAGCCCTCTCCATAGATTTATGAACTCCAGGAGGAGGAGTGGCAGGACAAGAGGAGGAGGAGGAGTGGCAGGGAGGGAACGTGAATAAATGCTTCAAAGGAAAAAAAGGAGACAAGAATGCATCCAGGAGACACAGACGCTGCTAAAATAGGAGAGAAATGGGAAAGTTACTCTGAGGTAGAAAAATAATAGCGTACGGAGCACAAACACATTGAGTTGTATGGAATATGCAGGACATAGCCAAGTAACCTCTCCTAGAGCTGAGGGTTTGAGTTATATCAGGCTCTCTCTGAGACTATTTCAAGGGATAGACTCTCATTCAACTGTCTGACATGCTATGAAAAATCACCGTCTAGCATATGCTGACAGGTTATGCTCTGGTCAAATTTTTTTATTTTAACCTTTAATTTAACTAGAGAAGTCAGTTAAGAACAAATTATTATCTACAATGACGGCCTACACCGACCAAACACCGCTGGGCCAATTGTGCGCCACCCTATGGGACACCCGATCACAGCCGATTGTGATACAGCCTGGATTTGAACCAGGGTGTCTGCAGTGATGCAGTGCCAAGAACTGAGATGCAGTGCCATAGACCGCTGTGCCACCCGGGAGCCAAAATTAGTGTGTCCTTCAAAAGTATCATCATATTTATTTTGTCATTAGAGGCATAGCTTAATGCCTTCAGCAGGCAGACACAATCGATATCCTGACTATATGGAATCTGCAAATAGAATCTGCAAATGTTAGATTTGCCGCTTTCTTATTCATTGATGCCTGTAAAACAATAGGCAGGCAGGCTGGTTGGGGCTCAATGCAACCTGACTATATGTTGGATTATGTCTAATCAACCTACACACAAAGTTTGATGGTGGTCCTTTGTGGCTCAGTTGGTAGAGCACGGCGCTTGTAAAACCAGAGTAGTGCGTTCGATTCCCGGGACCACCCATCTGCATGACTGTAAGTTGCGTTAGATAAAAGTGTCTGCTAAATGGCAGATTTTATTATAAGTTTGATGAAGGCTCGTATCAGATTTCAAGATGTAGGTTATTCCCGGTGTTGGAAAGCCTGTAAGGCTGGCATTATCTACCATCAAGACTGAATCTGTGTTTTTGAAGGGAGCTTCAATTAAATTTGTGTTTGGCTATATGCTCCAACTGACAAAGGTCTTCTCTGAGCAAAAGCTTAGCTTGGAACCGAATTCATCCCGCTTTGTGACTAGCAGAACGATGTTACGACTGACTACCAAGATGAAATATATTCTGGTTATGACTAAGGTTATGAGAGCTTTGAGGAGAAGGCGCTTTGACATCTTTCTTGTATTAGCCTAAATTAGCCTGCCGCCTACACCTTGAATCTACACCCAGCATCCACCACACACTGAACTTGTCCATGATGATTATTGCAGAATGCATCACAGGGTGATTATTGCAGCTTCACTAAATATCCTAATTGGTTCATTAATGACATTGTTTTCTCTATTTGAAGCATGTATTCTTTCCCTGGTCTACAAGAACTGCCTATTTGACTATGGTCTATATTTATCCTTACATAAGGTACTGAAATATACATAAAATAGGCTCAACAAAAACACAGCAAGGAGAGGGGGAAATCAATTGAGGTAGAATAATTACAGACAATCGTACATGCAAGATGGAATGTACATGTTAGTGAGAAGGCAACATATTGAAATGCATGCAAACATTGGAAGTGAAATTATGCATCAGCACTGTTATTCAAATTCTGAGTGAAGCGAATCCACAACTGGGGCCTCATTTTCATGCCAGAGACATTGATCTGGAGGTGTCAGTCAAGCAGGGAAGGGGGTGTGTTCGCCTACTACTGCTGGCCACAAAAATGGAGCCTTGAAGCTCTCTGCATTGCATTTGGTGATCGCTGCATTCATGTGAGTGAGAAACTTGATCCATTTGGTGAAAAACAGTCTCAATAAAGTAGGATGTGTTGAAGACACTGTCAATCCTTTTCCCACTCAAATTAGACTAACTGTGAACCTATTATTTTTATGGTTGAGTGTTCAAATGTGTACTTCACACTAAACCACATTAAATCAGGCTAGAATCTGCAAATGTTAGATTTGCCGCTTTCTTATTCATTGATGCCTGTAAAACAATAGGCGGGCAGGCTGCGGTTGGGGCTCAATGCAACCTGCTGCTTTCCAACAGTCACACCCCTCTCTGGCCTGCTCTAGACAGAATGAATGCTTCGGTTGGAGCAGTGCTCACGACCTCCTCTCCAAACCAACCAACTAGCTCACTTCAGACCACCACACATCCCACGTTCTACAGAACAGAAGACGTTATGCAGCTCGTGTCGAATAATTCCTGCATCGTGCGCGGGGTAATGTCAAATGTTTATGTTCAACGTCGCAGCTATTTGCTGCACATTTTTAAAGCGTCCGCGACTGGCACACCAAATAGCTAGAATGATGCTACATTGATATTCCTGCCTAGGGAGAATGGTGAATGAAGGGTTAACAGCTTTCACCTAAACATCAGACTAAGTACCTGACTACAGACTACTAGACGATGGATGAACTCTAAAATTGACTCTGGTCAATCAAGCAGCTGGCTAACTATCGCGTTACCGTTAGCTATTCAAAACACCACATAGACAAACAAGCTAGCTTGTGAACATGAACAAAAATGCATTTACCGTATGGTTGACACCCCACATTAAAACGCTGAGAATAGGCTCACTTGCACGGAATAATTTCACTTTCTGTCCTATAAAATGTTTCTTTTTCGTCTTCGTTTTGCTAGCGCTCACCGGCGCAACGCTGGTACAGTTGGATGACATGTCTCCTGTTGGGAATAATTTAGGAAACGCAAGACAGCACTGTAATCAAGCAGGCTAGCTGGGTCGTATCACTCCAGACAACGAAATTTACATTAAGAGCGTGATATCTATAAGTGCATTGTCGCATCCAATTTGCAGGGTCTTTGAATCAAATTTGATTCTGTAGTAAATTAACGTGATTGCATGTTGCGCGGTCGCCACCCTTCCTCCCGAGCAGGCCACACGGTTCACTCCGGAGCGGCACACAGACCAGCTGTTGGCATAGATAGCTAGCCAGCCATCTAGCTACAGGCAATGTTGCCTTTAGCTAAGCCGCAGTCTTCTTTGATAAGTAATACACTCTTGGTGGACGACTCCTCTCCTTTCTGATGTCGTCTGCTACCCACAACGATTTGAGGTGATTTTATTTAGAGGTTAGTAATCCCATTATGATGCGCCTGAGATTGTTGTCACCAGTTTTGGGGTCTCCTCAAGATGGCGTCTAGACTGAACGTCGCAAAGCGAAGTGCGCCCCCAAGAGGCAGATAGTAGAAGCGCGCGTACTGTAGTTGGTACCTTGAAAGTGTGAGGCAGCGACATTTTGGCGAGAAAATCAGTATATCTGTATTGTAAAAGCTGCTGATGGCAAAATGAGTACTATGAATCAGATATCAGGATTTCTCATAGAGTAAATGTGTCATTCATACTGAATGGTGATGAAGCAGAAAAGGCATACATTTCATGTGTAGGCCTATGCTATAAAGCTTACACATTTTACAGTCAAGTTGACCCGCAAAATCCTACAATAAATCCAATAATATAGTTATCAATGGTCTGTAGTAAAAACTTCAGAATTGTCTCTAGGGGAGCATTGTCTAGGGGGGCGTGGTTTTCCGTCTAGGACTGGTTGTCAAAATAGAAAATGTATGCAATGACTCCTTCATGAGTGTGGTTAATGTATAGAGAGGAGGGTGTTTTAGTGACTTATACGAGAGTTGTATTTTTTTTAAATAAAATGTTGCAAATACAATGTACTGTATATGGCAAGCGGCAGGGACTGAAAATAATATCACGTGACCATAATGGGCGGTCCTCTGGCTATGTGGGGGAAAAAAAGCCATTTTCTGGCGCTGCTGCAAGATCTAACGTTAACCAACTCCAAATAATTTACCTGTATCCACGTCGGGAGGTACGGGCGCTTTTCATGTCAAATCAGGTAGGAAGCAAAGGCATCAATTGTTTTTATTCGCATATCGCGATGCACAGGTACATCAACACACAAACTGAGGTACTCGGTGTTATGTTTGGATTCTCTCTTGTTCGTTTCTCATATCCAGTCCTGTCACAGAATTTAAGATGGCTGCTTTGTTTTCCACTCTCCATCTAAGCTTATTTTTCGTCTGTCTTTCCATAGTTTTTATAAAGAATGTCTATAATGCATAAGAACCAACTCGTATAGGAGGGGCTCATTGTGGGTCTTCTCGGGGTTTGGGGTACGTGCCTCCCCGTGCACAGGCCCCACTGGGGTAGTCGGGTCTAGACTAGAGCAGTTCCAAACGTATTTTGTTACATTGGTGGATGGGGAAATATATAAAAAACATCCAGGCTGGAAATAATTACTAATAAATGGTCATATACTAGTAGCCATTCTGTGTAGTAGATATGACACTGGTACATTACAAGAAGCATAACTGCTTCTAGCAAAAACAAGTGATCCATATTATTATAGACAATGTCAGTGGACCACCTCAATATGTCAGTACACATTTTGTATGTATAGGCCTTGTGTTGGAAAACAATTCAGCAACAGCAGAAAAGGTCACTAAATGTGTCATGTACTTTAGTGGTTCAAATCTTGCTACCCAATAAATGATCTAAGTAATTCTTTGTCTGATGGTTGTTTTTTTTGCAGATCCTTCCAGATGGATAAAATGCAACCCAGTCGGCTAAAAATCACAGAGCTGAATCCTAACCTGGTATGCCCACTGTGTGTGGGCTACTTCATCGATGCCACAACCATCGTGGAGTGCTTGCACTCATGTAAGATTCCTAAGTCCACTGCATTATTCAAAATGTGGTCCTGGTCAGTCCCTGGATGGGAGACCAGGTGCTTCTGGAAGTGGTGTTGGAGGGCCAGTAGGAGGCACTCTTTCCTCTGGTCTAAAAAATATCCCAATGCCCCAGGGCAGTGATTGGGGACACTGCCCTGTGTAGGGTGCCGTCTTTCAGATGGGACGTTAAACGGGTGTCCTGACTCTCTGAGTTCATTAAAGATCCCATGGCACTTGTCGTAAGAGTAGGGGTGTTAACCCCGGTGTCCTGGCTAAATTCCCAATCTGGCCCTCAAACCATCACGGTCACCTAATAATCCCCAGTTTACAATTGGCTCATTCATCCCCCTCCTCTCCCCTGTAACTATTCCCCAGGTCGTTGCTGTAAATGAGAACGTGTTCTCAGTCAACTTACCTGGTAAAATAACGGATAAATAAATTAATGAATATGAACCAATAATAACATTATTAGTATATGGGCTAGAGTATATGGCCTATAAACTGACGTAGAAAAGGAATGTAGATTTACAATGCATTTTCTTTTCATAAAAAGTCATACAGTAAGCCACTTGCATTAAGTCTGTCTTCTTACTCCAGTCTGCAAGACGTGCATTGTTGCCTTCCTGGAAACCAACAAGTTCTGCCCCAGATGTGATGTGCAAGTACACAAAACGTGTCCACAGCTCAGCATCAGGTTAGTCACATTGCATGTGTGTGTGTGCGCACGTCTCTCTCGGAGTACCTATGTTATTATGCATCTATAAGTGCAACCAACATGCTCTTATCTTTAGTAAGTGGCTTTATCATTTGCATATCCTTTCTCAGGTCAGACAAAACTCTACAGGACATTGTATACAAGTTGGTGCCTGGATTATTCAAAGGTAAGACCATATCTCTTGAGTAAGGGGGTGGGTTTTCTATACAAATACTGAACAAAAATATAAAACGCAACTATATCAAAGATTTTACTGAGTTACAGTTCATAGAAGGAAGTCGGTCAATTTAAATACATTTTAGGCCCTAATCTATGGATTTCACATGACTGGGCAGGGGCACAGCCATGGGTGGGCCTGGGAGGGCATAGGCCCAGCCACTGGGGAGCCACGCCAAGCCAATCCGAATGAGTATTCCCCCCAAAAAGCACTTTATTTAAAGCTAGAAATACTCCTCAGCACCCCCTCTTCCTCAGAGGTTGAAGAAGTCGGATATGAAGGTCTTGGGCTGGCGTGGTTACTCGTTGTCTGTGGTTGTAAGGCCTTTTTTTAATGGGGTAGATCAGTTTTAATATTGAAGATAGATTGTGGCTTCTATCACTAATTGTCTGCATCATTTCCAATACCCCATTTTTATATATTTTTTTATATATAGCTGTCAAGGCAAAAGGTCGCTACTTTGAAGAATTTCAAATATAAAATATATTTAGATCTTTTTAAACACTTTTTTGGTTACTACATGATTACATATGTGCTATTTCATAGTTTTGATGTCTTCACTATTATTCTACAATGTAGAAAATAGTACAAATAAAGAAAACCCTGGAATGAGTAGGTGTGTCAACTTTTGACTGGTACTGTATGTGTATATATATCTCATACTATTGGTTGCTAGAATTGTGTATAATAATTTTTATTACACTTTCTCTGCCATTTTGTGCATCAGTTCATAAACCATGTGCAATGGAATCAGTGCATCGCTAATCTCTTCCCAACTATTTTGCAATCTGAATGGCACAGCTGTACATTTTTTGGTCCTTAAATGAAACTGGTATACTTTTTTATCACAATTTTCTTTAATCAATTTTGGTCTTCAACGCAGGGCCGACAGACAGGTTCCTTTGTCCCCCTTCCACTTGCCTCTTCCATTTTTTGCGGTAATGCTGCAATCAGTTGGTTGTAATTTTCAATAGAGCAGACATTTCCATATATTTTTGTTAGCTGCTAGTGTAACTCCACCAGTCCTATTTATGATATAATTTACATAATTATAATTTTCTTTTCTGGTGGATTAAACTGAAATTGCAACCAACTTTAAGACTTGTTTAAAAAATAGCAATATATTTTTTCATTTTCAAATAACCGAAGGTGAGAGGTTGTAATCTGTTAGATGTACTGCCAAATTCTCTAAAACAACGTATGAGGTGGCTTATGGTAGAGAAATTAACATTCAATTCTTTGGCAACATTCCTGCAGTCAGCATGCCAATTGCATGCTCCATCAAAACTTGAGACATATGTGGAATTGTGTTGTGGCCTTTTATTGTCCCCAGCACAAGGTGCACCTGTGTAATGGCCATGCTGTTTAATCTGCTTCTTGATATGCCACACCTGTTAGGTGGATGGAGTATCTTGGCAAAGGAGAAATGCTCACTAACAGGGATGTAAACAAATGTTTGCACAAAATTTGAGAGAAGTACGTTTTTTGTGCGTATGGAAAATTTGAGATATTGTATTTCAGCTCATGAAAAATTGGACCAACACTTTACATGTTGCATTTATATTTGTGTTCAGTGTACATTGCAGTATTTTACAACAAGCATATTTAGTGATAATTACAGTGTAATAAGCCTGTTTTATTAAAGTTGCCCCCTTTAATAATTAATTAAAAGCGAACACGTGCCAATGTCTTTTTCACTCTAATGAGAAATGTATTGTTTTGTTTACTTCAGATGAGATGAAACGAAGGCGGGACTTCTACACAAACCAAGAAAACCAACACCTGGAGCCAGGAGAAGTGGTGGAGGAGCCAACTATTATTGCAGAAGATGAAATCATCAGTCTCTCCATTCAGTTCCATGAGAAGAACAAGTAAGTTCTAGAAAGTGTGATCTCTTAATCTTTTTCATGCAACCAATTAGATAGGATGTTTCTGTGTCCTATAGTATAGAACAGACCAAATGTGTTACAGTAGGGCTGTATCTCTATGTGCTAATACGTTTTAACATGAAGCTGGGTCAAAACAAAGCTATGCTCATCTTAACCCATGCTGTTTTTCCATTTGCTTATAGAAGTGACACACAACCCGTGGATACAGAAGGAGACAATGTGAGTGATTCAACCATAAAATGCTAACCCAATATACATGCAAACGCTAATGTCAATTTGTCATCCACACTCTAAATGATAATAAATGCCATTTAGCATACGCTTTTAAAAACGACTGTCATGCGCGCATACATTGCAAGCGCCAAGCTCTACCAACTGAGCCATACAGGACCACATTTTTCGAACCTTTCATATTATGTCCTGCCCTTACCTTCTAGTTATAACTCTGTTCTAACCACACGTACTGTTCTCTTCATTTTCAGACCAACAGCAAACGCTTCCTGCAATGCCCGGCAGCCATGACAGTCCTGCACTTAGCCAAGTTCCTGCGTAGCAAGATGGACATTCCAAACACCTTACGGGTAATTGCTACAGGCTCCATAGAAAGCCATAGTATACACTAACAACCACTTTGTCTCAATACTGTATTTTAGTGACAAGCTGCATTCCTATACAGTAGATTATGCATGCTTTCGCTTAGGTGGACTAGCCCTACTATTCCCATACGTCACGCCCTTCTCTTGGATCTGTGTGCTATTAATGTGTAATAATGCTCTACCTTGACAGATTGAAGTGCTGTACGCTGATGAGCCCTTAAAGGACTACTACACGCTGATGGATATTGCCTACATGTATTCTTGGCGACGTGTAAGTGCCAACTGACACACTGGCTATAACAACAACGCTGACCAAGCTTCAGTTGTCACTTCCAACCCTAATCCCAACTTCACTAAACATCTACGTTTGCTAGGTCCTAGGATCTGAGTGATCTTTCACGTGTCTGGAGAGTTCTCATCTTCTCTCTGTGACTCTTTGCAGAATGGCCCCCTCCCCCTGCAGTACTGTGTCAAGCCCACCCGGAAGCGTCGAAGGCTGTCCCAAGGTGCTGCCCAGGCCCACTCCGACGGTGTCAACACAAGCCCCACCTCTGAGAGCGACTCCCACAGCGACAAGGCCCTGAGCCCGGCTGGTCAGGCCTCCACCCTGCCCAGCCCTGCCCTCCGAGGCCAACCCTCTACCCTTCAGATCCCCAGCGGTACCACAGGACCCAACGGTACTCAACGGCTCCCTCTAGCCTCCAAGTCAGGGAGCAACGCCCGCAAGGTGAACGTCAACGGCAAAAGCAATGGAGCAGCGACTGAGACTAGGGGAGGGGACAAAGGGGCGGTATCACCCCCAACCTAAATCTGATACATCCCAGAAACATGGAGAGTGGAACGGAATTGCCCCAAAATGTCGGAGTAGCCCCTCAATGGACCAATGGACAGACAAGGAGAAAATCTGCCAAGAGAGTACTGAGGGAGAGGGCGATTGTGATCAGTAAAAAGACTGTCAAGTGCAGCCAAATAGACATTTCATTTCAATGTGTGTGTGTCTGTGTGTTAGAGTAAAACATACATACAAAATGTACAATATGTATCCAATGTGAGCATTCGTACATACCTGGTCATGTATATAGAGTATCTTTTATACAGGATATTGTAATTGTTTTGTAACTGTATAATATGCAGTCGGTTCAACGATTCCTTCCCCCAAGTCTTCACAATTAATTTGGCTTTAAAATATCAATTGACAAAATGCTGAATGGCATTGCGATGCGATTGTCTGTCTGTATGGGTATGTAATATATATATATATAATATATACACACACACACAGTTGAAGTCGGAAGTTTACATACACCTTAGCCAAATATATTTAAACTCAGTTTTTCACAATTCCTGACATTTAATCGGAGTAAAAATTTCCTGTCCTAGGTCAGTTAGGATCACCACTTTATTTTAAGAATGTGAAATGTCAGAATAATAGTAGAGAGAATGATTTAGTTCAGCTTTTATTTCTTTCATCACATTCCCAGTGGGTCAGAAGTTTGCATACACTCAATTAGTATTTGGTAGCATTGCCTTTAAATTGTTTAAATTGGGTCAAACATTTCAAGGTAGCCTTCCACAAGCTTCCCACAATAAGTTGGGTGAATTTTAGCCCATTCCTCCTGTCAGAGATGGTATAACTGAGTCAGGTTTGTAGGCTTCCTTGCTCGCACACTTTTATTTTCAGTTGTGCCCACAATTTTTTTATAGGATTGAGGTCAAGGCTTTGTGATGGCCTTTCCAATACCTTGACTTTGTTGTCCTTAAGCCATTTTGCCACAACTTTGGAAATATGCTTGGGGTCATTGTCCATTTGGAAGACCCATTTGCGACCAAGCTTTTAACTTCCTTGCTGATGTCTTGAGATGTTGCTTCAATATATCCACATAATTTTTCTGCCTCATGATGCCATCTATTTTGTGAAGTGCACCAGTCCCTCCTGCAGCAAAGCACCCCCACAACATGATGCTGCAACCCCCGTTCTATTTTTGTTTCATCAGACCAGAGGACATTTCTCCAAAAAGTACAATTTTTGTCCCAGTGTGCAGTTGCAAACCGTAGTCTTGCTTTTTTATGGCGGTTTTGGAGCAGTGGCTTCTTCCTTGCTGAGTGGCCTTTCCGGTTATGCCGATATAGGACTCATTTTACTGTGGATATAGATACTTTTGTACCTGTTTCCTCCAGCATCTTCACAAGGTCCTTTGCTGTTGTTCTGGGATTGATTTGCACTTTTCGCACCACAAGTCTGTTCATCTCTAGGAGACAGAACGCGTCTCCTTCCTGAGAGGTATGACAGCTGCGTGGTCCCATGGTGTTTATACTTGCGTACAATTGTTTGTATAGATGAATGTGGTATCTTCAGGAGTTTGGAAACTGTCCCCAAGGATGAACCAGAGGTCTTGGCTGATTTCTTTTGATTTTCCAATGATGTCAAGCAAAGAGGCAGTGAGTTTGAAGGTAGGACTTGAAATACATCCACAGGTACACCTCCAATTGACTCAAATGATGTCAATTAGCCTATCGGAAGCTTCTAAAGCCATGACATAATTTTCTGGAATTTCCCAAGCTGTTTAAAGGCACAGTCAACTTGGTGTATGTAAACTTCTGACCCGCTGGAATTGTGATACAGTGAATTATAAGTGAAATAATCTGTCTCTAAACAATTGTTGGGAAAATTACTTTTGTCATGCACAAAGTAGATGTCCTAACTGACTTGCCAAAATTATAGTTTGTTAACAAGAAATTTGTGGAGTGGTTGAAAAACGAGTTTTAATGACTCCAACCTAAGTGTATGTAAACTTCCGACTTCAACTGTATATATGTGTGTGTGTGTATGTATATACATATATATAACTAGAAATATAAAGGCAAGATCTGTCTTCTTGCCATCAGTCATACTGTATATAATAACTCTGGTGTATGTAGATAGATGCAGTACTTTCAACTGGTAATGGCCCCAATCACCAAGGACAATAGATACAGTATGTACGAAACGTTTGATGCACTTTCTTTGAAATGCAGATCACAGTATGCGAGTACTAAACTTCCCTGTGCTTTGACATTAGAAAAGCCATTATATTTATCAAGCCTCAAGCAGCACTACAATCGTCTGAAAAACGTAGCTTACCGTACGTTTGTCAGCATTACATACCGGTACCTGTTCTACTCGCATCAGAGAAATTAGTTCAAAGGGAATTGTATATCTGACCATGTACACCATGTTGTATTTTCATACACTTTTGACATTCCCTCAATGTATATTATGACCATTCAATGATATTATTCTAAAATATCAGCCATATGTGCATGTTTAGGTCATTAAAATGTTTACTTGCTTGGTTTTGAGTACGGTGTCCCATTCTGATACATTTTTGAGTTATATTCTTGAGTAGTTCAAATATCAGAACTTGCCAGTGCTCCTGTGATAAGTCTCCATTTGGACCTTTAATACATAGAAATCTGTTACATTGCTATCAACAACAATGCATGAGTAGCAGAGCTTTAAATCATGTAGTATCATTATGCTGCTATTTAGGAATGTTTAACTTGATTTTAAGTTGGGATCCACGGCAACTATATGCTCTCCAAAGAATCTGTGGATTTTCATGACTTCAAGGCAGAGGATGTCATACTGCCTCGTTGACAACATGACCAAGCAGAGGTGAGACAGTGGCCGGAGGGTTGCGAGTTTGAATCTCAGGTCATACTGGAAAGATCTGGCGGGAAGTGAGCTGGCAACCATTGGTTGCTGGTATTAAATTCCTAGATGCCATTTGCCTGGTGTTGTGCCCTTGAGAAAGGCACTTAACCCTCACAACAACAGCTTCCCGAGTGCCCAGCAACTCTCCAAAACCTGTATGTGTGTCTTTCGGAGGGGTTGGGTTGAAAGCGGTTATATTTTTTTACTCATTAACTTAGTTTAAAAACGATCATCATATACCAGCTATATGAACTTGCCAGACGCCAGCATGTTTCTCAAAAGAATGCATGGTTTAAGGAAAAAAAATAAGAATGACAAAATGTGTATTGAAATAGTAGGCCATTATTTATTCCCTTATGGACAGTGAAAAAACAAATGCCTCTGTCCATTTATCATAAAACATTTTTTTTGTCAACAAGTGATTTATGAACAATGAATATAGGCAGTACAGTTATAAGGAAATTAGCTGCGTCATGCCATTTTTTAAAAGTTATTCATTTTAAACACTTTTTTCACTGAGCTGACTAGATGCCGGAAGATGACCTTGAAATGTGTGCCATCGCAGTAAGGTGCATTTTTGGTTTGCTTACAGGCACACAGCATAAGGGTGCTGTCCTTCTCGGGAGTGAAGTGTCGTGGAGAGATGCTGGGTGCTTTAGTCTTGTGAGCACCGTCACAGAAGGGCTGACAGAGAAAGGGCGAGAGCGAGAGAGAAAGACTGTCAGTGCTATTGTTTCACTGATTTAAATGAGTTAATTATAGCACAGATTACAATCTGAGACATTATTCTCATGTAGAAGACCTAAAAAGAGCATACAGGCCTACATCACTACTGCTGGAAAGGGAAAGGGTTAATATTGTGTCAATTTTGACTCATCAGTCCTAATCCTTTAGTTGTTTTTTTTACATTCAATGCTTTGAACTAGAACTCTGCTACCTGACCCGAGCCCGACATACATCGGGTTAGGGCCGGGCCTTTTTTTCCCCCTCAATGTCTAGGGTACAGGCTAGAGCCCTGCATGGGCATGAATTTTAACATTCAATGCCTAACACCCACCTGTTTCTTGCTATGTCCACAGGCACACCAGACGTAGCGTTTGCCTCCAGTCACTTTCACCCTGAAAGGCATCTTGGCAGCGACAACAGGCTTATTGGTCTGAGTGGAGTACTGCATCTGAGACTGCATCTGAGGAAGTAGTAGTTTAGATTAGTCACACAATAATAATGCATTGCTTATGCTTGTCATATGACAACAGTGTTGATCCTGGCACTGAGAACTCATGGTGCAGTGGTTCCCCAATGCTGGAAGGGGGGCCTGAGTTAAAAAACTTTTTTTGTTCCAACCCAGCACTAGGAGAGTTTACTATCTGAATGTAACTTGGAATTTAGTAGCCTATTCAGTGGACCTACCAAATTACGGTTGAACTTTGCTTTAGATCAATTATTTCATTAAAGATTGAGATTTAATGGCACAATGCTGCTTCACTGCCTTACGAATGGCATATCTGTGCCATAGGTGAATAAGGTGTTCTCTAATGACTATACAGGTTCTTTCAACAACTGCCCTTCCTTTATCTACTATGAACAACATGTTGCTATTTCATACAATGCCTTACAATTTGTCTTTGAACGCTAGCATCTAGATTTATATATATGTTTTATTCAAATGCACATGTCAACAGTAATACTTTGATAATCATATCGTCTATTTGAACTATTTTAGTGAGGCTTTATAGAGAGGCTGGAATCCAGATCGCCACAGAAAGCTTCCAAAAGGTTTTATTCTGTAACTATTGTACTTGCAGTCAATACTCACAAGCGACCTACATACAAACATTGATTTTCCTTGACTATACTTACCCTTGAACTGGCAACAGCCGCAAATAGCTGAGATTGCCTCAAAGTTGCCGTGGTCCCATTACGCATTGTTCCTAAGATCACGTTCATTCTTCCTGAAAAGGCACGCGAACGTCTTAGTACATTTCCCTGTAGACGGTTTAGCCTTTTTAGTAAAGCTGCCTCCTAAGAAAAGTCAGAGAAAACAATCTCCAGAAGCTTTCACTTCACCCTTTTCACACAAAAAACAACATTAAAAAGACAAATTAGACTACGCACAACAAGTATTAACTTCCAAATGGGCTTATACCGCCAATGCCAATGATTGTAGCACAGACAGGTAAGCTATTGGAATGTAAATGTCAACAGACGCCCCTAGGGCGAAGTTCACTACCATACAAGTCATCACCAATCGTCGAGAATGAAAGAGGCCTCTAGTGGCCAAAAGGCTGTTTTGGCATGGGCTGCGCCATTGAGGGTTTCCGTCATACTTACGCCATTTTAAAGTCGTAAAATTAGTCAACTGGGTGGGTTTTCCTATTGGTTGTAGCCTCAATGGCGCTTCCTATGCTGTCACAGAAGCTATAATGTACAGATATAAAGAGGAATCCTCTATCTAGGGGTGAAAGTAGAATACATTTATTCACTGTATGGGACCTCCTATATGTGCAAACATGTTTATGGGCCTAATCATATAATTACATATAGAATCCTTATTAATTCAATAGGATCTCTGTGGGCTTAGTCGTAAAGATTTGTCATTGAATTTTTTTAAAAGTATGACCTTTTATTGTGGCATAAACACAAGCAGTCATGATATTTTCATCTGATTGTCAAATAATCACTTCAAAATGCTCCTTTAACTAGACTACCTGCACACGTTCATCCACTTGCAAAATATTTCCAGCCTCCAACAGTGTTGAATGGAAAGAGACATCTGTTACACAAAACACCATAAAGTCTAATGACGTTTTTGGATTCCATTAGGCCAGAATTGGTGCGCCCACTGCTGTCCGTGAGTGTTTCAGTGCCAGCCACTCATCTCTGCCTTGGCAAAAATGTCAGTATTCTCATCTGACCACATCGCATTTCGGATCGTAGGCTATACCACCTGTTTTCAAGTCCATTCACTAACTTTTCATGGCTCTGAAATGCGGTAATTATACAAAGTGGTGTATTAGCATAGATTAATATTTTTTGCTCATGTTTTACCGATATAGCCTACCCCCACTATTTATTTTTGCCAGGACCATACCGCCTTACTTTCACCTCTGTCTCTATCTATCTCTATGTCACCAATCCTACATGTCTTCTTGTAGAGGTGCTCCTGAGCCACCTGGCCATGTTAGCAAGAGCTGCATTATAACAAATTCTACAGACCATAACATCTGTTGTACTACAACATCTAAATACCTCGAGAATGCAGTTTGTTCTCCTACAGGGTGAGCACAGATAGGTTTCACTTTCAGAGATCAATCATCACTGCAGTTTTTTCTTCCTCAGCATAAAATGTTTTGTGCAATCAAATCACAGGGTTCGTATAAATCAACAGGTATCCAATAGAATTCCAACATGATCAAGCTAGACAACACCTTTGCTTCTACAGTGTTTTGACTGATTCATGACACTGTTATTGTTATGGATTCCCCCGCCTTTGAGTTTTATAACTTCATGCAGCTCACTCCACCCATCACCTGACGGCGCCAGAGAGACTAGGGCAGGGACATGTGGGTACGCAGACCCGTGAGCAAGTGGAGCCCCTAATGATGAATTCAGACTTTTGTTGCGTCTCCCACTCTCATCAAAATGGCCCATCTCTGGACTAGGGGTATCATAAACTGTCTCCCAAAACTCCTGGTGTCTTCTGCTACCAGGCCTGGCAAGCCACAGATAGGTGGCTAGGGAGGTTGCCAGGGGGAAGAAGACCCGACAGTCCTTCTGCCGGCTTAGGTCAGAGCCTCCTCAGTCTCTCTCCAGGTGGACAAGAGTGATGGAGTGCGTGGATGGAAGTGAGCGATGTTGTTATTGAAACTTATGCATTTACAGTTGGTTGTTACGACTGCCAGTTGTTAATAGTAGTTGAAGCCATCTATGTGTTATGCAGTCCTTTGCTTATGTCACTATCTCCTTATACCAGGGGTGTTGAACTCATTTTACCCCGGAGGCCGCATTCTGTCTTCAACAAGGTCCGGAGGTCCACACTGAAAATTGGCTATACTGTATTTCCTTGCCATCAAAATTTGCTAAACATAGTCCTCCATTGTTTTTTTGTGTGTTTCCGATGCTCCCTGACTGTCTAGTGATTGTTAGCGAGCTGGACAGTCAAGAAACTGTATAAATATAGGTCTATTATCATTTATAGTTTCCATTTGGTTTTAGTCATTTTAAAGTATATTGAGTTAGACCCCCCCCTCCCCAAAGAATTCAGCCGCAGGTGTTTTATTACTCAAACCACCTGTGGCCCGGATTGGACCCCCTCAGGTCTTATGTTTGACATCCCTGCCTTATACAGTCAATATTATAATTGCTCTTTTGCTATTACTCAGAACCACATCCATCTCATACGTATGTCCTCTGGAAATAACGTTTTCTATTGTGTGCAACTCTCGGTGAGGTTGCCTTATTCCTCTGACTGGAAAATGTAGCAGTGAGTCACAGACCAGCCCAACTGGAGAACCGCTCTCTTTCACTGTTATGACTGTTCATAACACTGTTATGACTGGTTCATGAAGGCATTATGAGAGGCTGCTTCAAGTAAGTGATGCACACAATGCTGCAGTCTGTTAATAAAGCTTTGAAACCAAGAGAACATGCAAATCAACTCAGTAAAATACATTTATTGACAGTAAAAGTTCAGTCGTCTTAATTGTCGCCTTTTTAATTTTTACACAAAAATATCAAAATACTTTACAGGGCATTAAATCTGAATATTGGCAAATTCATTGTTGATTAATTCTCTCTAACAAATACACTGTACATTGACAACAATGCTTGTCTTTTATTAAATGCAGTGCTCAATTTAAATTTCATAAAACATTTTTTGAGAACAATGCATTTAAAAACTATGCGTAGTCAAACTTGGTATTTAGCTACTGATTTGCGAGACTTAACTGCATTTCATGCATTTTATGTCCCAAGAAGTTAGTTCCATTTTCGTCAAACTTCATTGAGAGAGGTGCTTAAATATGATGTAATACGTAACAGATACACATAACAGCATACATACACAATAACATGGATTATCTTTGTTACCCAAACTTCAAAGCTTAGAAAATGAATGTGTCTATACACAAACACATTTAAGTATACAATTTGCACTCAAACAATAAAATAAAATAAAAAGTATATATATAAAAAAAAAGATTTACATTTATTGGGCCAAATCGCCCCAGTGCAACATGGGAAAGATTCCCTTTCAAGATTCCTTCGCGGTACTCTTTCAGTCAAAACAACCTCTTCGACATGTTCTTTCCTAGATTTCTACCTTAATCGTACAACAACTCATAAGGACGTACTTGTTCAACCGCAGACCTCCTTTGGAAGTCCTGTCAATAAGGAGGAATAGGCTCATGTGTTATCAACGTTAACATTCTCCTATAGTCTCGTTGCTACAGTATTTTGCCAACTAACATAGTCGCTTGAAAGTTCCTCACTGACAAATAACAACAAAAACAGAACAGATCTAATACTTACCGATATCACATGTACGGGAGGTCAATATCGAGGTTGCAAACAGAAAACTAACACACATTTGGAAATGATCTTTGACCTTAGCTAAATGAGGAAATTATCAAATAAGTTGAGTAACGAACAACACAAAGGAAAAATATTATTCCAGTCGAACAGTGAGTTAAAAGACCTGGGAGAATGGGCAATGTTAATAGATTAGCTTGATCCCAGCACAGAAGGACCTGTTGTTATGTGCCACACAAGAAAGTAGATGCAGCAGGCAGTAAAAAAATAATAATTACATATTACAGTTCCCGAGTTGCCTATGTGTTCTGAATGGTAACATTTATAACTTGACATCATGATCTCAGTAGTAAGACATACTGTACATAGTAGTGTTATTAGAATGACGTAACAGATGTCATAGGCAGTCGTATCATAACAGATGAAGTCACCTGATGACAATTGAATCAACACTGACCTGATGAAACCAATAAGAGTTTGAGTCACAATTGTATAACAACATAGTCACAAATACCATGACTGCTATGTCATTACTATGACAGCCTTTTATAGATCTTACGACAAAGTAAAGTGATACCATCTAACATGGGATGTTGCTTGTTAGTTCTTCTAAGAAACAGAACAATGAGCAGCATCTTAAGACACAATTACAGATGATTTGAGACCTACCGATAAACATATTTTCATTTTACAATTGTTGACATGATCACCGTTGCCTATCAATAGTATAAATGGTAAGATTGAAAAGAGTGCTTCCCCTAAATCTGAAATAACGGTAATTGTAACCAGAACAAAAACTAGATTAAGAAATTAATAAGACAAAAGAAGCTGCCTTTTGGCTGTTAAGTGTCAGTTAAATTTCCTCAGTAATTCTAGCGTTATTTTAAGGCATTGACAACTATACAGTATTGCTAAAAGAACAACTAGTTTTCCGGGCATCAACAGAACAATATGTACAACAGAAACAAATAAGAAAACACTAACACTTCAGGATAGAGTGCAAAATATTCATACTAACTTATCAGTTCCAAGTATCCAAATGTCCCTTATTGGGTTCTATATCAGCAGAGTACACATGGGTTGAGGAAACAAAAATATGAATTTCTTACATATTTACTTGGGACAATTTTCAAATGTTTGGTTTCGTTTGATTAATCTTGGCAGCGGCACACATATTGAACATCATACATTCTCTCTAAATTCTCACGGGTGGACTGAGGCATAGTTCGCACTCTACACTGTCGATGCCAGTCCCCAGATCATTTGATGCCAGCCTGTAGCTGTGACATTTAATAGGATAAAATAGGAATATCATAGTTGTACAATATATGGGAGGGAAGACAATGAAAGGAAGACAGACCTTGAGGAAGACAGTTGATGTTTAGAGAGGTGTCAGACAGAATTGTTCTCACCAAGGATGTTTGGAGGGATACATTGGTTCCACAGGGGTATAATTGCTTAAGTGGAGGGTTAGTGCTTCAGTAAAGTTATGGCCTAAGGACACTTTGGCCCAAAACACTCACACCCAAATTCCAAGTCGACACTTAGCCCTACCCATAGGCACTCCAGGAAATCTAAAAAGATTGGATAGGTTTAAAGTTTACCATGTCTTCTGATTGGCTAGGTGGAATAGTCCTCATATTGTTTACGCCCATCTAATCATTTCAGATCTCAGGAAGTGCCTTGAGAGTAGCGGCTAGGGGTTGATTTGGAATTGATTACCAGAGTCCAATTTCTATGCTGGACCCCAATACTCTCCACATTTACCGTCAGGACACCAGAATCTCTGGCTCTTGCTACAAGAGCGAACCCAATTGGTCTAGTTAACAGATTAGTGCAATTCAATCACAGACCACTGTATTTATGCTCTCTGAAAGCTGCCTACACACATACAGACCTAGAAGAAAAGAACATCCACAAATAAAAGTAATTCAATGCATTAAAAATTAAACATAACCATTTAAATCGATCCCATTATACATTCATAAAAGACGGGGAAAGATAGAGATGATAGAAGACAAAGAGTTCAAGAGTCTTTCAGATGGAGATTAAAGGTGACATTAGTTTCTGATGGAACAGCTTGATTACTTTCCTTTCCCCTGTTATAGCTGCTGTTATAGCTGCTGTTATAGCCGCAACAGTTCAGACACGAAGATAGCATATCAGCCATTCTTGTCTCCGCCCTTCTCTCCCACCCCCTGAAATTAAACACATTTAAAACTGACCTGTGAGTTTAGATGTTTGGCCTACACATACATTTATCCACATTATATCCTCAGGTTTGACAGCATTACAAAGCAAGTCAACCTCCTAGAAATAAGTTTATTCTTTAAAGCTTCAGTTGATCAAGAATTGACATATACAATGGCCTATTCAAATAAGGAGTCTCGAACAACTGCATATCGGCACTCACCCCGGACTTGTGAAGTGCATTCTCCTGCAGGCCGAAGAGGGGGTTTCCCTGGCCACCCTGCAGGGGCGAGGCCCCCAGGTTGGGGGACTGGGCAGTGGGGGTGGAGGTAAGGGCCCCGGTCAGTGTGAGGCGCTGTAGCTCCCTCTGCCGCTGCTGCTGCAGCATCTGATAGACCACCAACTGCTGCTCCTGAGACACACACAGCCCAAGAGATAAGGGACTTGAAAATGGGTAGTGATATGCTCATCCAAAATTAATCTACCGGTGCTGGGCCAAAAAAAGACTGCAGCATATACTGTTTTTTTTCTCCATTTACTTTTTGGGACCAAAATAAACCTGGCCATGGTCACACTCATTGAATAATCAGGGTTTAACAGTCAATCAGATTGGTAACTTTTTGAATCATTTGGAACAGAGAAACTAGAGGCCATGAATAACTTGGGCAAAAAGAATGGCACTGATTGGCCTATAGGTGACACCGTTATAAGCAGTCTCACTTAGACCCTCATATCCACCGCCCTGTTTGACCTAGAGACTTGAACGTTTGTATGTACAGTTCCTTCAGTAAGTATTCCCAACCCTTGACTTTTTCAACATTTTGTTGTGTTACAGCCCAAATTTACAATTTATAAAATGTTGTGTCACACAATAACCCACAATGTGGAAGTGGAATTATGTTTTTAGAAATGTTTACAAATTAATTAAAAATGAAAAGCTGAAATGTCTTGAGTCAAGTATTTAACCCCCTTTGTTAAGCCTATATAAGTTCAGTACTAAAAGGTTGCTCAACAAGTCACATAATACATTACATGGACTAATAATAGTGTTTATGATGATTTTTGAAGGACTACCTCATCTCTGTACCCCACACATACAACTAAGGTCCCTCAGTTGAGCAGTGAATTTCAAACACCACAAACACTAGGGAGATTTTCCAATGCTTGGCAAAGAAGTGCCACCTATTGGTAGATGAGCCCCCCCAAAAAAACAGACATTGAATATCCCTTTGAGTATGGTGAAGATATTAATTACACTTTGGATGGTGTATCAATACACCCTGTCACTACAAAGATACAGGCGTCCTTCCTAACTCAGTTGCCGGAGAGGAAGGAAACCGCACAGGGAAAAGAAGAAAGCCTGTACAGAGTAAACATATTCCAAAACATGCATCCTGTTTGCACTAAGACACTAAAGTAAAACTGCAAAGAAATTAACTTTATGTCCTGAATACAAAGCATTATGTTTTGGCAAATCTAACACATCACTGAGTACCAGTCTGCTTTCCAACAGAAACTGTGAGACAAATTGACCTTTCAGCTGGATAACCTAAAACACAAGGCTAAATATATACTGGAGTTGGTTACCAAGATGACATTGAATGTTCCTGGGTTGCCTAGTTACAGTTTTGACTTAAATTGGCTTTAAAATAATAATGTGCAACTATTGTACAATCCAGGTGTGCACAGCTCTTAGAGATTTACCCAGAAAGACTCACAGCTATAATCGCTGCCAAAGGTGATTCTAACAAGCATTCACTCAGGGGTGTGAATACTTATGTAAATGAGATATTTCTGTATTTCATTTTCAAAACATTTGCAAACATGTCTAAAAACATGTTTTCACTTCATTATTATGGGGTATTGTGTGTAGATAAGTGGAAAAAAAACAAATATTTAATAAATTTTGAATTCAGGCTGTAACACAACAAAATGTGGAATAAATCAAGGGGTTTGAATACTCTCTGAGGGCAATGTAGGTGTCTTTCCTCATGCTGAACAAATTTGCCTCAAAGACCCATAATGTCCGTTAGGACAGTTTTTCATCAATCTTGGACATTTTGGAAAACCTTGGAAAAACTTATTCTCATGAACCATAAATCCAATAACAATTTGGTATGTAGACCCATCTCTTAACTTAATTTGAGAAAAGCTAAGGGATTGGTTAAGAGATGGCTAAGTTTTTGATAAATCAGGAAATCAATTTTACGCGTCAATTGAAATCCCTTGTAAATCCACTTCACAATGGCATATCAACTTGAAACGTTTTAGGTCATCAAAGACATTACCATGAAGAACCATAAGTTTGGCATTGATATCTCAAAACAATATGGAAAATATTAACAATTCACTTTTTGACTATGTAACGCTAATGCTTAAAATTGTCATAAAAACATTTATTCGCATGGACTAAAAGTCAGATTCAGTCCAAATTTGGTTTTGGACTCACAATAGTCCCTAAAGAGTTTGAGAAAATATCATTGATGCATTCAAAGATGGTCACACTATACTTGTTACAAAGGCTCATGGCAGAAACCAGGTATCCCCTCTACTCTGGCCACGCCCCTCGCTTCCCACTCACCTCACCTGCTCCACTCTGCTCATTAGCACCCTTGACTATTAAAGCAGCAGTTTCTCCCTCCAGTCTTTCTTATTCTTGTTGGTGAATGCATGGGGTGGCCATCTTATGTTTTCCTGTCCGTGTTGTGCATGACTGACAAGTGAGTACTTTATATTATTGAGGATGTATAAATGTTAATATTAAGATCCTTTTTAGTTGATGTTAAAGTTTATATACTGCTGCCAAATGACTTAATACAATTTCCTGTCAGTCCGGCATGTGAGATGCATTTCAGTTATTTATTTATCCCTTCTGCACTTGTCAGTCATGCTTGTATTTTAACGTGTATATATCACCCTCTTGTATTTCCCTAGTAAACCACAACATAGCCCTGCAACCTTCCCCCATGTGCTCCTGTGTCGTGTGTGTGCAAATAACCCCCCCCCCCCCCCCCCTATTTGGATACCTGCTTCAGCTCCTTATTTCATCTGCCGCCTTATCGATGCGCCATAGTGGCACCTTGAACCCTGAACCAGGCAAAACCTCCTTCAGTCCACCGTTGCTATATGGAACAACCAGAGGCGCAGAAGCCATTCCCAAAAACACACTGCCAGGAGTGAAAGTAAGGTGGTACGGAAAAGATATGGCGTCCCGGGAAAACTAAATGTTGGGGGTACGCCTTATTGGTAAAACATGAGCCTGTAAAAATAATTTGAACAAAATGTCAGAAGAACTGTAGGCTATTACATCACTTTTTTATCATTACCGCAAGTCAGAGGCATGAAAAAGTAGCAAATGGACTTGAAAACAGATCATATAGCATATGCTTCAAATGCGATGTGGTTTGACGAAAACCCTGATATTTTGACAAGGCAGAGATGAGCGGCTGACACCGAGACGTGCCCGGACAGCAATGGACGCATAAATTCTGTCCTAACGACAATCGCCAAATGTCATTACACTTTTTAATATTTTGTGTAACAGATGTCTCTTTCCATTCACCATTATTTGGAGGCTGGGAATATGTTGCAAGTGGATGAACATGCGCGGGTAGGTATTTGACACTCATATGAAAACATCATGACTGGTTGTGTTTATACCACAATAAATTGACATGCTGTCCTTGTTTATTAATCTTCTGTATTACTTCATGTTTGGTGTGGACCCCGGGAAGGCTAGCTACTGCTTTAGCAACAGCTAATGGGGATCCTAATAAAATACCAAATTAAAGGTCATACATTTTAAAAGTTCAATTACAATTCTTTACAACTAGGCCCACAGAGATCCTATTGAATTAATAGGGATTCTATATGTTATATATATTTTTTGGTGCACTACAGGACGTCCTGTACCGGGAAGAAAATAATTCCACTTTCACCCCTGCACAGAAGTACAAAGAATCTGAGGAGGAACAAGAGAGAGACTTCAAAGTTCAACCCTCATAACCGGACAACTCATGACCTCGTCCATCATAGGTCAGGACAATCCAAATCCAACAGCTCCTGGCTATGATTCAAGCTTTAAAGACAACTGTCGAAAATCATGGAGTAATTTTTGAGAAGCTGAGGTTTCAGATGGCACCTTCTAGCACAAATTCCAGTCCAAAACAATACACCAACGCAGCTCCCAGCGTTGGCATTAGCTACACCTGATCAAGCTCATGCAACACCTGAACCACCAGCAGTGGGCTGCCATTCCAGGGCTGCAGCCGCCCCCTACCAATCACCTCTGCCACCTCACCTCCAGACTCATCCTATCCAACCTCAACCTAAACAGCTCCAGCCTGTAGCGCCCCCTAACAAGCCTAGCTCCAAATAAAAAATATGATATTACACGCCCATTTAAAACACTGTAAATCCAATCCACAGTGGCCTATCAACTTGAAACTTGTCATCACTATCATAGACATTCCTAAGACGAACCACACTGAATTTGGTAATATATTAAAAAAACAAGGAAACTAATAACTAATTATTTGCATATGTAACACTAATTCTCAAAATCATCTCATGAACCACATGTCAGATTCACTCCAGATGTTGTATTTAGAATCATGATTGCACATAAAGGAAGATAGTTCCTACATGATCGAGTGATCTTGTGTCCTTTTTGTCATCCTGTGAACCCCGTTCATTGCTGCTTACAGCTATATTTTAATCATGTACAGTTGAAGTCGGAAGTTTACACACACCTTAGCCAAATACATTTAAACTCAAGTTTTTCACAATTCCTGACATTTAATCCGAGTAAAAATTCCCTGTCTTAGGTCAGTTAGGATCACCACTTTCTTTTAAGAATGTGAAATGTCAGAATAATAGTAGAGAGAATGATTTATTTCAGCTTTTATTTATTTCATCACATTCCCACTGGGTCAGAAGTTTACATACACTCAATTAGTATTTGATAGCATTGCCTTTAAATTGTTTAACTTGGATCAAACGTTTCAGGTAGCCTTCCACAAGCTTCCCACAATAAGATGGATGAATTTTGGCCCATTCCTCCTGACAGAGATGGTGTAACTGAGTCAGGTTTGTAGGCCTCCTTGCTCGCACACGTCTTTTTCAGTTCTGCCCACACATTTTCCATAGGATTGAGGTCAGGGCTTTGTGATGGCCACTCCAATACCTTGACCTGGTTGTCCTTAAGCCATTTTGCCACAACTTTGGAAGTTTGTTTGGTGTCATTGTCCATTTGGAAGACCCATTTGCGACCAAGCTTTAACTTCCTGACTGATGTCTTGAGATGTTGCTTCAATATATCCACATTATTTTCCTCCCTCATGATGCCATCTATTTCGTGAAGTGCACCAGTCCCTCCTGCAGCAAAGCACCCCCACAACATGATGCTGCCACCCCCCGTGCTTCACGGTTGGGATGGTGTTCTTCGGCTTGCAAGCTTCCCACCTTTTCCTCCAAACATAACGATGGCCATTATGGCCAAACAGTTCTATTTTTGTTACATCAGACCAGAGGACATTTCTCCAAAAAGTACAATCTTTGTCCCCATGTACAGTTGCAAATTGTAGTCTGGCTTTTTATGGCAGTTTTGGAGCAGTGGCATCTTCCTTGCTGAGCAGCCTTTCAGGTTATGTCGATATAGGACTCGTTTAACTGTGAATACAGATACTTTTGTACCTGTTTCCTCCAGCATCTTCACAAGGTCCTTTGCTGTTGTTCTGGGATTGATTTGCACTTTTCGCACCAAAGTACATTCATCTCTAGGAGACAGATTGATTTTCCCATGATGTCAAGCAAAGAGACACTGTGTATGAAGGTAGGCCTTGAAATACATCTACAGGTACACCTCCAATTGACTCAAATTATGTCAGTTAGCCTATCAGAAGCTTCTAAAGCCATGACATCATTTTCTGGAATTTTCCAAGCTGTTTGAAGGCACAGTCAACTTAGTGTATGTAAACTTCTGACCCACTGGAATTGTGATACAGTGAATTATAAGTGAAATAATCTGCCTGTAAACAATTGTTGGGAAAATTACTTGTGTCATGCACAAAGAAGATGTCCTAACCGACTTGCCAAAACTATAGTTTGTTAACAAGAATTTTGTGGAGTGGTTGAAAAAACGAGTTTTAATGACTCCAACCTAAGTGTATGTAAACTTCCGACTTCAACTGTATCTCTTATTTCGGTCCTGAAAATTCATCCATTAATACGGTTTCAGTTTTATTTTAACTTCTTATGACGACCCCATCTTATCATCATGGTTGTGTTGTATTGCGTTACCAAACATCAAGAGCATGTACTGCAAGTGTTTGCATGTCTGAGTGTGTTTGTAAGGCCTGGTAGAGTCATTACTGGAGTGAAGTGCTGCTGGAGAAGGAGCTGCTTCTGCTGTTCAGACAGGAGGGAAGACCTGAAACACAACGATGTTAAATATTACTCATCATGGGACACTTCCAGTCCAAACAACACTTACCAACCCATTAGTCACGACACAAATCATTTACAGTAACAGTCTAGACCAGAATCAGTCAGCACAGCCAGTCACAACAAGACATCAACTGTCTGTCAGTCAGACTATATAAAAATGTATCACGGTCACAAAAAAAATGGCCGTGGCTATCACAACAACAACTACTGATCAACAGCAATCAACAAACAACATCCTCACAAAACAATCAACCAACACTATCCCCAACAATTATACTTTTCTGGTGATCAGACAGAGAGGAGGTACTCACGGACTCATGCTCTTGGGGAGCTGCAGGCCCTGTGCCAGTGCCTGGGGGCCCAAAGGAGGAGGCTGGGGCCGCAGGGCCGGCAGGGTGGGCTGGGGGCCGTTTTGGACAGGTGACTGGATCACCCCGTTCAGGCTGCCCAGCACGCCGTTCATGTTCAGCTGGGGACTTCCTGCTAGGGAGGCCATGAGCCCGCCAACCATGGAACTGCTGGCCTGACTGAGGCCCCCCAGGCTGTCAGTCAAACCCCGACCGTTCAGCAAGGGCTGGCCGAAGGAGGCAGGACTCTGCTGTGGGGGCGGAGTGCTCTGGAAGGAGAGGGAGGAGCTACTGTGGGAGGGACTACCAGAGTGGAGCTCCTAGAGTCGGAAGAGAAAAACACAGGGTAAAACTAACAGGACAGTTATGGTTCATTTAAAGGTGAAATCTGTGAGTTTCATTTCCCCATATTTCATATATTAACATTCCCTCAATGTAATAACACGCATGCCCCGCCCACCTGAGGATCTGTCTTTTTCACCCATCTATTTCCTGTGTTTGAGGGGTGAAAATTCACGTGTCACTTAAATTTCCCTGGATTAATTGCTTTCATTTTACTCCTGTGACTCTTTCATACTCTTGCTTGTGCCTGTCATTTTCCCCCGTTAACGTTACGACCGTGGAAACGTTCGTAATGACCTGTCAAGCACACTCTGGTAATGGCTAAAATGGGCTCAATGGAATACATTGTCTTTACATTGATTCTGTAAAAAATGCTAAAGCTTCGTTAGGGATTTAACGCACCGTCTTGACACTTCCATCACAAGAAGGATAACTTTATTTTAATGGCCGTTCATTTTTTTGCGGAATTTGAAAAAGTAATAATTTAATACAGTTGAAATGTTTACAAATTAGAGGCTCTGAAATGAAAGCATCTTCCGAAAATGAAGACTCGGATTATAGTCATATTAGTTTGATCTCGCAAATGTAAAGTATGTTTAGATACTGTAGGTGTAATCTAGAGCCAAGCGTGTTGATTTTTACTCTGAGGGTATCCTGCTATTATCACACTTGTTGAATTATGCAAGGGAACGTGAGAACAACAGTAATTAATGGGGCAGTTAAGTCTGCACAGGTGAGTGCAGGTAGGGTGGACAGAGGTAGTGTTTGGGGGTTGCAGCCCTGTGCCACCCCTTTATGTTAATTTATTCGTATATGCAAATAAAACCTGCCGTATTTATACAAACAACACATATAGAATTGTCTTTATTTTAACACAAAACACCCCCAAAAATACCCAATACAATAAGAACATTTATATATGAGTGCATTCTAATAAAAAAAGTGAAATTTTACAATAAATCGAATACCTGAATTCCTACCAAAATCCCTAAACTCATTATTCGTCCGTGCCAGTAAGAAGAGTATCTTCATCCATTGTCCTTCTGTTGCATTTTTAACAATTTAGATGACCGTTGCTACTCAATGCACAAACAAGTAGAGGCAGCACCTTTGATTGGAAACGAAACTCAGATGTCACCTTTAACGCTACAGTTTGGGATAAAGGGCAAGAGTATTGGATAACTAACTACATAGTGGGTTCAGGTGTTGGCCGGTACTAAGCAAGGTACGTTGGGCACAAAGGGGTTCTCACCTCGGATGAGATGATGAAGGAGGTGTCATTCAGGAAGCAGCTTTTAGACAGGTGACTCTTATTGGTGCTGAGGGGGTCTATAGGGACAAGAGAGGTAGACACACAGGGATATAGATACAGGGACAGGGAACCAACTACAAAAACACAACACACAACTGTCTAGAATATACTGACAAAAACAAGGTTCGTGTTTGGGGATGGTGACACTCTTTCCAGACTAGCAAACTAACAACGAATGAGGGAAGGAGGATGGGAAGCTTCTGAGAGGAGGGTTTCCTGAATCTGACCGTGTGCGGAGGAGAGGAAGCTGATGTGGGTGGTGGTGGGCACTAGGCCCTGGGCGGAGTGGTGGGAGTGGTGGACCTGCGGGGGGAAGGGACAGGCCAGCTCCACGTTGAGCAGCTGCAGCCGCTCCTTCTTGGCCGTCAGGCTGAGAATCTGGTCCTGGAGACGCTGGTTCTCCTGCTGCAGCGAGTGGAGGGACTGGAGCATCTCTACAACTGGAGGAGAGAGACGGAAAGGGGGAGGGAGACGGGAGAAGAAAGTGAGAGTAGAGCACTGTATTAGAGTCAAATGTGTTTTTTGTTACAGTTTCCATACTAAGCCATTTTATTTAAAATAATTTTTTTTAACTAGGCAAGTCAGTTAAGAACAAATTCTTATCTACAATGACAGCCTAGGAACAGTGGGTTAACTGCCTTGTTCAGGGGCAGAACGACAGATTACCTGGTCAGCTCGGGGATTCGAACTTGCAACCTTTCAGTTACTGGCCCAACGCTCTAACCACTAGGCTACCTGCCGCTACGGGCTGTGAAACACTAATGATCATCGCTGAACAGCACAGCACATTTTAAAGGCTCTGAAAGCAAGTGTATCAGACTGACTCGGGTTGATAAGAATCCACTTCCTCTTCAAAGAGTCCAAAAATACATTTGACATTGGGTGTGTATGACAGACTGTGTCATAAAGGCAGACACATCGCCCAAAAAAGACAAATCCTCAGTGAATGAAGATATATTATAGACTGCCACAAAGCATCCCCGTGTACTTACTGTTGGCACCCATCTCTCCGTTCCCATGCTTCTCCAGGAGGAGCTCTATGTGGGAGCTGGATGGAGGGACGTTTTCAGGGCGACCTCTGACCCCAGGGCCCACACCCTCCCTCTGGTCAAACAGTAGAGGCAGACAGCTCATAGGAGACCTGAGAGAATAACAGTGGTAAATGAACAGGGATATGGCTTAAGAGAACAGAGACAGATTTAAATGGAATAACATTGGTACACAAGAGACAGAATAATAAAGTATACAAAAGTAAAAGTGACAGTATGAGAGAATAGTATTGATAGTGACAGTGAGAGGTAATAGTATTGATAGTGACAGTGAGAGAGAATAGTATTGATAGTGACAGTGAGAGAGAATAGTACTGATCGTGACAGTGAGAGAGAATAGTATTGATAGTGACAGTGAGAGAGTTTAGTACTGATCGTGACAGTGAGAGAGAATAGTATTGATAGTGAAAGTGAGAGAGAATAGTACTGATCGTGACAGTGAGAGAGAATAGTACTGATCGTGACAGTGAGAGAGAATAGTACTGATCGTGACAGTGAGAGAGAATAGTATTGATAGTGACAGTGAGAGAGAGCAGTGTTGATAGTGACAGTGAGAGATAACATTTGACAGTGAGAGAGAACAGTGTTGATAGTGACAGTGAGAGAGAATAGTGTTGATAGTGACAGTGAGAGAGAATAGTGTTGATAGTGACAGTGAGAGAGAATAGTATTGATAGTGACAGTGAGAGAGTTTAGTACTGATCGTGACAGTGAGAGAGAATAGTATTGATAGTGACAGTGAGAGAGAATACTACTGATCGTGACAGTGAGAGAGAATAGTACTGATCGTGACAGTGAGAGAGAATAGTACTGATCGTGACAGTGAGAGAGAATAGTATTGATAGTGACAGTGAGAGAGAGCAGTGTTGATAGTGACAGTGAGAGATAACATTTGACAGTGAGAGAGAACAGTGTTGATAGTGACAGTGAGAGAGAACAGTGTTGATAGTGACAGTGAGAGAGAACAGTGTTGATAGTGACAGTGAGAGATAATAGTGTTGATAGTGACAGTGAGAGAGAACAGTGTTGATAGTGACAGTGAGAGAGAACAGTGTTGATAGTGACCCTCTAGAGAGAACAGTGTTGATAGTGACAGTGAGAGAGAACAGTGTTGATAGTGACAGTGAGAGAGAACAGTGTTGATAGTGACAGTGAGAGAGAATAGTGTTGATAGTGACAGTGAGAGAGAATAGTGTTGATAGTGACAGTGAGAGAGTACAGTGTTGATAACAGTGAGAGAGAACAGTGTTGATAGTGACAGTGAGAGAGAACAGTGTTGATAGTGACAGTGAGAGAGAACAGTGTTGATAGTGACAGTGAGAGAGAACAGTGTTGATAGTGACAGTGAGAGATAACAGTGTTAATAGTGACAGTGAGAGAGAACAGTGTTGATAACAGTGAGAGTAGAGTCATACAGAAACTTACTGTGAGGAAAGGCTCTCTCGTGGCGAGTTGTCGTGACATGGGAAGCGACAGTCGTCCATCTCGGACTCTGAGAGGAGAGAGAGCAATCCTGATAAACTAGCAGGGAGCTACAGTAGGGGAGACTGGGGTAAGTTGAGCTGTTTTTACACTCAGCATCACTCCGTCAAGGGAAATACAGTATGTCTTTCTGTTTTGAAAACATAGCTTGTCCAAAAAAAAGTGGTCTCTTGGCACAACTTAGTTGAGCTGTGGGACAGGGTAAGTTAAGCCGCATACACATTTCTGTACTAAATTAAACATTACCACTACCCTTTTAAAACCATGTCTATCTTCATTTCCCAAACACAATTCGACACAATCGCTTTTTGTCTTTTAATAATTTTAAGCATCTTTTAACAGAGGTTTGACACCTAAGGCCCTGTTGTTACCTTATATCCCTGAGATAATACCTTGATTTTTTCTGCCTGGGAAGAAAACCCTTCCATTTGCTCAACCATTGGCTCAACTTACCCCATGACCATTGGCTCAACTTACCCCATGACCATTTCAACTTACCCCATGACCATTTCAACTTACCCCATGACCATTGGCTCAACTTACCCCATGATCATTGGCTCAACTTACCCCATGACCATTGGCTCAACTTACCCCATGATCATTGGCTCAACTTACCCCATGACCATTGGCTCAACTTACCCCATGACCATTGGCTCAACTTACCCCATGACCATTGGCTCAACTTACCCCATGACCATTGGCTCAACTTACCCCATGACCATTGGCTCAACTTACCCCATGACCATTGGCTCAACTTACCCCATGACCATTGGCTCAACTTACCCCATGGAAACATTTGGACTATATTATCCCACACACACACAACGATGCACTTTCCTGCTGGTTTACGACCTCATATTGAAGCTTATACAGACCCCAACTGATGTATAGAACAATCTTAAAATGATCTACTTTGGTTTAGATACAAGCATCATGAAACCTCTAACCCAAAAAATTCATTTGACTTAAATGTATTTCTACCTAACTTGCTAACCACTTTTCCCACGTGATTTCTTCCGTCACAGACTGAAATGAAGACCCCTTCCGTAAATATTTGGTAAAATTATTAATTTGTGTGTATGGTTTCCTAGAAACAAGGGTGGCTCAACTTACCCCTTTGTCTCAATTTACCCCACTCTCCCCTCTGTAACTTCATAGCAAACATAAGTATCTCACTAACGACTGTGTGTGTGTTACCTTGAAGTGAGGTCTGGGCTTGGCTCAGTAGTGAGGGCAGTGTACGGGCAGTAGAAAGGACCCTGCCAAACGGCTGAGAGGAGCTGAGGCTGTAGGAAGAGCTGGAACATGGGTGCACCTACAAGGGTTTAACACACACAGAACAAAGTTAGGATCTCATTTACCTGGCAACTGAATACATGTGGGAGACTATTTTCGTTGTAACGTGATATCGCTGATAAACTCAGTCATGGGCTGCGTTTCAAATGGAACTATATATGCACTACTTTGACCAGGGCCCTCAAAAGTAGTGCACTACAGATGTAGGATCTTAATTTGATCACCCTGTTGCAGGAGAACTTTCCTGCAATGCAGGACATTTTTAACTTGTAGTGTATTTGAGGTTTAAAAAGGCGCCCGAAGTTTGTAATTTCCACCTTGAAATGTCAGACTCCTTTATGGAAAAATGTATCAACCCCTACAAAAGTGTCCATGAATTAAAATCCACATAATAATTCATATTTCCTGCAGAAGCAGGATCATTTTTCTGCTGTAGCAAACTGGCTCAAATGAAGATCATACATCTGTATATGGGTAATAGTGTGCAATTAGGAAAGAAGACGAAAGCTCTGCTACCTGATCCGAGCTCGACGGGCTCTGACATTATACACCGGGTTAGGGCCGGGTGGGGCCTGTTTTATCATCAATAACTAGGGTACGGGCAGGGCCCGGGTATCACTAAATTGATCACAAAAATGTTGAAGCTGAGCCATTTGCTCGTGCTCTGCTGCGCAGTACAGTCATATCTGGCTAAGATCGCAACATGACGTCACAAGTGTTTCAACCTTATTTCACAGAGTTTCGAGTGACGATAAGTATCCAACAGCTAACTGCTCTCTCATGTCTCTTCATTGAGCAGAGCAGCCCAAGCGGAGCCGTTGCCATGGATACTCACAGACTCAAAGAGCAGGGAGCTCGTGACAGACAGAGAGGAGCAGCTAATGGATTGACTAACGCAGGAAGTTATTTCTGGTTTTGGCCAGGACCGGGCCTTCAATTTGGCAGAAGCAATCGGGCCTGGGTAGGGTAGGGCCTGAACGTTGCGGGTATGGGTAAGGCTCTAACGCAGACATGACGTTGATTGCTGGAGTACCTGTGTGTTGAGGGCAGAGTTGACTGGTTGAAGTGACAGTGTGGAGACGTGAGATGGCAGGAGTCCTGATGAGAGAGCGGTGCTACATATGCCTCCGCCCAACGACAGAGGGGTGTTACAGACACCCTCACTCAAAGACAGAGGGCCCTCGTGACTGGTGTAGATTCCTAACCAAGAGAATAATATCAGACTTAATTCATAAATGCCATTAATTTATAGAACACACACACACACAACCGCACACCTAAAACTGTTGAGGTCATATCTTGTCAGAGGAGAGCGAAAGCAGGAAGTCAACCCAGCCATTGACGCACATGCTCTCTCTGTTGACACTACACACAAAACCACAATCTAACAAATCTCTTTACGACGCACAGATCACTAACTACCTAAGATTTACTACGTACGGGTAAAGTCTGCACTTCTAGTTCTGCTCAAAAAGTCACAAGCAAAAAGCTTTACACATACAAGGGTTCCTTCCTCTTATTTTTACTCAATCTGTTACACTTCTTCATCCTTTTCTTTCTCTGTCGTGCAAATATGTACAAGCTTAAATCTGGCCGCCATTTTCTAAACGAGGTATCTTGCTTCTGAATACACATACTTATAATGTGTACGTTCATCATCCACAGCCACAATACATAGAAATGCTGTGTATTATTTTCACATGCAAGTGCACACAGGAAGCTAGAGGGCTACCACACAGAGACTACGCCCACTCACGACGGATCTGGTGAGAGACTCACCGGAGCCGAGCAGCGTATTGCCGCGGCCTGTGGAGAAACTGACGCTAGAGGAAGTGGAGGGGAAGGAGGAGGAGGAGAGGGAGGAGGTGGGCAGGGTGGAGGAGTACGCTGTGTGGGGGAGGGAGGAGGAGCTGGGGAAGAGCGAGGAGGACGAGGTGGAGGAGGAGGTTAGGGAAGGAGGTGGAGCAGGAGCCGTGTGGTGATGGTGCTGACGGTACTCCTCCTCTCGCCTCTCCGTCCGCTCCCGGTTCTTGCTCCCCCGCGGGCGCCCCGGACCGTGCCGGCTCTTCTTGTTGCCACGGTGCCTCCTCTCCCGGTGTGTTGGCAGCGGTGGTGGGGGCGTGGCCTTGTCCTCCTCTAGGTCGGCCTCCTCCAGTATAGGGGGCGTGGCTAGGTGCGGGGACTTGAGAAGCGACTTGGAAAGCTTGTAGTCCCCCGAGGAGGAGGAAGTGATTTTGCGGAGCTTGCTGCTGCCGCCGCCTAGCCCACCCGAGGAGGAAGTGATGCGCATGATGGAGCCGAAGGTGGAGATGGTGACCTTGGTCTCGAAAGAGTTGGCCTCGCCCTCTGACCTCTCGGGACCCTGCGACGACCCTCCGTGAGGTCCGTCAACCGGGGTCAGGGCCGGGGGCTGCAGAGAGGCCTTGTTGTGGTATTTACTATTGTCTAATTCCTCCTCCTCTTCTTTCTCTTCTTCCTTTTCCTCCTCCTCTTCCTCGTCATCTTCCTCAGGCGCTGTCCGTCTGGTCCGCTCGTCCCGGGGCTCCTCGGCGCCGTGCTCGTCCGCTCCTCGGTCGGGGTCGCGCTCCAAACGAGAGGTAGAGGAGAACGGGAGGAAGTCTTGGGAGCCGCCACCTGGGAATACACACAATAGTAATTCCTAAACACAGCACAATAACCAGACAACAATATACGGTGCAGTTATACCTAAACCATTATAAAACACACGTTCAGACTAAACACAGTGAAGTTATACCAAAACAAAGAGTTCTGCACTAGAGAGTTGGTTATTCACAAACAGAACTGACTGAGAAGTTGCTTGGACACAAAATGGCCGGTTATTTGGTCCATAAAGGATTAGCTTTGTACCAGTGTTGAAGGGACTGGAGGAGCAAGATGAAGAGGAGCAGCTCTTGCCAATGCTTCCTGTCTTCTTACTGCGATGTCCCAGCTGGCCGTGAGAGCTCAACCTCTTCGAATTCCCCTCGCTGTCCTTGTTGCTGTGGTGACCCGACGACAACTAAATCAACAACACAGAGAGGTCACGAGGGGGGGGGGTGGGGAGATGTGTCATTAGATTGAGAAGCGGTTTGATGTCATAGATTAGAGCCATTTACGCTCGTTAGAAAGTATTGTGAGACGGTCCTGTTAGAGAGTTCAACCAAGGACCTCACCGGAATAAAACCATTTTCTCAAATGTGTCCATTTAGAAATACACAATAGTTCAAACTATTTAGGAAACCAAATGGTTATACTAGAACAATGAAGGAAGAGGATTGGTGGATGTGGGGAAAGATTAGATAGAGAGAGAAAGAGAGAGTTAAGAGAGGTTAGAGACTGAGGGCATTTAGGGGTGTAAATATTGGGATTGGCTTCACCTTGTCCATGCTGCTGGACAGTGAGGACCCCAGACCATCAGAGGACTTTTTATGCCGCTCCTTTAGCCTCACCTTGTCCTTGTGACTCTGAACGAAACCAAAAGGGAGAGGCTGAGGATTTGAGCATTCATGCAAATACACCAATACAAGCCACACCAGGCAATAGTCAAATGCACGTTCGGTACGTACACACAATACACAGACACTCACCTTCCTGAGCCTGTGGTGGTGGGAGCCGTGTTTGTCCTGGGCGGGGGACGTGGAGCGCCCCCTGGAGTGGCCGAAGGCGCTGCGTTCTGTGTTCTCTCCACTGGAGCGCATCTTCCTCTGCTACAGGACCCCACAGAGGAGAGGCAGAGAGTCACACCGCTGCCAACCGTAACGGTCGCAGGGGCAAGTACAGCTATAGGGGCAATAGCTAGAGCTACAGGGTCAACTAGGGGGCGGAAGCTATTTCTCCACGCCGGTTTGAAAAGCGATGTCTCCTTAGCCTTCCTCAATGCAGCATGTGAATGGAAGTTACACAACCAAGTGGAAGTTGTACGTCCTTTCCAAAGCCTTCTTATTACCCAACACAACAGATTTCATTCCATTTAAATGAAGAAGAACTGGAGCTCTCCTAGAAAGCTGAAAACAGACTCGAATAGATTTGCCAGTCTCTTACCATCTTGATGTAATGGTGCTTGCAGTAGCCACAGTACTTGACGTTGTCAGCCTCAGGGCCCTCCTCCTCACACAGCAGGCCAGCCATCTGAGCACTGCACAGGGTCAGACAGTCAGACAGATGGGAGAGGGGACACACACACACAAACACACACACACACACACACAGACCACTCACCAGGTGACGTGGAAGGCTTGTCGACAGCCCTGGTGGTTGCACGTCATGCAGGCGCCACAAGCAGCCTTGCTCTCTCGCCCATGGTCCTCACAGATATAACACGTCTAGAGAGAGGGGAGGAGAAAGATGAACAAGAAGGAACCAGAACATATCTCCTCTTATCAACATCAGATGTCATGTCCACCTGAAATCACTCACAGATCTACTGGGCAGACTTAGCTATGGAAGGGAAATCGGGTCGTTCCATGAAATTAGTGCTTTTTTGCATTAAATAAAAAGTGAAGACTACTCAAAGGGTACCTAATTGGTGGAACGACCCAAATCTAGATGTCTGTAGGTGTATCTATGCCAAATGGCATCCCATTCCCTGTAGAGCGCACTACCTTTGACCAGGGCCCATATGGCTAAAAAGTAGTGCACTGTACTCTGGGCTCTGGTCAAAAGTAGTGCACGACATAGAGAATAGGGTTCCATTTGGGACACAGTCAGTGTGATACTGTTCAACTGTATGGGCCTAACCAGTGCCCAAAGTCCAACCCTAGCCTGTCATTGATAGCAGCCTGTTATGAAACATTCTACCCCCCCCCCCCCCCTCTTCACACCTCGCTCCCCTACGGCTATTACCCAGACAGAGGGGGCTAGCTGTCTGCCTAGCAACAGGTGCTGGACAAAAGAACAGCGGGCTCCTTACCTTTCTTCTCTTCTACCCCTCCTTCCCTTCATCTACACCCTCCTTCCCTTCATCTCCCCCTCCTCTCCCCTTGTGAGCCAAAGGGAAACAGAGGAACGGCATCTGGAGCTACTGTAAAGGAGGGGGGAAGCTGGTGGGCTTATTGAGCCTTCACTCATTGTCTGCGTCCCAAAAGGCACCCTATTCTCTGTGTAGCAAAACCACTTTTGACCAGGGCCCATTTGGGATAGTGTACTATTTGGGACACGACCCATTGTCCACTCAAACGCTCTCTAAGAATGCAGGGCAGCAAATCCAGATGAATGGCTCTGACAACCCAGACCAGAGAGGTGCAAGCAATTTACTGTAGCTGCCCCTGACATGGTAACACGAGACCACTACAAGACAAGCACTCACTATCGTTCAGCAGCAAGAGTCTTACTAGCTTCCCATTGACTCGAATAGAACTGTAAACCAATCATATAAAAGCTTTCATTCAAACAATCTGTCTGGTGGGCATATGCTGAATATAGATTTTCCCACAATAGCGATCACTCAAGACCATTAGGCCTAAAAGCATACAGACGGTGGCGGGATACATGGCACATGACCATCCAGATGCCAACTCTAAAGGCTAACTTGCAGAGAGGACTTGAAAGAGAGGGCTTAGGAAAAACTCTGGATGATCTCATGAAAGCTTTGCCTGTGCAAAAATATAGTTTGTGTGGAATTTTGAAGATAGGCACATAGATGGACAACCATTTACTCTGGCTAAAGACATATCAGTACATATCTCCAATGTCATTCAATCTTTACAGGCCAATAAAAATGCATTTCAAATGACGGTCAGAACATCCTTCACGAAAGACAAACAAGGTTATCAAAAGTTGACAGTGAACAGTGAAGAATACCTTGATGTATCTGTCGTGAGGGACGTACTGTAGTACGATAGGCTCCATGGTGAGAACGTTAGCGAACTGCACCTCGGGAATATAGAGTGCACAAACCACATGGGCCCAGCCTGGAGAGAGAACAGCTCACATTAGTACACACACACACACACACACACACACACACACACACACACACACACACACACACACACACACACACACACACACACACACACACACACACACACCCTCTGACGTGCATACACACACATTGACACAAACACATTATATGAGTGTAAGACAAGGGAAACGTGGAGGGAGGCGGGATTGATGGAAAGTGGAGGATGAAGAATAGAGGAAAGAAAGTCAGCCTCCAGTAGATTACCTCCACTGTCTGTCCTCTTGAGGGCGCCATCTTTGTGAGGGCACAACTCACATCTCTGATGAGAAATGAGAGCACACCTCACAATAACCAACTACGCACAGTAGCTTCAATAGCACACTCTACTACCAGTGTTATTACTACAACAGGCAGGGATATGCTGTACATTGATAGACATGCAGTACATTACATTGATTTGAATGAGTATACGGATAATATGTTGATATACTGGACATATATACTCACCACTCTGGCAGCTCTCTCCTGAGACTCACATTTTCGACAGAACCACGGGCCAGTGGGCACCTGGACAATACCATAGCACGCTGTGACACACACACACATACACACACACACACACACACACACACACATACACACATAAATAAAGACAAAAATACAGACAAATCTTTAGTCTACCCCTCAAATGAATGAGACACAAACAAGTTCCATTACTTATTAGTTATGTAACTAACTCACTTCTTGGTATACCTTCAACTTTTAATTAATATTTTAGTTTTACTGTTGAGAGCAAGCATAGAGTAAGTAGCCTTGTACGAGCCAGAACGACTCATAGGAGCAAGAACCAATCTCCCGTTTCTGTAGCGTGAAGCCGCTTGATGTACAAGTACACCCCCTGGACAGGATGCTAGTCTATCACTGGGCTTTACCCCCAATCTATCTCATTAATGCTGAGTGCCAAGCAGAGATGCAGCAGGACCCATTTTACAGTCTTTGGTATGACTCAGCCGGGAATCAAACTCCCAACCTTTTCAGGACAGACACTCTTACCACAAGGCAACTGAATTGAGAGATGGCATAGCCAGGGCATAAAGTTAAGTGTGACAATGATTTATATATTTCTTGTCAAAGATATTCCCGAGATGATCCCAATATTGATAGGCTATTGATGTAGGTCACCTTTTTCCGAAGACTTTGCAAGACATAGGCTGATTTATAATACTATGAGGTGAATCACAGTTTGTAAACTCATATTGTATTGTGTGTCGGCTACAGACGATATTGTTCTTGATGCTTACTACATAGCACAATAAATAAAAGCCACGGGGATATACTGCGACGGTGTGCACAACCCTTATAGCCTTACAACCGTAAAGGTGTACACATTAAATCATAATTCATGGCTCTTATTCGAATCAAAACCGATGGACACATTGAGTGGATCCATTGCTGCATGGCTGAGATACAAAGATGTCAACAAAGAATGTGGATGCATCGTTGAGGAAACAATTCATCCGCAAGGCCCGATAGGCCAGCAAGTCTGCTGCTCCAGTAGTAGCAAATGCTTCCTAACGATGCGTAACTTTGTATCGAATAATAGCCATTCTACCAAAACCGCAATAGTCGGCGCCATAAGGGCTCGATGTAATGTTATATGTCCCCTCTCGCACCACGGCAACGCGTGTTAAAGGAAAACACCCCCTCCCACATAAACACAGACAGACACGCACCCACGTAGGTACGCACCACCCCATCCTTGCCCCAATACCGTAATTACATTGTAGTATAGCAAGCTAGTTACCCTGGTGAACAGCGACGCTGCACCCGTGCCCATCACAGTATACAAGAGGATTTTCAGCCCAGCCTCGCTCATCGGAACACACGCAGCAACCTCCAACCATTTCCCGCATACTGTTCCCATACGGTATTTTATACGGTTTTGCGGCGACTTAAATCGCCAGGGTGTCAAGTAGTCCCTGACTTCAACAGTGTATCAAACATGGTAGTCGGTAGTCGTGCTACACTGCAACCGAGAATGAATTTCAGCGTGGGGTTCGGGTACAGCGAGTATTTTCCGTGATGTCTTCCCGTCCCCCGTAGAACCGATGCAGTGCGCATGCCCACATCTGCAGAATAATCTCACTGTGTGACGATGACAATATTTCCATCCCTTGAAGTTGTATGTCCCCAGTTGTCCATGCTCAATGACAACATATATCCCCCCGTTCTACATTATAATGACAAAACAGGCCAATCTCCTGCTGTCGAAAAACAGTAATGACAAGTGTAGACAAAAGCATGCCTCTTCTCTTTGAACTGTGGATAAAATCACTTTAAATGCATAGCGCCATCTTTAGGGATCAGACAAAACAGAAATGTCTAGGCCTGCTAGCCTAAATTGAATACCCAGACATAGTTTGGGGAAACTGTTAATATCATTCAAAAATATGTAGTCCAGGTCAACTACTTTACCGATATATTTAGAGACTTTATAACAACTATATCCAATATGTAGGCATATTAAAAAGTATTATAATAATAGTCCATAAAACAGAATCAGGTAACGTATGTTGTGCTAGGGGCATTATAAAGTCTCATAATGATGGTTGCTTAATCACAGGTCAACAAAATACACTTGTAGGCTAATAATGCGTTTTATTAGGCACTTGTGTGATGTGTAATGTAAAGCATTGTTGTAAACCCTTAGACTGCAAAGCCTTACACGACTTATTACATGATCTTTCTCAGAAAGTGAAGCGAACTATTTTAGAGATGAATGCATAAACATGTGCAAAATACAATACAATATAAGAATGTCTGTAATAGCCTATTACAACTATTGTTTATGAACATAACATTACATTGTAATCCAACGTTTTAACAGGAGTTTATAGCAGACCTCAAAAACAAAGGATGTAATTCTCTTTCCTTGGAATGACAGACTGCCAGTCAGCCTGTGAGACTTTTAATAGCCATGCGTTTTGAAATATTGAGCTCTGGCAACAACATCATTGGCATAATTCCCTCCAGTGGTTTTAGCGTCCACCTGCTCATATGAGGAGATGCTGCCAGCCCCCATATTGTAGGCTGCCAACGCCCATGAAAAGCATAAACACAATAGGTTAGTAGTTGCATACAGTACTACAACATGTATGCTTCATCAGCTCAATCCAGGAGTGAGTCAGTGAATACATTTCAGCTTCTGCTCCTTGGTCCAGTGAGGATATTTTTTCTCAGCATCTGAATAGGAGCCAACCAACATCTGTGTGCCTTGGTCGATATGTTCCTGACTGTCCCATGCCCCCTTTGGACTGTGGCAGCGCTTGTCAACCTAGAAAAATAATAGAGATCTCCAATAGAATTGTAGCTTCAATCGATAGAATTGTAGATTCTGTAGACTCATGTTGTATTGTAGAATGTTCATCAAACACTAATGGGCGGCAGCGTAGCCTAGTGGTTAGAGCGTTGGACTAGTAACCGAAAGGATGCAAGATTGAATCCCCGAGCTGACAAGGTACAAATCTGTCGTTCTGCCCCTGAACAAGGCAGTTCACCCACTGTTCCTAGGCTGTCATTGAAAATGAGAATATGTTCTTAACTGACCTGCCTAGTTAAATAAAGGTAAAATAAAAAAACAAGTAATTCCACATTAGACATGACCTCCTGGGAAGCAGTTGCACAGCGGGTAAAAAAATGTTTGAAATTAAACAACCAGATTATAATAATGGGTGTAAAAATGACATCTCTACAACCTGCATATAATCATGATTAATTATGTAATTATGTCATTTCAACCCCTGATCCAGAGTCTCACATTCATTCTCAAAGGTTTATATTACCTGCATTAGGCCATGGGCATTTCCATTGTCAACCTAAGCAATTGACCAGTCCTGTCCCACCCCTGGACTCTCTAGAGATGATACCACCGAGGACAGCTGGATCCACTCCATACTTTTGCCTGCACTGGTGATGCGGCCCTTGTACTTGTCCACTCCGCTCTGCCATTTCAAAAATAAGAATGTTATTGCCATTCTGTGTTTGCTTTTCTATGAAATTAAATTATTAGATGAATGTATATGTGACATGGTTTAGGTCTTGCCCGGGAATAAGCCAAAAACGTGCTAATTAACTGCCAAGCCCCACCCATAATTGCAACAAGACATAACCATGTCACATATATACTAGCAGTATTGATTATTTGTGTGTACTGAATTTATACATACAGTACCAGTCAAAAGTGTGGACACACCTACTCATTCCAGGGTCTTTCTTTCTTTGGACTATTTTCCACATTGTTGAATAATAGTGAAGACACCAAAACCATGAAATTACGCATATGGAATCATGCGGTAACCAAAAAAGTGTAAAACAAATTTAAAAAAAGTTTATGTTTGAGATTCTTCAGAGTAGTCACCTTTTGCCTTGATGACAGCTTTGCACACTCTTGGCATCCTTTCAACCAGTTTCATGAGGTAGTCACCTGGAATGCATTTCAATTAACAGGTGTGTTTTGTTAAAAGTTAATTTGTGGGATTTCTTTCCTTATTAAATTAATGTGTTTGAGCCAATCAGTTGTGTTGTGACAAGGTAGCGGTGGTCTACAGAAGATGGCCCAGTTTGGTAAATCCATATTATGGCAAGAACAGCTTAAATAAGCAAAGAGAAATGACAGTCCATCATTATTTTAAGACATGAAGGTCAGTTTATGTGGAAAATATGAAGAACTTTTAAAGTTTCTTCAAGTGCAGTCGCAAAAACCATCAAGCACTATAATGAAACGGGCTCTTATGAGGACTGCCACAGGGTAGGTAGCAACACATCTGCCACACTGATCCTCAACACTGGAGCTCCCCAGGGGTGCGTGCTCAGTCCCCTCCTGTACTGCCTGTTCACCTACGACTGCATGGCCAGGCATAAGTCCAACACCATCATTAAGTTTGCAGACGACACAACAGTGGTAGGCCTGATCACCGGCAACGACGAGACAGCCTATAGGGAGGAGGTCAGAGACCTGTCCGGGTGGTGCCAGAATAACAACCTATCCCTCAACGTAACCAAGACTAAGGAGATGATTGTGGACTGTGGAAAAGGAGCACCGAGCACGTCCCCATTCTCATCGACGGGGCTGTAGTGGAGCAGGTTGAGAGCTTCAAATTCCTTGGTGTCCACATCAACAACAAACTAGAATGGTCCAAACACACCAAGACAGTTGTGAAGAGGGCACGACAAAGCCTATTCCCCCTCAGGAAACTAAAAAGATTTGTCATGGGTTCTGAGATCCTCAGGTTCTACAGCTGCAACATCGAGAGCATCCTGACCGGTTGCATCACTGCCTGATACGGCAATTGCCCGGCCTCTGACCACAAGGCATTTAAGAGGGTACGGCCCAATACATCACTGGGGCAAAGCTGTCTGCCATCCAGGACCTCAACACCAGGCGGTGTCAGAGGAAGGCCCTAAAAATTGTCAAAGGCCCCAGCCACCGCAGTCATAGACTGTTCTCTCTATTACCGCATGGCAAGCGGTACCGGAGTGCCAAGTCTAGGACAAAAAGGCTTCAACAGTTTTTACCTCCAAGCCATAAGACTTCTGAACAGGTAACCAATGGTTACCTGGACTATTTACATTGTGTGCCCCCCCAACCCCTCTTTTACGCTGCTGCTACTCTCTGTTCATAATATATGCATAGTCACTTTAACCATACCTACATGTACATTCTACCTCAATAAGCCTGACTAACCGGTGTCTGTTAATAGCCTTGCTACTCTTATTTTCAAATGTATTTTTACTGTTGTTTTATTTCTTTACTTACCTGCCTACACACACACACACACACACACACACACACACACACACACACACACACACACACACACACACACACACACACACACACACACACACACACACACACACACACACACACACACACACACATACCTTTTTTTCGCACTATTGCTTAGTAAGTAAGCATTTCACTGTAAGGTCTACACCTGTTGTATTCGGCGCACGTGACAAATAAACTTTGATTTGATTTGAAAGGAAGACCCAGAGGTACCTCTGCTGCAGAGGATACTTTCATTAGAGTTAACTGCACCTCAGATTGCAGCCCAAATAAAATTTTCACAGAGTTCAAGTAACAGACACATCTCAACATGAACTGTTCAGAGGAAACTGCGTGAATCAGGCCTTCATGGTTGAATTGCCGCAAAGAAACCACTACTAAAGGACATCAATAAGAAGATGAGACTTGCTTGGGCCAAGAAACATGAGCAATGACATTAGACCGGTGGAAATCTGACCTTTGGTCAGGTGAGTCCAAATTTGAGATTTTTGGTTCCAACCGCCGTGTCTTTGTGAGACGCAGAGTAGAAGAATATCAAATAGAAAATATACTTTTTTGTTTTATTTCATACTTTTGATGTCTTCACTAGTATTCTACAATGTATAAAATAGTAAAAATAAATAAAAACCCTTGAATGAGTAGGTGTATCCAAACTTTTAACTGGTATTGTATATATAACAGTTGTCAGAAACCACATACCACTGGAACTTTTCAGCATTTGCTGTTGCCCATGAGGCACCAGTAGTGTCAATTCTCCCAATTTGTGTAATTATCAATCAAAGCAATTTCCTGAACGAAAAATAAGTTAGACCTTGATTCAGTCAGTAGATGTCACTGTGAGCCCTAATCCATTGTGCATCGTATGTTCTCCATGGTCGATTGATTACTTCTGTCTCTCAGAGGAGGCTGTTGGCACCTTAATTGGGGAGAACTGGCTTGTGGTAATGGCCATGGTTTCCAGGTGTTTAATGCCATCCCATTTGCTCTGTTCTGGACAATTTTATGAGCAGTTCTCCTCTCAGCAGGCTCCACTGCTGTCTGTGTAAGTAAATTGTGCTTGTACACCTGCATTGCTTGCTGTTTGGGGTTTAGGCTGGGTTTCTGTACAGCACTTTGAGATATCAGCTGATGTACGAAGGGCTATATAAATAAATAAATTTGATTTGATTTGATTTAAATTGCTGCTGTGTAACTTGTTTTACATTTGTGGAAGAGAGGGAGACAGGAAACTTTACAGGGACACTTGGGTAGATAGAGAAAATTAGACAAAGGCCTGGGTCATCAAAAGAGGGAAGTAACAATGACTGGATGTATGCTTTTCTACCATTGACACCCACCCCACCTCTCTACCCTTCTATACTCCCCTTTCAACCTAGGAGTCAGTTCTGTTGTTTCTATTACAGTTTACTCTCAACATTGACAAATATCTCTTTTGCATCATTGTTTTTAATGCAGAGACATACAAACCTGTCATCTTTACAACAAATAACCTGATAAGCATATCTGGGCATATTTATTGAGAGCACAGCCTGCTTTATAAGTATCAAGTCTCTCCACACACAGAGAGAGAGAGAGAGAGAGAGAGAGAGAGAGAGAGAGAGAGAGAGAGAGAGAGAGAGAGAGAGAGAGAGAGAGAGAGAGAGAGAGAGAGAGAGAGAGAGAGGAGAGAGAGAGAGAGGAGAGAGAGAGAGAGAGAGAGAGAGAGAGAGAGAGAGAGAGAGAGAGAGAGAGAGAGAGAGAGAGAGGAGAGAGAGAGAGAGAGAGAGAGAGAGAGAGAGAGAGAGAGAGAGAGAGAGAGAGAGAGAGAGAGAGAGAAAGGGGAAGTGAGTGCTGATTCTGGATGAGAATCACACCTGTTCTGGTGGTCTGACTCACTGTGTCCCTGGTCTGTCTGACATGTGGCTGGCTCGTCAACTTATTGCCTGCTTGCTGTTACTGATAAGACTAGCTATATGTACATATCTACCTCAATGACCTCGTTCGTACCCCTGCACAACGACTCGGTACGGGTACCCCGTGTAAATAGCCAAGTTATCATTACTTATTATGTATTTATTCCTTGTGTTATTATTTTTCAATGATTTATATTTTTTGTCTCTCTGCGTTGTTGGGAAAGCCCGTAAGTAAGCATTTCACTGTTAGTCTACACCTGTTGTTATGAGGTATGTGAGTTGGCCCTAAGGTTACTGGTGTGACTGACTGATACTCAGGTGAAGGTGAACAGAAGCAGTTTCGATTGGTTTGAGGATTTCTTATCTGGATAGGGGTAGGCAAGTTCTCTCCTAAGGGACCTTCTGCACTTTAGGAATTGCTTACTGTGTGCCAGACTTCTAGTTTCATATTAAGTGGAACTGAAGACGTATACTGTAGCAGGAAAACAAGACTATTGACTGGGTGACGAGCCACAATAGTGACCTGCTTTAGCCACCAGAGGGCGTCTTCTAGTAAAAACAAAAGCAGAATGAAATCTATCAGTTAATTGCCCCAGCCTCCGGGTTGGACAATGGATCTCAAAATCCCATAATGTGATTGGAACTTTCTCCCAAATCAAATCAAGCGTGTTTTTACATTTAGCTCCCACCGGCCATATCTTTAGCCAACTTTCATATGCAAGCACAGTTCCACATTAAAGTCACACTGTATGTACATAAAACACAGCCGAAACATTGGTATTAATGAAAAATAATCAAGCGGAAAAATAAATTATAATTCCTACTATCAATCCTACATGCTCTTTATTAATGACTGTCTACTTGTGCAATAATGTCTCCTCTATGGACAGACATGCTTCAGCAGAGCCACAGAACATGTCTACAGAGCAGTCTCACAGCACATGTATCATAGCAACAACATCTCCTTGACTTCTGGGAGCGCTAGATAAATACTGTAAGTTGAAATCCAGGACAGAGCAACAGTTTCACTTTGAGGAGTTGTGAAGAGGGGAGTGTACTGTGAAGTGCTGTCTTTCTTTGAAGCTGTGAACTTCTCAAACTGCAGCCTAAAACGAGACACATGAACTTTGACATCATAAGGATCGCTTTTTTTTATTAGCACATAGACTGTATTAAGAAGACGGCCCTTTTCTGTAGTGGCTCTTGCTATTTCTTTCACAAGGTACAGTCCACACATGACCAGATTAGCTTTAATTATCTGGTTTTATTTTTGAACCTCAGTACAGTTTACAGGAAAACAAAACGCACAGCAGAATCTGTCAGTTCGCTTACAGTGAAGGTAAATTGTACTCAGTACTATGTCCAACTAATACTGCTGTACATACAGAGGACATTTGGACATACTGTAGTATATCACATCCTAAAAGCAGCAGGCATTGCAAAGGTAATGCCAAATATTGACTGCCTATTACCACTTCTATTGACACTTTTGTTGAATAGTCATCAAAAATAAAATGAAAAATACATATGTTTTTTAGAAAAGTTATTCTGTGGCTTAGTGAAGTAGAATAAAATGTAGTCCCACATAAAACATAGATTTCCATAATTTTAGATGGAAAAATAACTATTGATCAATGATTATCTTTCAGATAATCTTGATTTCTTATACTTTCGGCACTTGTCTTATACTTTAGACACTTTGGCACTTGTCATAAATAAATGTTGGCACTTGAGTCAAGGTATGATAAAACATTTTAAATGCTACTTTACTGAAATTGTAACGGTTTCTCTCCTCCTCTTCGTCTGAAGAGGTGGAGTAGGGATCAGACCAAAATGCAGCGGATTGTGAAGACATAAATAATATTTATTAACAGAACGATGAAACACGAAAACTCTTTAACAAACTACAAAACAAATAAACGACGTAGACTGACCTAAAACATGAGAACTTATACACGAAGAACTCACAAACAGGTACATACTACAAACCAACGCTACAGTCCCGTGTGGTACGAACATACATACAGACACGGAAGACAATCACCCACCAACAAACAACCTACCTTAATATGGTTCTCAATCAGAGGAAACGTAAAACACCTGTCCCTGATTGAGAACCATATCAGGCTAATAGACAATGAACCTAAACATAGAAACACATAACATAGAATGCCCACGCAGCTCACGTCCTGACCAACAAAACAAAGGATTAACACAATAACTAGGGTCAGAACGTGACAGAAATGCTACATTTCTTTGTGTGTGTGTGTGTGTGTGTGTGTGTGTGTGTGTGTGTGTGTGTGTGTGTGTGTGTGTGTGTGTGTGTGTGTGGTAATACTGGTGCTAATTAAAAACAAAAAGGAAAGTCCTTGAGATAATTTTTGTGTGTATGTAATGTATGTACACAATTCATGTGTGTAAGTGTATAAATGTGTATGCATTATTCCGTTTAGGAGTCTGACTATATGTATGAGTGTATGTGTGTGTGTGTGTGTGTGTGTGTTCACGTGCAAATGTGTCTATACTACTTCAACTCCAGGCGGTGCTCGCCGCGCGCAATGTGTGAGGAGAACTCGTAGCGGTCCCGGCTACGGTGGCCACATACATTGCACTCCAGTGGGTCACGGAAGCCGTGGCAGCCCATGTGGATGGTGAACATGACGTAGTCCAGAAACCACACCCTGCAATGACCGCAGGGGTACACCGCCCCCGCTCCTGTACCTACCCCAACCCCTACCTCCCCCTCGCTCCTTACCACCCTCAGAGCCTCTAGGGGGGGCATTGGGAGTGCGTGAGCCTGGGTATGGGGGTGTGGGAGGCTGTTGTGGGGACTGGGCCCCAGCAGGTGCCCCAAGCTGTAGATGAGAGGCTGGGAGAGCTGGGCCCGATCGGCGTGGAGTGAGTCCATGCTAGGGTGGCCCTGGCTGGGCCGGGGCAGGTAGGTGAGACCAGTGCTCTGCTGCTGCTCCAGCTTGTGACCATTGGTGAGGGCCAAGGGACTCATGTCAGCGCGGCTCAGGGGGATGGGGTAGGCCCTGTGGGGGGAGGCAGAGTCAGGGTCCTGGCCTGTGTAGAGGGGCTGGTGGATGTGCTGGTTCTCGGATCCTGGGGAGGTGAGGGGAGGGTCCATGACGTCAGAGCGGTGGATCAGCTCCCTGTTGAAGCTCAGGTCCAGACACACGCCGTTGTCCCCTGGATCACCCACACAGGGAGAGACACCTCAGCACTCACTCACTCAGCACTGTGCAGGTGGGGCCACTAACCCAGAGCCAAAAATACATAAACTGTATATCTCTCTCTATATATACATATGGCCATATATATATATACACATATATCTCTTTATAAATGGCTCTGCAGTAACCATTTCGCTCTCAGAAAAGAGACAGAGACGTGCAGTGGAGAGGGAGCCACAAGATAGCCACCTCCACTAACCATAAGGAGCTTCAGCAGCAAAAGAGCAAGCTTGGTCACACTTGAAGATAAAAAGCACATTCTGTACAATTGAAATCTTGATAGCTCATGCAATGGAGAACTAGCAGGCAGCCGCTGACCCTGTAGATAAACGAGCTTCCTACCACAGAACGAACACTGAGAGGGCGTGACAGGACCGAGATCTGTGTCCCAAACGTCACCCTGTTCTATATAATGCACAATGGAATAGGGTGCCATTTGGTGAACTATAGGGAATAGGGGGCCATTTAGGACTCAGCCACAGAGACGAGGAGAAGACGAAGAGGCCTCTCAGTCTCCACGGCTGCAGCTGCTGCTCAACCACAAGAGGAGACGGAGCCATCTGCTCACGTTTCGCGCTCTCGCCTGTTTTTCAACCCTGTGGTCGAACACACCACCTCTCTTTTCCTCCTGTGGTCGTTATATTGCAAGATTTCAGTTCATTTGTCAGGGTGATAGGGTGATAGGAGGATCCCTTTAGGCCAGACACTTTGCTGTCTCTTTGCAGCGACTCGAATTCTGAAACTAAACACTTTATGATAAGCGGAGACGCTTGACAAGAAAGTGTGACCTGGGCATTGGAAATGGATACAACGCCTTAGGGTTTGGGAAGTCAACGTGATGACAAATCACTCATTTACTGAAACTGACGGTTTTCAAACACTCAGCAGTGGTAGTAGTGTGGAAGTTTCAGTGAAGCACTACAACTTCGATGTTTATACTTGTCGGTTTGTGCGTGAGAGTGTTCCAGTGTGCAAAAGGCACATCTCCCACGATTGCTTCATGTTATTGGCATTCTATTCCTATGCGTGGTTAACCATACCCACCTAACATATACATCAGGCAGGGAAATTAGGGCAGTGGTCTACCACCCTATGGCGCGGTGCAGTAGATGAGGCTGGCGTTCTGCCCAGAACTCCTGCTTGGCGAGCAAAGCAAGGGGGGACAGGAGAACTGCGTAGATAGAGAGACAAATAGACAGAGAGCGAAAAAGACAGACAGACAGACATGTAGCTTAGACAGACAACAATATGAAACACTTTTTTAAAAATCATTAAAACGTACATTTGTTTGAATTAAATGCAACTGACAGTAAACACCAAGACAATAACAGCAGCAGCAGCAGCAGCAAACAGCAAGGGGTCAGATTATAGTAAAAACCTGACAGGTGCAGCAATGAAGCCAGTAATCAGAGACCCATTACACACAGACATACAATTAATCAGCTTGCTATTTAATTACCAAATTAGCAATTTCTCAAAAGAATAAGCAACCGTCAGTCTAGTCACAAAGGAATCATCAAATCAAAATTGCAATTCCTAATTTTGTTTGAATGACTATATCTACAACAACAAGAAACATCTGCAGTTTTTACCGCCCACACACTCGCCCATGCCTAGTTAACCCTACCAAGGTGACAGCCTAAGAGACAGTTGAACTGTAAGTGAGGAATGAGTCAGACTGGTCCTACCAGTGAACTTCTGTGGCATAGAGCTCTTGCGTTTGGCTACGTTGCTCGCCAACCTGTCCAGTAGCAGAGCGCGCTCCGTGCCCATGTGAGTAGTCCTGGACACGTGGGTGTCCTCACCGGCTGAGAGATGCACAGACACAGACACAGACACAGAGAGAGACAGACACAGAGAGACACAGAGAGACACAGAGAGAGAGAGAGAGAGAGAGAGAGAGAGAGAGAGAGAGAGAGAGAGAGAGAGAGAGAGCAGAGGTACAGTAAGGACAAAGTGTGTGCTTTCTGTCCGCTGTGCTGCAACTGTCTACTGCCTCGAGCATTTGAGGTTGTGAAATTATCTTTTTCTTTTACAGGACTAACAAACAACGTTACTTTAAAATGAAACTCACCCTCAGAGAAACCAATAAAAAAATTGAGCGCAGCCAAGATAACAAAGCCTGTGACCTCACTTCCTGGTGTTTTGCCTCATCGACTAGTGAGGCCTGCAGGATGAAGACCGCAGGTCGAGGATGTGCTTCCTCACCACACGCTATCTATCTGCCGTACTTACGACATTCAACCGACCACAAAACAATAGAGTATTGTTTGTGTCGCAACCGTTTTGGCTGTCCACTATGGCAGGCGAACAGACTTCTGGGGGGTGTGCAGTCAGATCACGACACCGAGACGTTTGTCCTACATCTCTTCTGACTGACTTCCCCTCTGGTGTCCTTACAACACAACGTCTCCCACCGCAACAGCCACAACCTATTTAGCTGTAATGGTGGGCTAACTTACGACCATGAACTCAATGGAATGAAGCTACACAACTCTGCAGCCAGCAAATGTGTATGTGTGTATGCGTGTGTGCACAAATGTGTGAGTAGATAACAGAATGTGCACACATCTGCGTGTGAGTGCCTGCGAATGTTGTATGAGTGTGTGTGTGTGTGTGTGTGTGTGTGTGTGTGTGTGTGTGTGTGTGTGTGTGTGTGTGTGTGTGTGTGTGTGTGTGTGTGTGTGTGTGTGTGTGTGTGTGAGATTGCATGAGTAAAGTGTGTATGTGTGTATGTCTAAAGTGCGTTTGTGTAAGTGTGTATGTGTGTGTCTGAAATGTGCGTGTGTAAAAGAGGGTAAGTAGGAGTGTTCCAGGGCCTCTCACCTCTCTCAGCGTTGCCTTTGTTCTGGATATACACATGGCACCTCTCTCTGTGCTCTTCAAGGGAGCTGCGCTGCTTGTAACTGCGACCGCAGTGGTTGCACTTGTAGGGCTTCTCTACTGTGAGAAAAGAGTTTCAGTTAAAACTACAAACTCCCACTTCAAACCATCATACACTTTGCTTACTGAGGCTGTTGTTAAATAACGGGGCAACTACGATCTCTGCAAGAACCTCCCTTTATTTTTTGTTGTCGTATTTTACTCCCTTTTTCTCACCAATTTCGATCTTGTCTCATCGCTGAAACTCATGCGTCCTCTGAAACATTACCCGCCAAACCGCGCTCCTGAACACCCGCCAGCTTAACCCGGAAGCCAGCCGCACCAATGTTCACCTGATGATCGGGGCCAACCTGCAGGCACCCGGCCCGTCACAATAAGTCGCTAGAGCGCGATGAGCCAAGTAAAGCCCCCCCGGCCAAACCATCCCCTAACCCGGACGACGCTGGGCCAATTGTGCGCCGTCCTATGGGACTCTCGGCCACAGCCCGTGAAATAAACCCGGGTATGCGCCACTCAAGAACCTCCTTTAAATGAGCGTCACTGACAGCCCCAACGTGAAGTGGTAAATCTAAATAACTGTGTGCAGACAGGTTATAGGTACCTACATGTGTGTGTGTGTTTGCATGTGTACGCATATATTTTGTGCGCGTGTGTAAGTAAGAGTGAACAGGTGGAAAATACCTGAGTTTGTGTTATTATGATATGCATGTGTGGTCATACATATGTAAACGCAGGTGGCACACAGATGGTGGATAGGTACTTGAGTGAGTGCGCAGGTGTCCGCTGAGGGCGTCTCGTCTGCGGCAGGCGTAGCTGCACATAGGGCACTTGAAGGGCTTCTCCCCGGAGTGCAGTTTGATGTGGCGAAGCAGGTTCCCCTTCTGGGTGAAGGAGGCACCACACTGGCTGCAGTGGAACGGACGTTCACCTGGGCGTAGGGCAAAACAGAGGGATCCTATGTCATGGAAAACTCGGTCAACACTGCCAAGACTGATACAGTAGTTATGTAGCACATAGTTGAGCTACTGTGGTACGTTTACTGGTATGTATTACTCAGTAGTACTGTGACTAAATAGGAGTAACACTTGGTTTGTTCCACACGTCTAATAAAGCAGACCATTGAGTGAAGTGTAATTACTGTGTTATAGCAGATGTTGAAATGGCATTTTATCAGTACTAGGGCAAGAAATGTAGATGTACATGTAAAGTCAAATGTGTCCATTCAAAGTGTAACGCATGAGTCACTGTACATATTGAAACACAAATCTTTTAATCAAACACCTTGATCTACTAAGTTGATCAAAAACACCATTATTTAAGGTCAGGGTTGGTTTGGCTGTGTTACTCTGCTCACCGGTGTGGCTTCGCTTGTGCACGAGCAGCACATTAATGCTGACGCAGGACAGGCCACAGATGTCACAGTTGAGCTTGCCTGCTGCCTGGCTGCGGGGTTCTGCTGCGTACAACGAGGAGTCGGTGTGGGCGTCCTGCGGGGCTGTGCTCTCATACTTGACATAATCTGCCAGAGACAGGTCCTGTGGTTCGTTAAGGGTTTCTCCCTCTTCCTCCCCTTCTTCTCCTTCGTCATCCTCATCCCTTTCCTTCTCCTCCTCTTCCTCTTCTTCATAAAGGTAATTGTCTCGTTCACCTTCTTCTTCACTCTTGGGGTACTGATCGTCATTGCCGTCATACTCTTCACTCTCAGTTTTCACGGGAACCCCATCTAGGAAGGAGGGGAGAGAAAGAGAGGGTTAAATATATTTCCCTCCTTGGTTATTTGACTTCATGAGCACCTAGAGCTAATTGCATGAGACTAGTTATGACTGGTCTATGGTGGTAAAACAACATTAAAGAAATCTATATTTTTTGCTTTTCGACTAGTCTTATTTCAGCTGACCGGTTTCGTAAACAGACTGACTGACTTTAAAGGGGCAATCAGCAGTTGTTCCATCCATTTTTGGACTTATAAATTAATTTGATGTAGAAATAGATTATTGAAGAATATAACTTATAAATGCCTCATGAGCTTAATTCAACTGTCGTAGCCCATCAGAACCCAAAATATTAGCTTGTTTTACTCCAATGTTTGTAAACAAAGAACATGTTAACAAACCCTATATAGCCTCAAAACATAGTTAAAACTATAATTTTGATATCATTGATGGTCAATCCTTGCATCCATAGCTCTGGTTATGAATTTGAGAGTGATTACATTTCTCCAGTCCCATCCCTCGGCTTTCTACCGAACCAGCGGTGGGGAGAGGGTTTGTTATTGTTTCTACTGCTGATTACCACTTTAAACCCCAAAAGTTTGTATTTTGTCCACTGCCAGTGTGCGAAGAGAAAAATGCCGGTCTATGCTGTAAAACCTATCTAATGATTCTACATGCAGTTTTCTGCAAATATGGACATAAAAAAGCTTCCCAGCTAACACAGCATTCTGAGAACCAGATGATTCATAGAGCTTGGTGAGAGTGTGGTTGTCCTATGATTATTTTGCATACAACCGTCCTACAACTTTCTGGGATAGTTGCTTGGCTTTGGAACATTCTCAGCACATTTAAGGAACTTGACAAAAAAACAAACATGTGTTTGATTACCTTAACAGAATGTTTTCTAAATGTTCAAACATGGTTACATTTTATTTCAACGTTAGTAATGTTCTAGGAACGTTCTCCAAATGGTTTGACATTGGGAATGTTCTCAAATTGCTGAGAGAATGTTAAGAAACTTAAGAAACAACTTTCTTCTTCCGGAATTTCATTACTTCAATATAACGTTTCCTCATGGTTCCATTTAAAGTAATGTTCTCAAATTGTTCCAAGAACATTAAGAAACAATGTTCTTCTGTGGGAATTTCAGTACTTCAGCAATTACGTTTCCTACAAGTTTCCTCATGGTTCTATTTAAAAGACATGTTCTCAAATTGTTCCGAGAACCAAAATGTTGTAACGTTCAGAGAAGGTTCTAAGAATGTAATTTAAAAACATCCGAAAACTTTCCATAAAAAACATAAGAACACTTTCGTAACGTTCAGAGATTTACATTTACATTCCGTCCTCAGCATCAACAAAACTCTCTCTAAACTCTATCTTGTTAATGGTGTTCAGGTGTGTTGGCCGTGCCCACTAATTGGCCACCCCTGATCTTAATGAGTGCTTGCATGGCATGCTAGCTCCATCCTGGTGGTGCAGTGGACTAATTCCATGGTTAGAGAACAGAAGATTATTGGTTCAAATCTCACTGATGGTGTGTCACAATAAAAAATAAAGGTGTTTGCATACGTACTGCTTAAGGAAATGGATTTTCATGTGTCTTACCTGTGCTTGGATTTCAAAGAAGTTAACCCACAATAAGATAGCAGCGTTATTGAAACATTCAGTGAAAGGTTTAAGGAAGTATTTAAAAAACTCCAAATTACCTATCATTTCCATTCTCAGGGCTTTAATAAAAACTTGCAACTTAAAAATAAAACATTCTCATAACGTTTAAAAAACTTTCAGTTTTACCAGTCAGGAAACATATGGCTTCGTTCCCACAACCAATGTGAAACCGAAAATATACAGTACCAGTCAAAAGTTTGGACACATCTACTCATTCAAGGGTTTACCTTAATGTTTTACTATTTTCTACATTGTAGAATAATAGTGAAGACATCAAAACTATGAAATAACACATTTAGAATCATGTAGTGACCCAAAAAGTTTTTTTTTAAACAAAATTTATTTTTTATTTTTTATTCTTCAAATTAGCCAGGACAACTTTGCACACTCATGACATTCTCTCAACCAGCTTCAGCTGGAATGCTTATCCAACAGTCTTGAATGAGTTCCCACATATGCTGAGCACTTGTTGGCTGCTTTTCCTTCACTCTGCGGTCCAACTCATCCCAAACCATCTTAATTGGGTTGAAGCCAGGTGATTGTGGAGGCCAGGTTATCTGATGCAGCACTCCATCATTCTCCTTCTTGGTCAAATAGCCCTTACAAAGCCTGGAGGTGTGTTTTGGGTCATTGTCCTGTTGATAAACAAATGGTAGTCCCACTAAGCGCAAACAAGATGGGATGGCGTATTGCTGCAAAATGCTGTGGTAGCCATGTTGGTTAAGTGTGCCTTAAATTATAAATAAATCACTGACAGTGTCACCATCACACCACCTCCTCCATGCTTCACGGTAGGAACCACACATCATCCATTCATCTACTCTGCGTCTCACAAAGGCATGGCGGTTGGAACCAAAAATCTCAAATTTGGACTCATCTGTCCAAAGGACAGACTCCCACCGGTCTGATGTCCATTGATCGTGTTTCTTGGCCCAAACAAGTCTCTTATTATTATTGGTGTCCTTTTGTAGTGGTTTCTCTGCAGCAATTCGACCATTAAGGCAGGAATCACGCAGACTCTTCTGAACAGTTGATGTTGAGATATGTCTGTTACTTGAACTCTGTGAAAAACATTTTTGGGCTGCTGTTAACTCTAATGAATGTATCCTCTGCAGCAGAGGTAACTCTGGGTCTTCCTTTTCTGTGGCAGTCCTCATGAGAGACAATTTCATCGTAGCACTTGATGGTTTTTGTGACTGCACTTGAAAAAACTTTCAAAGTTCTTGAAATGTTCCGCATTGACTGACCTTCGTGTCTTAAATTAATGATGGACTGTTTGCTTATTTGAGCTGTTCTTGCCATAATATGGACTTGGTCTTTTACCACCCCTACCTTGTCACAACACAACAGATTTGCTCAAATGTATTAAGAATGAAAGAAATTCCACAAATTAACTTTTAACAAGGCACATTGAAATGCATTCCAGGTGACTACCTCATGAAGCTGGTTGCGAGAATGCCAAGAGTGTGCAAAACTGTCATCAAGGCAAAGGGTGGCTAGTTTGAAGAATTTGTTTAACAGTTTTTTGGTTACTATATGATTGCAAATGTGTTATTTCATAGTTTTGATGTCTTCACTATTATTCTACAATGTAGAAAATAGTAAAAATTAAGAAAAACCCTTGAATGAGTAGGTGTGTCCAAACTTTTGACTGGTACTGTACATTCCCACAACTTCCATGGCACCAAATATGCTAGCTGGGTTAGCAGAGCTCCACAGGGCCAATCATCAGACAGAAACTTCCACAAGGCTTTGTGATAAACGCCACATCTCCACTTCTACATTTGTATTTACAGGTTTGAATATTTTAGAATATTGACACTAGTCCGTCTCCTAGTTTGGTTAGGCGAATTTAGGACGACAAGGCAGACTGTCAGAGAAAGATTTAGTAGATGTTTCCTGAGATAACAGCAAGGCATTTCCTTTCAATGCTCAGAAAGCAGAACCAGGGTAGGACGAAGCGGCATAGAGAAACCTCTAAGTCAACGTCGAAGAAAAGAAAACAACAGCCATGCTTCATCTTCTTCTGATCATATAGATTCAGAACATAGCCCTCCCCATAAGTGTAGCATTGCCTTTCAAGTTAGAAGTGTATACCCAAAACCACGCAAGTGTGCAACCCAAGTCCTAAAAGTGCATAACTCAAACCCAGCAAATGTACACCAATATAGGGCTGGGTGATATATTGTGAATACCTACATACCGGTATGGATTTTTACAATACCATATTTAAAGATATTTTTATACAGTGCTAAATAACTTAAAAGTTCAACAAATAGACTACTTCACTGTCAGCATTGTCCTGATCAGAATTTGTTGCCATTCTAGGGTCATGTACTACTTCTAAAACTTATTTGGAACTTGTATTATTCAGAAACATAAAATTCTGTCAAATGCCGCCATACTATCAAAAATGAGAAAAATATAGTGAAATTATATTTGGCCCATATCCCCCAGCCCCACACCAATAAGCCCTGCAAGAGTAGGCCTACACCCCAAGCATTGCAAGTTTAAGACCCAAACCCTGCAAGTGTGCACCTCATACCATACAAGTACATCTCAAGCCCTGCAGTGTATAGGCTATCCCCTAAGTCCTACAGTCTATATATCCTACAACTGCAACTGTGTACACATCAAGTCCTGTGCTCTGGCCTGCAATGCCTGTCCCTGCTGAGAGTCAACCAACCCCTGTCGAGACTCAAGTTATATTCCATCCAGAAACCACATTGTGGTCTCAGCGGTGGGTGATGCGCTTCCTTGTCATGCAAAGCGCTCAGAGGTGCGATGGAAACTTTGCACAGAGAGAGGCCCCATATAGAGTCCAGGGCCTGAGAGCAGTGAACCGCAGGGCGCGCTTTAGTAGAAATTCAGAGCTACAGGGTTACACCCCGACTGTTTAGCTGTGGCAAAAGACTAAAATAAGAGAAGAGCAAGGTCTCCAGTAGACTTACACCACATCGGTAACACTTTATTTAAGGGTCCATAAGGCATTTAAAAACTGTTTATTCACCATTTTATTTATCATTACTCCCACATCTGTAAATGTTAATAAGTTAGTTATTCACACATGTATATATACTTCCTTAAACATCCTGTGTTGTGTGCCTATTCTTTTGCCATGTACTGCAGGAATGTCTACCAATGGCATGCCCGTCTTTTTGTGAGATATTACACTGGTCACTCAAAGCATTTATAAAGTACACATAAAGTATAAATTGCGCTCACTTTAGATTAGGTACTGCAAATAAAACGGTATGTATACTTGTGATTACTAATGATTCATAAATGGTTTATAAATGTTTAAGTAAGGATTAATAAATGCCGTATAAATTGTTTATTACAGACCCTTAAAATAAAGTGTTACCAGCAACTCAGGTTGTAAAATGGAGTCAATGACTGGTTAACACTTTGGTGGTCTTGGGCATCTGACCTCCTTTGTTCACAGCCTCTGTTAAGCCCAATGGCTTGTGCATATCATCCCATAGGTCGGTTGAGTATTGAACGCAAGTGGGTAAACTAGTCAATAGAGCATGGTTTTGGGGCAATGTTCTCATCAACATGTGTTTCGTACCTGTCATTCCCTCTGAGCACTCCATTCCACTCTCTGAGGTCTTCTCTGGGGCCTCCTCTTCCTCTCCCTGTCTCTCCCCTGCCTCTTCTCCTCTCTCCTCCTCCTCTGCCTGTGGCCTCTCATCTGTCACAGCGCTGCTAACGTCTGTGAAGAGACCATCACCATCTTAGTCTTTAATACGGAGCCTAACTTACATCTCAAACTGTGCAAGTTTTTCTGGGGCATCATTTTTTTTGTAAGTCAATTTATGACCATTGCATTGTGCACAACATCCTTTTTGCAACAATAAAGATTATTAGCCTACGGTATGGAATATAAGTTATAGTGAAAGTTCTACGTTGAAAAAAGCTGTCATACCCATCGTTTCATCTTCTGATGACTTGAGCTCTTGTTTTTCCTCTGTGTTCATCTTCAATGATTCTCTGTGGAAATAAAACACAAAAGAGGCTGTGTGCCAGTCAACCCATTACTGCAAAAGTTAACATTTACCTCAGAAAGCTCTAAATCGGTTATTATATGCAAAATAATACTAATTTAATTTGGCATATTTCCATGGAATTAGTGACTTTTCAAGCAATAAGCCATTAAAGTAGGGCATACTCAATGCAATATGTATATAAATTCAAAAATGTTAATGAAAATAACCATGAAAACGACTAAATAAATGTGTGGTAAATTGTTCGTGCATGGTCCATTGCTCAACCCTAGCAGTTCATTCAAATGAAGAAGAAAAAATATGACAATCACTGAACATGCATTTCCTGCCAAGATGATGCAAATAGAAAACTGTGAAAGAGACACTTCTACGCTTCTACAGCAATGTAGCCATACAATTCTCCAGAATATAATTTGATTTTCAACAGAAAAGACACCTTGCCATTGAAGTAGTTAATTTATTTGACAAAGTTAAGCCCTATTTCTTACAGCACACTTAAATAGGTTTTTGAGGATAAACTAAAGCTAATAGTTAATGCTTAAAACAATATAAAACTCTCTTTATCATAAGACTTTTTGAATTATCGCTAAATGCACCTATTTTAATGTGAACTATTCCGTTTTTTTATACAGTAGGCTTATCTTCCTATTCCCATTTCACATTCCTATTAAAAATATATTTAACTCAAGGAAGACAACAGCAGTTTTCATAATCTCTTTTTAAAATGTCTTACCTGTAATTTATGTATCTCCCACCTGATACTGAAGCGCTCACGTCCAGTTTTAAATTCACCTGTCTCTCCCGCCGTTCAGATTCCTATCTCCGCCACTGGATCGCCTCGCGTTATGGATATGCCAAAGTTGACGTCATACGCTAAACTTTGGAGACCGTCTTAAAGGAACAGGGGACGGATTTTTTGCCAAAACGAAGTGATGGAAATACTTTGTAATGGTATAGGAAGACTAGACTGAAGACATTTTAAGAATGGAGGTGAAGTGAAAATGTTGAAGTGGTGAATATGCATTATACATGTATGCATTGATTTATCATTATGATATGAATGACTACGATTGATCAAAACAGGATATTACAATAGATGTTCAACGATGGGCTCCATATAATATACAAGTAACCCACCTTGTGGCCAAAGACTGCTACTGCCTCCTCTTTCCATTTAAAGTGTTTTTGTGCATGTATCCCTGCCAATGATTTAATAATTTGCCAGTAAGTCTATCCACTGATTGTATGAATAGACCATGACCAAGCAAGGTAATGCTGTCAGAAGAAACTTTTGTTTGAGTCATGGTTATTGATGCATTCATGTGAAGTGTTGTGGTCTACCGGTTCAAACAGCCTTTTGTTCTGTCTACCACAGGAAGCTTTTTGGTTATAACGGGATCATCGCTTTCTATAGCCTATACCGTGTGTGTGAATATGTGCTCATTAGAGCTGTGGCATTGGACATTTTGGACTAATACAGAGCAGCAAAAAGTGCTTTACTGCAGCTTGGGACAAGCAATCAGGTGTGTGTGTATTGTAGGACACTGACTAACAGAATCACAATCGTATCTGAAAATTAGCTGTGACGGCTGAGGCAGACCGCACATTACTGACTCACCCCCTTTCCCAACCTCATTGCTAACTAACCACCAACTGACACAGGCAGCACCCAATGCTGTATCCCTGTCTCTCACACACATGCGGATCACACACGCAAACTCATTTCCAACAAATCACCTACCCGGCTTCATCTGTAACCACGGAGGGACCAGGGAGCATTCTCACTCTCTTTCTCTCTCTCACACACACACACACACACACACACACACACACACACACACACACACACACACACACACACACACACACACACACACACACACACACACACACACACACACACACACACACACACACACACACACACACACTACAGTTGGCCTTATTATTTCAAGAGAGATGGGAGACCAATAAACATCTCCACAGATGACACCTGTGGATTTCTCTACCGCTGTTACAGTACAGGTTTATTCCCTTATTCGAGTTATGTCTTGAACAAGATATTTGACATGCCAAAAGCAAACGGTTGAAGAAAGGTTATATTGTACTATTTACATTACGTGTTCCAATATTGTAATAGTTTGTTATTCATTACTTAATGGCCCCTATACCAAGAGACTTGGATAGAAATGACAAAAGGTATTACCAAAAAGCAATAATGGGTCATTTGGGGATTTGTACTGACTATCAATGAGGCCCACTACATCAGTAAAGAGGACTACTGATGTAGTCCGAAATGCAAAATACTTACATTCACTGTGCGAGACTAGACGTTGGTTTCTTGCAGAATGGAGGGAAGGAAGGAATCTCATCGCTAATAACATGTACCACCCACCTGAGTGTTACTACACTGCCTAGTGAGGTTTGGCCCAGGGCCCAGGGCCCAGCCTATGGCAGCGGGCCACCAGTCTGAAGAATGAAAAAAAAGAGGGAAGGAAAGCACACAAAGGCATTACAAGACATGCTGGGTTACCATGGTAAAACACAAGCAGAGGAACATAAAAGAGAATTGGCGTCGTTCCAGCCCTCTGTAAGCCTTGGAATCAAATAGTTGTGAATGAGAAAGATCCTGGACACACACATATACACACACGTACACAAAAGACACAGACACTAACGCACACGTTGGCGGCCTACTAATTTACATTCTCTAATTTACAAACACACACCCACAATCAGAACACTCCCAGCTAGCGGTGTAATTCAAAGTTAGCTGGCAAAGCCCTCTGTGGGAGAGGGGAGGCTTTTTTAAAGACCTGTGGGAGCAGGGCTACCACGTGGTGGTCACTGTCCATTTGCCTTTTATAGCTGACCCGCACAGCTAGTTGGAGAGAGAGAGACAGTTTCTTATCTTTTTCACTTGCTTTGGCAAGGTAAACATATGTTTCCCTTGCCAACAAATGCCCTTGAATTGAATTGAATTGAATGGAGAGTGAGTGAGTAAAGGGCAGATGCGGAGGGAGGAAAAGAGGGATGCTGGTGCCTAATGGACTCGTCTTCTCACACAACACACACACTGGCCACGCTAACCACGGCCATGTGCAGGAAAGGGACATGAGGTTGCCCAAGCGTTGTTATTTCAACAATGCTTTGTCATTGGCTGGAGGTGTATGTGTGTATGTCTGTGAAAGAGAGTTTAAGATGGCATGGAAGTGGTTTTCTTTTGTGTGCATATGAATGCCTTTTACTGCGAGTGAGAATAATAGCTTTCCAGATACGTTCTTCTCTCTCTGTGTGTTTGTGTGTCAGAGTGCAAGTTCATGTTCAGGCTAGTGTGTATTTAGAGAGAGAATGAGAGAGGGGGGATGAGAAAGAGAGAGAGGGGAGAGTAGGGGTTAGTGGTTCAAGGAAAGCTATTGTAATGATGTGAGTTAGCAATGTTTTGTGTTCACAGTCATTGTGTTAGGGTGAAGGTGCTGCCAGCTCTTGAGTCTGAACGTGAGAGAGGAGAAGGCTTTAGTTACATATTTTGTCGGTGTGATTCTGTGTTATAAAGGGACAAAAAGTGAGATACTCATTCTGTGAATATTCAACACAGGGAAAGAGAAAGTGAGAGTGGGTACAGCGAGAGTGAACTTGTGTGTGTGTATGTGTGTGTGGAGGGTGGTTCAGCTCAGTCTTTCTTCCCTGCAATTCTGTGCGAGCATTCAAGATTGAGAGAGAAAAAGTGAGGGAGAGAGTACGTGTGTGTGTCTGTGTGAGAGCATGAGTGAGAGACAGCGAGAGAAAAAGAGAGAGAGTGAGGGAGGGAGAGCGTGAGCGCTTAGCCTGGCATTTCTTCCCTGTGCCTTTCAGCTCCTCTCCCCCTGAAGAAGGAGGCGTGTCCATTGGCCAGCAGTATAAATTCCAAGAAGAACCACTCGTGTAGAGCCATTCTCAGGAGCAACCCATTGCACTGCACCCCATATGGAAGAGGAAATTGCTACTCGACTTGAGAAACCTGACGCCCCTTCCCTACACCTGGACATTGGCAAACCACAGACTTTTCTCTTTGCACTATAAGAGGCTTCATGGGCTCTGTGTGAATTCTACTTGAAGGGACAAAGACTCACCTAAATAGACATTTGTTCTACTTCCCAACAAATAACCACTTTGTGCGACTCAAAGACTTAAAGACTTTCGTCGGATGGGAGAGCAAGGACTAGATATTTAGCATTCTTTGATCTACCTGCATTCTTTCTCCAACATCCCAAACATCCCAGGGCTAGGAAATCAAGCCAAAAAAAAGGCGAGGTAAAACAGCGGGGACATTGTGTTCCAACTCCTGCCAAAACCCCTGCCACCCGAAACACCAACCAGCGGGCAACATCAAAGACCAAACCCTCCAACCGCCTCCCTCCCATTCCTTACCCTCCAAAACTAAAGCAGAGACCAAACAGTTGTGGGTGAGAGAGCAGAGAAACAGAAGGAATACTAACAAACGAACTGTGGGAAAGTGCAAGAGAAATCGAAGGTAAAGATTTGAGATCACGCCTTCGGGACTGCCATGGTGCGAGGTGGCGGTGCGGCTATAGCGCCGCCCTGCTGGGGCCTGTGGGCGGTGGGCGCCCTTTCGCTGGCGACCCTGTGTCTGACGGAGGAGGCCATCCGCTGCCCCGTGTGCTCTGAGGAGCGGCTGGCCAGCTGCCAGCTGCCTGATGGCAGCTGCGAAGAGACGGTGAGGGAGGCGGGCTGCGGCTGCTGCCCCACCTGCGCCCTGGCCAAGGGGGTGCACTGCGGCGTTTACTCGCCCCGCTGTGGCACGGGGCTCCGCTGCTACCCGCCGCGGAACGTGGAGAGGCCCCTCCACTCGCTCATGCATGGCCAGGGAGTGTGCACCGACGAGAGGGATGTGGAAGAGAACTCAGGTGAGACAAGAGGGAAGGTGTGGTTGCGGGATACCGGTATCTTTAACGCTTGTCCACTGATGTGGCTGTATGTGCAGGTGGCATCACTGGTGGTCACCCTCTGTTAAAAATGGGCGATGCATCATCCCACCTTCTTTTCTTCAGTTGTGGTCCAACTCTCCATATTGTATTTTAGGCTACTGTATGCAACACTCTTAGTGGCGCACTGGCACGCCTACCCAGAATTAGGACATGTGTGCATGAGAACACCGCCACCTCAATAGCCTCAGTCGTTTTCCAGGTTAGTACTGTATATAATATGATGTAGCTGTAAAATCAAGCCTGGCGGACTGGTTGGTATCGCTCTCACACTCTCTCTTCCTCTCTCTCCCTCTCTCATGTTGGATCATAGCTGGTCCGGTTGGACCATACGCAGTTAAGAGGGCCAGGGTGCCGGGGCTGGGCCAGAGTGTTCTCTCCCTGCTCCCTGTTCTTACCTGAGCTGGGAAAGGTGTGGCAATGTGCTGCTTGTTTGCTCTAATCTCCGCTAAGCCTCGGCCCAGAGCACACACACCAGCTCTTCACGCATGGCCTGACCCGAGAGCACACAGTCCCCCCGCTGTTTTGCGCCCGGCCGTACACAGTAAAAGGGCACCTTCTGCCTTAGACAGAGCAGAAAAGCTATCGGTCAGAGAGAGAAGCACTGTGGGGATAGTATGGCTGGGCGTGTGTGTGTATGGATGTATCAAATCAAATCAAATGTTATTTGTCACATGCGCTGAATACAACAGACCTTACAGTGAAATGCCCACTTACAAGCCCTAACCAACAATATAGTTTAAAAAATAAAATAAAATAAGAATGAGAACAAATAATTAAAGAGCAGAAGTAAAATAATAAGAGTTATTAAAGTGACTTATGCATAGATAATAACAGGGAGTGTAAAAGAGGGGGGGGGGGGGGGGGCAAATCAAATAGTCTGGGTAGCCATTTGATTAGATGTTCAGGAGTCTTATGGCTTGGGGGTATAAGCTGTTTAGAAGCCTCTTGGACCTAGACTTGGCGCTCCGGTACAGCTTGCCATGCGGTAGCAGAGAGTACAGTCTATAACTAGGGTGTCTTTGACAATTTTAAGGGCCTTCCTCTGACACCGCCTGGTATAGAGGTCCTGGATGGCAGGAAGCTTGGCCACAGTGATGTACTGGGCCGTACGCACGACCCTCCGTAGTGCCTTGTGGTCGGAGGCTGAGCAGTTGCCATACCAGGCAGTGACGCAACCAGTCAGGATGCTCTCGATGGTGCAGCTGTGGAACCTTTTGAGGATCTGAGGACCCATGACAAATATTTTCAGTCTCCTGAGGGGAATAGGTTTTGTCGTGCCCTCTTCACGACTGCCTTGGTGTGCTTGGACCATGATAGTTTGTTGGTGATGTGGACGCCAAGGAACTTGAAGCTCTCAACCTGCTCCCCCACAGCCCCGTCGATGAGAATGGGGGTGTGATCAGTCCTCCTTTTCCTGTAGTCAACAATCATCTCCTTTGTCTTGATCACGTTGAGGGAGAGGTTGTTGTCCTGGCACCACACGGACAGGTCTCTGACCTCCTCCCTATAGGCTTTCTCGTCGTTGATCAGGCCTACCACTGTTGTGTCATCGGCAAACTTAATGGTGGTGATGGAGTCGTGCCTGGCCGTGCAGTCATGAGTGAACAGGGAGTACAGGAGGGGACTGAGCACGCACCCCTGAGGTGCCCCCGTGTTGAGGATCAGCATGGCGGATGTGTTGTTACCTACCCTTACCACTTGGGGGCGGCCCGTCAGGAAGTCCAGGATCCAGTTGCAGAGGGAGATGTTTAGTCCCAGGGTCCTTAGCTTAGTGATGAGCTTTGAGGGCACTACGGTGTTGAACGCTGAGCTGTAGTCAATGAATAGCATTCTCACATTGGTGTTCCTTTTGTCCAGGTGGGAAAGGGCAGTGTGGAGTGCAATAGAGATTGCATAATCTGAGGATCTGTTGGGGCGGTATGCAAATTGAAGTGGGTCTATGGTTTCTGGGATAATGGTGTTGATGTGAGCCATGAAAAGCCTTTCAAAGCACTTCATGGCTACAGACCTGAGTGCTACGGGTCGGTAGTCACTTAGGCAGGTTACCTTAGTGTTCTTGGTCTGCTTGAAACAAGTTGGTATTACAGACTCAGACAGGGAGAAGTTGAAAATGTCAGTGAAGACACTTGCCAGTTGGTCAGCGCATGCTCCGAGTACACATCCTGGTAATCCGTCTGGCCCTGCGGCCTTGTTAATGTTGACCTGTTTAAGGTCTTACTCACATCGGATGCGGCGAGCGTGATAAAATGTACGTGCTCTGTGTGTGGGTTTGTATATATATATATATATATATATATATATATATATATATTTTTTTTTACCAGGTAAGTTGACTGAGAACACGTTCTCATTTGCAGCAACGACCTGGGGAATAGTTACAGGGGAGAGGAGGGGGATGAATGAGCCAATTGTAAACTGGGGATTATTAGGTGACCGTGATGGTTTGAGGGCCAGATTGGGAATTTAGCCAGGACACCGGGGTTAACACCCCTACTCTTACGATAAGCGCCATGGGATCTTTAATGACCTCAGAGAGTCAGGACACCCGTTTAACGTCCCATCCGAAAGACGGCACCCTACACAGGGCAGTGTCCCCAATCACTGCCCTGGGGCATTGGGATATTTTTTAGACCAGAGGAAAGAGTGCCTCCTACTGGCCCTCCAACACCACTTCCAGCAGCATCTGGTCTCCCATCCAGGGACTGACCAGGACCAACCCTGCTTAGCTGCAGAAGCAAGCCAGCAGTGGTATGCAGGGTGGTATGCTGCTAGTATATGTATGCATGTGTTTTTGCGTGTGTGTTCAGTGTATGTGTGTGTGTGTGTGTGTGTGTGTGTGTGCGTACACTATATATACAAAAGTATGTCATCCATTCAAATGAGTGGATTGGTCTATTTCAGCCACACCTGTTGATGACAGGTGTATAAAATCGAGTACACAGCCATGCAATCTCCATAGACAAACAGTGGCACTAGACGGCCTTACTGAAGAGCACAGTGGCTTTCAACAGGGCACGTCATAAGATGTCACCTTTCCAACAAGTCAGCTCGTCACATTTCTGGCCTGCTAGAGCTGCCCATGTCAACTCTAAGGGCTGTTATTGTGAAGTGGAAATGCAACGGCTCAGCCTCGTCGTTGCACGAAGTGAGGTCCATAGAGAAATGGGGTGTCGAGATTGGTGAGGAAGAACTTGAATGGCCTGCACAGAGCCCTGACCTCAACACCATCGAACACCTTGGGGATGAATTGGAATGCTGACTGCGAGCCAGACCTAATCGCCCAACATCGGTGCCCGACCTCACTAATGCTCTTGTGGCTGAATGGAAGCAAGTCCCTGCAGAAATGTTCCAACATCTAGAAGAGTGGAGGCTGTTATAGCAGCAAAGGGGGGACCAACTCCATATTAATGCCCATGATTTTGGAATGAAATGTCCAATGAGCAGGTGTACACATGCTCTTGGTCATGTAGTGTCTGTGTGAGTGTGAACTGAATGTAAATGTGTGAGAATACATTATAAGTGTATTTGTATATATTTGTGAGTGTATGCATGAGTGTACTGATGTAGCTGCAGTATATGTTGGCATATGCACCATATGTGTGAATGTATGTTCATCTCTGTGTGTATCCTGTTATCGATCTCAGCATGTTAATACGTGGCTATGCGTGTGTGTTGTATTGCAGGGAACCGTGTGTGTGTGTGTGTGTATGTGTATGTGTATGTGTATGTGTGTGTGTGTGTGTGTGTGTGTGTGTGTGTGTGTGTGTGTGTGTGTGTGTGTGTGTGTGTGTGTGTGTGTGTGTGTGTGTGTGTGTGTGTGTGTTTAACAAGAGGAGGTAATAAAAGCTGCCTGTCTGCCTGTATGAAATTACTCTGTAATGGAGTGCGGCCAGTCTCAGGCTATTAGAGCTCTCTGCAATCAGTAATTCATTCTCACTCTCTTCATGGCCCCATTCCTCCTCCTCCTCCTCTTCACTGCAGATGTCTGACTGACTGACTCCTCTTTTACTGGAGATGTCTTGTTCACTTCCCCCTGCAGACATCTTGATACAACCCCTGTCTTTTTCCTCTCACGGTAGTCACATTCTTCTTCTTCCTACTGCAGCAGCAGAGGTCTGGTTCCACTTGAACGTCTAATACTGTATGGCTTATCTGCTATTCCTGCTCCATCGTATTCTTCAGATGGCAGCAGATGAAACTGCTCCTTCTTTTTAAAATTCTTCCTCTTTTCCCTTCCAAAGCAGGGGGAACTCGTAGGCAGTTTTTCACGGTGGCGATTTCTATTATGCCAAAGAAGTTTGGTTGCATCGTAAAAAACACACCGCGTATGAAGCTATTCACTCATTTGTTCCAGATTTCATCCACACTGATTGTTCCAACATCGCTTCTTTCACCAGCACCGCTGCCGTGACCTCCAAAGGTTATTGGTAATGGCAGTGAACTATCTCCCAGTTCCAAGCAGCACAGCAAGGCAAGACTTTGGACAGACTTGAACAGCCCTCAACTTCCAGGCTGCGTCTGACATGGCACACTATTCTCAGGGCTCTGGTCAAAATTAGTGCTCTGCTTTAGGGAGAATAGGGTGCCATTTTGGATGCACTTCCAGAGACTCAAGTCTCCAGTCGTCTCCAGCACTGCTGCATCAGTTTCCCCCTGGGCCTGGGTGAGTTGCTGCTCCTCTCCCCCTGCCTCGGAGCGCATCGCCCACTGTCCAGCTCTGCTAGGATGAGCTCATCGGCACGCTTGCTGCCAGAGCAGAAATGAGAGCCTTCTGCTCTGTGCGAGGCCAGCCTAGGTTAGGCCAGCACATAGCGTGACTAAACGGAATCAGAGAGAGGGGGAAAGCTGTTTAGTGCATGATAAAAGGTTGACTGTCTTGGTTTTGGCTTCGTACCGTCCTCTGCATTGCTTAATCTGGCTGAATGTTTTTCCCTCAACATTGTTTACTGAATGGCTTCGTCATCCACGCCATTGTGTTGTCCGTTTGAGGCGAGCAGCGCTGAAGCAGAAGTGGGCTAAAGTGTAAAGGTTCAGTTCTCGTAAACTCTCTCGACAAGCTAGGGAGTGTCAGCGATTGATGAAATGCTAAACGTTGTCGAAATGTTTGGATGTTTTGTTTTCATTGTTCTGGAATCCTACTATCCCAGTGTTCAGCTTCGGTTGACCCCCCCCCCCCCCCCCCCCCCGAGTCCTGTCATAAAGCAAAGTACCCCCCAACGTAGCCCTACTCAATAAGTCTTACATCAACACTTCAGTGCAGCGCCTCTGAAACCCCATGCGCCAGAGAGACAGGAAGAAACGGGGAAGAGAGAGAGAACAGAGAGAGAGGAAGAGATAGGGAGTATGAGAAAAACCCAAGCCACAAGTATACGAGTTCCTTTGTGGCACATTTGCCGGGTTTATCCATTATTAAACCGAGGGGTACATCTCCTTGAGACGCTTCCCGCACTGCCCCAGACCTAGCAACAGTGAACATGTCTGATAAAAATAGAAGAGTTTTTTTAAAAAAATGGAACAGATTCCCAAAGACAAGGACACCGTCGAGGGAAGTGTATGACTGATCCTGAATTGACAGCACATGTACAGATGAAATGCTACCATAAAGCAGCAGTCCCAGACACTGAGATGCTGCCTCATATCCCAATGAAACGGTCAATACTCAGAATATAACATTTTAATAACGTTTTGTAAATAAACTTTTCCCAAAGCTAGCCTACCATTTCCGTGGACTGACGCACAGACCATTTAAATCTGAGGAAGACATACATTCAGTCCAGATTCAATCTACTGTACGCCTTCTGTTACATTCCTTCAAGTTCAAAGCTGCAGTATTCGTAAACTCAATTTCCATAGCAACTGTAAGTACTGGAGTACATTCTGCATCTGATCGTGTCCTGCAAATCTCATGCAGTTCCTTAATAACTGATTCCTAGAAACTCTCTCTCAATCCTAATTCGTCGAAATCATTATGGGGGCTTGGAATCAATTCAGACATTCCGACTGCGTCTCCTTTGGTGTCATATTCAAATGCTTCACGAACCTTTTAAACTTGGACATGTGTAGTATTTACAAGCAGATACAGACGTCAATGGAAATGTCATTACTGACATAAGGTGTTGCGGATGCCATTCATGCTGGTGGTAAGCTTACAGGAGCTACATGTGTCTGATGTACAGTATGTATCTGGATTTAGGCAGGCCTATCAGTGGCACTTCTAGTCGACCATCTGTTTTTGTCAACCATCCACAACTCTTACGATGTGAGGAAAACACTTGTCTGTGTGCTCACTGGAATTATGAAACGGATACAATCATTTCTCTGTGGCCAATGAGGATATGTTGGGGAATAGGGCAAACCAATTGCAGATGTCCCTGAGGGTGTGTTTTGGTCCTTATTATTTGCTTACTTTGGGTATTTATCCCATTTGTACAGCTGGGCGTTCTGCAGCAGAACTCAGTAAATGTGATTAGCTAATTGATCCCTCCATGGAACCATGGATTTAGGACCAATCCTGGTGTCGGAGCTGTGGAGACAGAGATGCACAAACAAAGCAACTGACGGCGAGTAACAACACAGAGCGATGATGAGCGCTCGCTAGCTGGTCGTAAAATTCAAATACGCCTAATCCTCGGAGCACAGTGAAATCAAAGTCCCTCGTAAACTGTGTGAACGTATTAAACAGCAACCGCTCCCATCATGCTTTGTTTTCGAAACATCCAATGCAAACACTTATATTACAAACATCTGGCAGGCGATTCAGCCAATGGTGCATTGTTTGAACGGGCGTTCATTAATTTTGAGTTAAGCCTGTTGTTATGTATTGATGCACAGTTTGCACACGAAACATTTCATTTCTAAATTCAATGACTCACTTATCTAATGAATCCAGAGACTCAAATGTACTGCAATCAAAATGTGCTTAGTCACTAAGGACAATGTTACTATTGGCACGAGTAGTGTGTTGCTGTAATGTTTTATGTTGTTGTATTTTGGTGCGTGAACCTGTTTTGTGGGATATTCTTACGGTACACGAGCCAAAACCACCCAAACCAACCAGTAATTACGGTTCAGTTGTTATTTCATGGATAATTCATTTTGGCCCACATGGCTGCTACATGGTTTAAGCAGAGAAGTCAAATGAAAGTTGAAGAAAAAAAAGGGTAGTTTTGAGCACATCCCTTTATATTGTAATAATGTCCATATGTATTATTTTGCAGTATATAAATATGCCACACAAAGCACTATGGACCAATAAGCTTAAAATACGACCCCAAAAAGTGGAGGGTAACTGTCACACCCTGGCCTTTGTTATATTGATTTTCTTTATTCGTTTAGTTAGGTCAGGGTGTGACATGGGGGATGTTTGTGTGTTTTGTCTAGTTTAGGGTGTGTGTATTGTTTAGGGGGTTTTGTACTATGTATGGGGCTGTGTTCAGTGTAGGTGTTTATGAAAGTCTATGGTTGCCTGGTTTGGTTCTCAATCAGAGACAGCTGTTTATTGTTGTCTCTGATTGGGAGCCATATTTAAGGCAGCCATAGGCTTTAGGTGTTTGTGGGTAATTGTCTATTTTTTATTTTTATTTTTTTTATTTTTATTTCACCTTTATTTAACCAGGTAGGCTAGTTGAGAACAAGTTCTCATTTGCAACTGCGACCTGGCCAAGATAAAGCATAGCAGTGTGAACAGACAACACAGAGTTACACATGGAGTAAACAATAAACAAGTCAATAACATGGTAGAAAAAAGAGAATCTATATACAATGTGTGCAAAAGGCATGAGGTAGGCAATAAATCGAATAATTACAATTTAGCAGATTAACACTGGAGTGATAAATCATCAGATGAACATGTGCAAGAAGAGATTCTGGTGTGCAAAAGAGCAGAAAAGTAAATAAATAAAAGCAGTATGGGGGGTGAGGTAGGTAAATTGGGTGGGTAGTTTACAGATGGACTATGTACAGCTGCAGCGATCGGTTAGCTGCTCGGATAGCAGATTTTTAAAGTTGTTGAGGGAGATAAAAGTCTCCAACTTCAGAGATTTTTGCAATTCGTTCCAGTCGCAGGCAGCAGAGAACTGGAAGGAAAGGCGTCCAAATGAGGTTTTAGCTTTAGGGATGATCAGTGAGATACACCTGCTGGAGCGCGTGCTGCGGGTGGGTGTAGCCATCGTGACCAGTGAACTGAGATAAGGCGGCACTTTACCTAGCATAGCCTTGTAGATGACCTGGAGCCAGTGGGTCTGACGACGAACATGTAGCGAGGGCCAGCCGACTAGGGCATACAGGTCGCAGTGGTGGGTCGTATAAGGTGCTTTAGTAACAAAACGAATGGCACTGTGATAAACTGCGTCCAGTTTGCTGAGTAGAGTGTTGGAAGCTATTTTGTAGATGACATCGCCGAAGTCGAGGATCGGTAGGATAGTCAGTTTTACTAGGGTAAGTTTGGCGGCGTGAGTGAAGGAGGCTTTGTTGCGGAATAGAAAGCCGATTCTTGATTTGATTTTGGATTGGAGATGTTTGATATGAGTCTGGAAGGAGAGTTTGCAGTCTAGCCAGACACCTAGGTACTTATAGATGTCCACATATTCTAGGTCGGAACCGTCCAGGGTGGTGATGCTAGACGGGCGTGCGGGTGCAGGCAGCGAACGGTTGAAAAGCATGCATTTGGTTTTACTAGCGTTTAAGAGCAGTTGGAGGCCACGGAAGGAGTGTTGTATGGCATTGAAGCTCGTTTGGAGGTTAGATAGCACAGTGTCCAAGGAAGGGCCGGAAGTATATAGAATGGTGTCGTCTGCGTAGAGGTGGATCAGGGAATCGCCCGCAGCAAGAGCAACATCATTGATGTATACAGAGAAAAGAGTCGGCCCGAGAATTGAACCCTGTGGTACCCCCATAGAGACTGCCAGAGGACCGGACAACATGCCCTCCGATTTGACACACTGAACTCTGTCTGCAAAGTAGTTGGTGAACCAGGCAAGGCAGTCATTAGAAAAACCGAGGCTACCGAGTCTGCCGATAAGAATATGGTGATTGACAGAGTCGAAAGCCTTGGCCAGGTCGATGAAGACGGCTGCACAGTAATGTCTTTTATCGATGGCGGTTATGATGTCGTTTAGTACCTTGAGCGTGGCTGAGGTGCACCCGTGACCGGCTCGGAAACCGGATTGCACAGCGGAGAAGGTACGGTGGGATTCGAGATGGTCAGTGATCTGTTTGTTGACTTGGCTTTCGAAGACCTTAGATAGGCAGGGCAGGATGGATATAGGTCTGTAACAGTTTGGGTCCAGGGTGTCTCCCCCTTTGAAGAGGGGGATGACCGCGGCAGCTTTCCAATCCTTGGGGATCTCAGATGATACGAAGGAGAGGTTGAACAGGCTGGTAATAGGGGGTGCGACAATGGCGGCGGACAGTTTCAGGAATAGGGGGTCCAGATTGTCAAGCCCAGCTGATTTGTATGGGTCCAGGTTTTCCAGCTCTTTCAGAACATCTGCTATCTGGATTTGGGTAAAGGAGAAGCTGGGGAGGCTTGGGCGAGTAGCAGCGGGGGGGGCGGGGCTGTTGGCCAAGGTTGGAGTCGCCAGGAGGAAGGCATGGCCAGCCATTGAGAAATGCTTGTTGAAGTCTTCGATTATCACGGATTTATCGGTGGTGACCGTGTTACCTAGCCTCAGTGCAGTGGGCAGCTGGGAGGAGGTGCTCTTGTTCTCCATGGACTTTACAGTATCCCAGAACTTTTTGGAGTTAGAGCTACAGGATGCGAATTTCTGCTTGAAAAAGCTGGCCTTTGCTTTCCTGACTGACTGCGTGTATTGGTTCCTGACTTCCCTGAACAGTTGCATATCGCGGGGGCTCTTCGATGCTATTGCAGTTCGCCACAGGATGTTTTTGTGCTGGTCGAGGGCAGTCAGGTCAGGAGTGAACCAAGGGCTATATCTGTTTTTGGTTCTGCATTTTTTGAACGGAGCATGCTTGTCTAATATGGTGAGGAAGTAACATTTAAAGAATGACCAGGCATCCTCAACTGACGGGATGAGGTCAATATCCTTCCAGGGTACCCGGGCCAGGTCGATTAGAAAGGCCTGCTCGCAGAAGTGTTTTAGGGAGCGTTTGACAGTGATGAGGGGTGGTCGTTTGACCGCGGACCCGTGGCGGATACAGGCAATGAGGCAGTGATCGCTGAGATCTTGATTGAAGACAGCAGAGGTGTATTTGGAGGGCAGGTTGGTCAGGATAATGTCTATTAGGGTGCCCATGTTTACGGATTTAGGGTTGTACCTGGTGGGTTCCTTGATGATTTGTGTGAGATTGAGGGCATCAAGCTTGGATTGTAGGACTGCCGGGGTGTTAAGCATATCCCAGTTTAGGTCACCTAACAGAACAAACTCTGAAGCTAGATGGGGAGCGATCAATTCACAGATGGTGTCCAGGGCACAGCTGGGAGCTGAGGGGGGTCGGTAGCAGGCGGCAACGGTGAGAGACTTATTTCTGGAGAGATTAATTTTTAAAATTAGAAGTTCGAACTGTTTGGGCATAGACCTGGAAAGTATGACAGAACTTTGCAGGCTATCTCTGCAGTAGATTGCAACTCCTCCCCCTTTGGCAGTTCTATCTTGACGGAAAGTGTTATAGTTGGGTATGGAAATCTCAGAATTTTTGGTGGCCTTCCTAAGCCAGGATTCGGACACGGCAAGGACATCAGGATTGGCAGAGTGTGCTAAAGCGGTGAGTAAGGCAAACTTAGGGAGGAGGCTTCTGATGTTGACATGCATGAGGCCAAGGCTTTTTCGATCGCAGAAGTCAACAAATGAGGGTGACTGGGGACATGCAGGGCCTGGGTTTACCTCCACATCACCCGAGGAACAGAGGAGTAGTAGGATGAGGGTGCGGCTAAAGGCTATCAAAACTGGTCGCCTAGAGCGTTGGGGACAAAGAATAAAAGGAGCAGATTTATGGGCGTGGTAGAATAGATTCTGGGCATAATGTGCAGACAGGGGTATGGAGGGGCGCGGGTACAGCGGAGGCAAGCCCAGGCACTGGGTGATGATAAGAGAGGTTGTATCTCTGGACATGCTGGTCTCAATGGGTGAGGTCACCGCATGTGTGGGGGGTGGGACAAAGGGGGTATCAGAGGTACGGAGAGTGGAACTACAGGGTCCATTGCAAACCAAAACAATGATAATGAAAACTAGCCTGAACAACAGTATGCAAGGCATATTGATATTTGAGAGAGACATACAATAAGGCATAAAGTGATTGCAGGTCTTGATTGGGAGAGCTAGCTAAAACAACAGGTAAGATAACAGCAGCAATAACAGGGAGTTAGTCTAACACAGCAACAACAGGTAAAAATGGCGACGACTAGACAGAGAGGGTCGGATTAACTACACACAGATCCTGAGTTAAAGCACAGAGCCGACAGGTAAAACACAAATAAACAGAATGGAGTACCGTGAGTTAATGGACAGTCAAGCATGCATCAGCTATGTAGCCAAGTGATCATAGTGTCCAGGGGGCAGCCGTAGATGGAGCAGAGGAGGCCTCCACTAAGCTAGCACGCGGCGTATAAAGTTAGTAGCCCGGGGGGTGGTCTGCTCAGACGGAGGGGGTCTGGCGCAGTGGCGCTAGCGCTAGCTCTTCAGCTAGCCGGCAGATGGGCCTAGCTCGAGGCTAGCTCAAGGCTAACTGGTGCTTGCTTCGGGACAGTGGTGTTAGCCAGTAGTAGCCACTCGGTTGCAGCTAGCTAGCTGTGATGATACGGTGTAATTGTCCAGAGCTTGCGTCAGGAATCCGGTGATGTGGTAGAGAGAAAGCAGTCCTATATGCTCTGGGTTGATATCGCGCTTGCAGCTAGCCGGCAGATGGGCCTAGCTCGAGGCTAGCTCAAGGCTAACTGGTGCTTGCTTCGGGACAGAGGTGTTAGCCAGTAGTAGCCACTCGGTTGCAGCTAGCTAGCTGTGATGATACGGTGTAATTGTCCAGAGCTTGCGTCAGGAATCCGGTGATGTGGTAGAGAAAAAGCAGTCCTATATGCTCTCGGTTGATATCGCGCTTGCAGACTGGCAGGTGTTGGCCCGGTATTGAAGCTGGCTGTGTCCGAGTTGAGGGTGAAGACCGCAGCAGTGGCTAACTGACTACTAGCTAGTAGCTAGTTATCTGGCTAGCTTCTGCTTGGGGTTACGGTTCTAAAGTATAAAAAAAATAGCAGGTCCGTACCACATTGGGTGAGGCGGAATGTAGGAATGTATATTCAGTTCCTAGATGGAAAGTGAAATTAAAATATATACGAAATGTATACGAAAAATACGAAGACTATTTACTATTTACACGCTACAGGACAATACAGGACAATACAAACACACGTCCGACTGCTACGCCATCTTGGAACTTCTTGTTGAACGTTAGTAGCTTGTGTGTGCACTTTCGATTATAGCTTCACGGTCGTTTATTGTTTTGTTTTGTAAAAGTGTTAGTTTTCGTGTTTCGTCATCTTTATTAAAAGAAGATGTACTCATATCCCGCTGCGCCTTGGTCCGCTTATTATGACGGTCGTGACAGTAACACTTTAGTTAAACACATTGTACACATTCTTGCAAATGCCAGCTGACATAAAGAGCAATGACTTGATATAAGATATGCGGTGGGCGACAAATTGTGTCACACGTGCACTATTTACATTTAAGCGTGCCAAACGCCCACTGTCTCCTCACCCGGATTTCCACTGATGCAATGACGGCTGACGATAAGCATCTCGCTAGCTGACATACTATAATGCTATATAGCGTAACAAAGTCCAGCCTACGGAGCCAGACATGTCCCCCGGGACAGTGTTGAGACTAGTTCACATGCTCCATCCAGACTCCCAGTGACAGCTGCAACTGAAACATTGGAGTTCCATGCCACCCTCTGAACCTCTGTGGGCTGGGAGTGGGAACACACCACCAACATTCCCTGGCAAACACCTCACTGGAGGAGGGTTAAGTCAGAGCAAATGTCTGAAAAATGGTTTGCAACTGGGTCGGTTGCAGACAAGTCTGCATTAATTCAATGATATGACGGAAGATGGCGATGGTTTGAGGGAACCAGCAGCTCTTGAACGCACGTTAACTTTACATGAACCTCCCTGTTGACATGTTCATGGCCTTTGGTTTTTTAAACGCTGTCAAAACAGAGGGAAATGATAGAACCTTTATCAGAACAGTCGTAAAAACGAGTCCATCTTTATCTTGGCTATCCACCTGTGGCTGGGGTTGGATGCGAGTGGATACTGCACACTGTCCGTACTTGCGGTCTTCATCATAGCTCTTGACAAAGGAATCTAGCTGAAATGGTTGGCCCTGGCTTTTTTTCCTGTTTGTTTAACATTATACATTTTTATTAAAAGAACATTATACTTGGATTTTTTCCTGGAGTGCGTCCCGTCCTTTCTATTATTCATCATAGCAGCCTGCCTTGTGCCTTAGCCTGCCTGTGTTTGAAACTGAGATGTTGACACAATCCTCCCGAAACCACACAATGAAGCAGCAGCTTCCTCCCCAGAGAACAGCGGTGGCAGCAAACAGGACATGGCACCCCTGACCCACTTTTAAATAACTTTGGGATTGTATGAAATGGCACTCCAAAAGAGCATGGATTCGGCAAACCGCTAAATGGCAAAAGAGGGGAAGAACAATTTATAGGGAGACGGGAAAACAGCTGAAGTCATGCTGGGTCTGGCGGAAAGTGCTGATGAGTAAGGCCAACAGAAACATACAAACCCCCGGTCGGCAGAACACAGCCTGTCAATGAACTTCAGAGCAACTCCCTCACCTCAACCTCATGTAGAGAGGTACGGTATAGAAATGTAAACCTCTCGTGTCATTACTGAAATATGACTAGAATAGCTAATGGCAAAACACTTTACCCCAAGTCTGAAACAGCCAAAGGTCACCTTACCTCATGAGTAGGCTAGTCTATCCATTGTTCAATAACAAAAATAACTTCACAACAAAACCTGTTGATAGCTAATTGCTATTTAATCCTAATTACAGAGTGAATTCCCTTGGACAACGTGGAAAGGTCAGAGAGAGCAATGCAGAAGATCTGACTATAAGAGAAAGTAGGTTCCCAGAAGCAACTGGTATTACGCCACACTGACGTGAGACGCCATTCGTGCTTTGATCTTTCCAGTGATCTGACAGACAAAGCTCAAGGAAGCACAAAAGTCCAGGCTCTGGGTGCTATGGTTGCAGTGCCAACCCATGAAATGCCACAGGTCACAAGCAGAACCACAAAGAACAGTTGGTTTGGGAAAAAATGTGTTTGAGTTACCAACCAACCCTGCAAAGGCCACAGGTGAACAGTCAAGCCAGAACAAAACAGCTGTAAAGCTCTCCACACTCCATACGTTTGCCCACCGGTGACACTGCAAAATACCCTCTTCCAATCTCCATTTAGTAGAGTGAGGGTTTCTTTTGCTGTAGGGGAGATGGAAGGGGGGGGGGGGCAGTTTCCTGAGGAAACAGCTGGCTGCCCGCAGGGCCAAAGAACTGGAGAATTATTGCAAGGTAAATGTGGCACAGGCCACAATGGGTAGGCAGGCAGCGAGGAGAGAGGGGGTGGTCATTTCAAATGCATCAATAGCTCTCCTTGGCAGAAGTATGGTGCCAGTGGTTAAAGGAAGACCAAGAGAGCTGAGGTCCAAATTGAGATTACTGTACTTTACCCCCCTGAGTGGGAACACCACTGTTTGTCCTTGATGCTAAGCCCGGTTCTTAGCCTACAATTCCCCATGGTATTTTCATCAAATCAAATCAAATGTTATTGGTCATATACACATATTTATGGAAAGATATCTCTCTGTTGGTATGACAACATTTGCGTTGGGTCAGATCAGTGATATACTGTAAATTAGGTACATTAAATTATACATTTTCATGCAATCAACAAATTGCGAAAAGCCTCTGAGAGGCGGTGTAATTGACAGAGAAGCTTGTCAAAAATGGCACGGTCTATTGTTTCAACTCTTGTGGTGTGACACGTATGAGTTGCGACCTTGTACGGGTTGGGATTGCAAGACTTTCATGTGCTGTGTAGGTTGTAGCTCTAGAGGTTTCCCTTGTAAGAAAAGGTCTCTTGACATTGATGGGACTTACTGGATAAGTAAAGGGTTAAATAAAATGTCAGTGACTTGTAGTGTTGTGACTCAATGTTAACTGTTGTGTCCCACAGCGATGGATGAGGTCATCCCTGAGCACCCCAATAACAGCAACATCCGCTGCAGTCCCCAGGACAAGCGCTGCATCCAGAAGACCCTGGCCCGCCACCCCGCCAAATCCACCAATCAGAGAAGCAATAACGCCAGGGAGGACCCAAAGGCTGCCCTGGTGAGAGCACCAACCACTGTTCACCTCCGTATAGGAAAAGATGACACATAATGATTACCTATAGGAAAACATTACATACGCACATTTAAAGTATTTGAGCAGGTGCTGGATATAAAAAATAATGCCACCCCATAGCTTTCAACTAGAGTCTAGTTGAGACTTGTTACTAGACCGACACAGGTCTTAACAGGTGTTTTCAATGACTATTTTACAGATCAAAATCCAGTGAGTTTAGCAGTTGGGTTACAAACGGCTTGTAACCTATTTGTTATTTTCAGCCCTCATCATTTAATGGCCATCTCATGAAACGTAACCCAGGTGTTCACTGAAACCAACAACAAAGGGTAGTATAAAAACTCTTTGCCATTTCCAGATACCTACATGGACGTATAAAAGCATACATGGCGTACATTTCCAAACATCTACATGGGCCGCACTAGCCTGGGTACCAGTCTGTTTAGCTAACATTCCACTCCTTGTACTCCGTGTCATATGCCAAAGATTAACATGACAGGAGTGGCAAGGAGGGGAATGATAGCTGAACAGATTTACGACTAATTCCACTGGTCGTCCTCAGGCTCCATGTCGTGCTGAGCTGCAGAGAGCGCTGGACCGACTGGTGTCCAACACTCGCACCCACGAGGATCTCTACAGCATCCCCATACCCAACTGTGACAAGAACGGAGACTTCCATGCCAAGCAGGTTCGTCGACTGACGAGTAGTCATTATCCCAATGGTATCTATATTATGCACTATTCAGGAAGTACTCCGACATACTCTGAAATGGCACCTTATTTATTCCCTACGTAGTGCACTATTTTTAACCAGAGCCCTATTGGCCACTACCAAAAAAGTAGACCACTATAAGGAATATCGTGCCATTTTGGATGCAGACATTTATCCAGGTAGTCTGTGGAGAAGGTCTTCTATCATTCACTCGGTCTGGTATCAGACAGGCACATAAGAACACACCACGCAAACAATCCCCTCTAACATTGTCACGGCTCTATTAGCCAGAACACAAAATGGCCCTGTAACAGCATTGTTTTATGTGAGCATTTTCTCCTGCCAAGACTCCACATCCACAGACAACCAAAGTGATTTATCAAAGAAAAATCGTGCTGAACCGCGTAAGTACAACACAACACAGTGGTTAACCGAAAAGGGTTGACAGTAATCGCTTCATTGCAGTGATAGATGTCATTAGCTTTTCGAAAAGCTATTATTTCTCGCTATGTCTGAAATGGGCAACTTTGTAGATAAGACTGGGAAGAATCTGAGAACATGGAGCTAGATAAGGCTTGTTGCTCTGTAGAGCTGAATACGCTACGAAGCAACAGGCGTAGCAGAGTCAGTCAGTGATAAAAGGCTTACCCTGCCAAGGGCATCAGAGTCTGGGGTTAGGCTTGATTGTGTAACACAGTTAAAGTACCCTCGTCTGCTCTTTATAGTGTGTAAAAGGCATCTGTTTACTGTTTATCTATAATTGCATTGTGGTAGAACTTTACGGCACCCGCTGTGAGCATAACTAAGGTTATGAGAGGTCATCTGGCATCTGTTCATTGCACAGGAGGAATCTCAATAGGAAAGTTGAGCCAGGCTGATGGGGTGTTTCAAACCCCCCCAGGCTATGTACAGATACGTACCACTCAGTGGTTATGATTCATACAACTTTGAGATTCTATTCAATTGATCCGTATTCACACTGGTGAGATTGAGGGGCTTGAGAGAAAGTTATTAACAAAGGGAACAATGTCAAATATAACAGTGGTTTGAATTTGAAGGTACCTTAAAGATGGAATCCGCAGGAGGGGGAAACATCGCCACTGGCCGCTCTACCACCGTTGTTAATGTTTTTGTTTTTGTTTCCGAGCTGAAGAGTGGTGCAGCATGGTAAAAAAAAATATTGCAGTACAGTACTCTTCTATCGTGCGTGCAATGATGTCCGAGGATGACTAAAAGTGTTTGTTGTTTGCAGTAACTTCTTTGTTGTAATATCACAAACGGGCGTGGCATTTCACCGTTAAGTAATCCAGCTTTAAGGGAACTAAGTGCTATTAAGAAACTGCAACAGCTTATGCCAGAGTTCCTGTGGTTTTCTGAACAAAGTTTTCTGAACCAAATATATATATTTCGTTGTTGGACATAAAATACTATAGAATCACCAGGAAATCAGCTCAAAGTTATTTTAATTTAGGAAATCTGTCCCCAAGTATTCCCATAAATAGAGAGGCATATGTGATCGTATGTAATCGTATGTAATCAAGGTTTGAAATGATTCTGTTTTTGCCAAATAGTATATCTGTTTGAGATTCTTGCGGCCAATTTGCAGTGTACAAATTATTTATAACTATGTTCCAGCCCCCGACCATCCGCTCAAGGAAAAATCGGTCCATTGCTGAATGTATTTGGGGACCCCTACCGCATGCCATTGATCTGTATCATATGCCTATCGTGCAACAAATGCCATTTGGCTTGTGACTGACACCTGTCTTGTTTCTTGTGTCTACAGTGCCAGCCAGCACGTGACGGGCAGCGGGGAAAGTGCTGGTGTGTCGACCAGAAGACGGGCATGAAGCTGCCGGGGCCCCTGGAGCTGCGGGGGGAACTGGACTGCCACCAGCTAATGACTGCAACCATGAGAGAGTGAGGAGGGGACCGGCGGGGCCCCTGGGGGGCCAGGGCTAGGGCTTAGGGCCAGCCAAATTCTACTGGTGCTGTTTAGTTACAACTATGGAAGGAAAGGACTTAACCCTAAAGCCTCACTTCACGTGAGGCTAACGGTACTTGCTTGATATGAACAAGATAAAAGGAAACCATAGAATTTTACTATTGTTTGTTTTCGTGTGTGAGTGTATGTCTGTATGCATCGTTTTGAGCACATGTGTGTATTTTACGATTCTGTGAAGTTAGGCAGATGCTCTTGCTTTAAATAACAGGTGGCAAACAACAGGCCCCCGAATAAAAGTGTTGTAAACACTCTTCTCAAAACAGGACAACATTGGTTTTGTGTAGTCTAGTTGAACTCTGATTTCCATCTCTTAGCATCTTTGAAACAAAAAACATAAAAACTTGACGCATGAGTTAAGTGTCCTAACATGACTCACCATCGACCATTCAGCAGCAGCTATAGAATAGAATGAATATTGGGAGTGTGTGTGAGAGAGAGAGAGAGAATGACCAATTGATGATAAGCCACAGCTTTTCACAACGTTTGGCGACATGAAGTGAAAAGAGAGATTACTTTTGAGAGAATAAACTGTACCTCTGAGAGGAACTCAGAATAGATGTGCTTTATCGCTATCCCCCTTCTCTCCCTCCTCTCCGCTTCCCCCCTTCTCTTTGACTGGGAGCTCTCTCTCTGGCTTATTTGTCCAGGGGGACTGGCAGCATAGCTGGGCTCAGGACTCTGTACACTGCTGATAGGATAATCTTGTTTCTCCAGCTGGGGCTGAAGTGCCAAGACGCCAGTGCTGCTGCTCTCATGTTTGTATGAATATGCTTCTATATACAGGATTTCTTTCTAACCAAGAGACTGCTTGTTGGCAGTATTGTGTAGTTTATAGTGGTGCTAAACACTCATTGTGCCAAACCCCCCCCCATTTTTTCCCCCTGTGCTTTTTGGGGGATTGTTTTTAGAAGGAAACAGAGATACAAACTTCCAGATGAGGGGGACGATCTTAGAATAGCCTAAATGTTTGACTGACCACAAATACTGTCTAGTTGTCACACAAATATCTCCAAGTTTTTCTATGACATTGATGAAATAAAACGTTCAAGTAAATACACGGATATCCGTGGGAGCATTACTATAGTTAACCGCCTGACTGTTTCATGGACTAATGTAGTGACTTTGCATGATTGTAGCATGTGTGGCTAGTGACAACTTCTTATGGCTAGAAGAGAAGAGGACTTTATGACTGCATGATGAAGAAACACGCTCTAGACAGCCTCTGTAATTGCTAGCTAGCTGAAACGTTCAGAGAAACGTCAGATGTCTATATAATACCATTAGAAACCTCACAGTGAGATAGCATCCTGGTCATACATGGACTCCCTCCAGTATAAGTGAACACCCTTGACTTTTACTCTGGCAGAGCCAGTTATCAGGTTTGACATCATCGATGAAGCAGTGTATGAGCCAAGGAATCATTGATTTGTATTATTATGTTGACAAACTTACTGGTGCATCATACTCTACATACCGTCTACATATACTACATGGACAAGACTGTTAACATCCCTACAGCGATTTGATTGTACTGTATTGCAAATGGGTGGAAAAGATCATGATTGGTTCCCTCGGGCTATGATCTATGATGTGATTGGTTGATTGACTGACTCAGGCTTAACCTGTGGAGCACAGGGAGTATAGGAGAGAAGACGGCCCTTGAATACAGGACAGTCTGATCAGTGAGTTCAGTGAGGTCGGTCGTTTATCATTTCTAGAAATGGATAGTGCACTTAATCTCCCTGAGAGTGTTGGGTTACTAATTGACTCCAGGAAGGATTCATCTCGCCTGGACATTCATTATTGGTGTTAATAGTACACTGGCACAGTTAGCTTCATGTAGAGCGAGGCGAGGGGACAGGGCCGAGGGGGTAAACCAGACGGACGTGGGCAGTAGTTGTCCTGCTTCCTCTTTCAAGAACTGAAAGAAGAGTGCAGGACAGGTTGTCCAAAAACAGACTCCTACAAATGATAGGCAGCTCTTTTTGTCAGCAGAGATGTGAGTAGATAGACTAGAGGGAGAGGGAATAGAGACAGTGTGAGTGACAGAGAGCTGGAGAGTTCCAGCTACATTTGTATCGCACTGATTTGCTCTCACAAAGCCACATTGTTTCCGTAAGGCACACAGCTTTTACCATTCACTCTCTCTCTCTCTCACATACCCCTCTGGTTTGACAGAGGAGCCTAGAAGTCATTCAAGAGCTTTCCTCTGGCTGTTATCCAGAGCAACAGAATACGTACTGTAGCAAGTCCAACTAAGCCCAACATAGCAACGCCCTTCATCATGGTTGTGCTGTCATTGCTGCCATGGGTAATGGGGACAGAAACATCTCATTTCATTAGGCAACATTGAACACTCACACCTCCCTGCCTGGGGTCAAAGTAGATAGAAACCCAGCTGTATTACATTGCCATTCAGAATCACAATATCAAAGACATTTGGGTCGATGTGTGACAAGACCTGACATGAGCCAGGCCAAAGATAATTATTGCGGACTTAGCCAACTGTACTGTATCTGTAACTTGCTTCCTTAAATAAAAAAAGAATAAAAAACTGCCAAAGTTATCCAAAGGGTCTATGGGGATATTGCATGGTAATACGGTAAAGTCCCTCAGTCAATGACTTATCTTCTGAACTAATTACTAACCTGTAGACATTTACTTAGCCTACATTTGACCAAAACTTTGACCGACAAACAAACATCCCCAGTGGGCTGGTTGAAACGTCCAGTTTTGCCTGCTTCTGGGTCATTAACCTTGAAACTGAGCCTCTTGATGATCACTAATAGTTCATAGTAGCTTCTTCTCAAATGACAAGTCCCTAAAACGTTTTTTTTTGGCTCTCTGAGGCTATTCAATAAAACGGGATGCTCTTACTTTCCGCCACATTCCACCATGACATCCACTATTCCCCTATACTACATACAGTGGGGCAAAAAAGTATTTAGTCAGCCACCAATTGTGCAAGTTCTCCCACTTAAAAAGATGAGAGAGGCCTGTAATAAGGGGAAAATAAGTATTTGGTCACCTACAAACAAGCAAGATTTCTGGCTCTCACAGACCTGTAACTTCTTCTTTAAGAGGCTCCTCTGTCCTCCACTCGTTACCTGTATTAATGGCACCTGTTTGAACTTGTTATCAGTATAAAAGACACCTGTCCACAACCTCAAACAGTCACACTCCAAACTCCACTATGGCCAAGACCAAAGAGCTGTCAAAGGACACCAGAAACAAAATTGTAGACCTGCACCAGGCTGGGAAGACTGAATCTGCAATAGGTAAGCAGCTTGGTTTGAAGAAATCAACTGTGGGAGCAATTATTAGGAAATGGAAGACATACAAGACCACTGATAATCTCCCTCGATCTGGGGCTCCACGCAAGATCTCACCCCGTGGGGTCAAAATGATCACAAGAACGGTGAGCAAAAATCCCAGAACCACACGGGGGGACCTAGTGAATGACCTGCAGAGAGCTGGGGCCAAAGTAACAAAGCCTACCATCAGTAACACACTACGCCGCCAGGGACTCAAATCCTGCAGTGCCAGACGTGTCCCCCTGCTTAAGCCAGTACATGTCCAGGCCCGTCTGAAGTTTGCTAGAGAGCATTTGGATGATCCAGAAGAAGATTGGGAGAATGTCATATGGTCAGATGAAACCAAAATATAACTTTTTGGAAAAACTCAACTCGTTGTGTTTGGAGGACAAAGAATGCTGAGTTGCATCCGAAGAACACCATACCTACTGTGAAGCATGGGGGTGGAAACATCATGCTTTGGGGCTGTTTTTCTGCAAAGGGACCAGGACGACTGATCCGTGTAAAAGACAGAATGAATGGGGCCATGTATCATGAGATTTTGAGTGAAAACCTCCTTCCATCAGCAAGGGCATTGAAGATGAAACGTGGCTGGGTCTTTCAGCATGACAATGATCCCAAACACACCGCCCGGGCAACGAAGGAGTGGCTTCGTAAGAAGCATTTCAAGGTCCTGGAGTGGCCTAGCCAGTCTCCAGATCTCAACCCCATAGAAAATCTTGAAGGGAGTTGAAAGTCTGTGTTGCCCAGCAACAGCCCCAAAACATCACTGCTGTAGAGGAGATCTGCATGGAGGAATGGGCCAAAATACCAGCAACAGTGTGTGAAAACCTTGTGAACATTTACAGAAAACGTTTGACCTCTGTCATTGCCAACAAAGGTTATATAACAAAGTATTGAGATAAACTTTTGTTATTGACCAAATACTTATTTTCCACCATAATTTGCAAATAAATTCATTCAAAATCCTACAATGTGATTTTCTGGATTTTTTTTTCTCATTTTGTCTGTCATAGTTGAAGTGTACCTATGATGAAAATTACAGGCCTCTCTCATCTTTTTAAGTGGAAGAACTTGAACAATTGGTGGCTGACTAAATACTTTTTTGCCCCACTGTAAGAGCAGTTCCACCTCAGCAGCCCCCAAATGAAAAGCACATATTCCAAAAGCTGGTCATATTTTCATTGTCATTGTAAAAATTCCTTGTTCTAAACCGTAATCACACAGAACTTCAACAAAGCGACTGATGTCATTCCCAACTAGAAAGACACAGGAAACGGTATTAAGGAGATAATACTGTAGCTGATAAGTTGATTGTAATTCCAAACACAATGAAGTAACACGAACATTGAAAGGCTTCTCCAAAGAAGTTACAAGGAAGAGTATTTTGAGGCATGAAACCCTCAAAACTATAGGAGTGCTTTGTGTTCATTAAATGTTGATATTCCCTTGTCATGTACTGAATGAAAAAACACCATACATAAGTCTAAGGCCTTATCTTTACAAGTAGGCCGTCATTGTAAATAAGAATTTGTTCTTTACTGACTTGCCTGGTTATATAAAGGTAAAACAAAGTAATATGAGTCCTAGAACATTTCATTTCTGTGCTACTGTAGATATTATCTCTAGGTAAAGTAGTGATATGTTTCAAGTCAATGGTCCTGCTTTTCCTTTTGGATCCAAGACCTTCCGTGTTTAATTTACATTCAACTGTGTATACTTACACTATATTACTTGATCTCTAACTTTTGCTCTACCTTATTTTGTATTTCTGAGGGATATTCCAGTTTGCCTTGGGCTTTACCTGTTAATTCTACTGTAAAAAAAATTCAAAGTAACTTTAGCATGTGTAGCCTAACTATATACTGGGTTTAAACATGGCGAGATCTTGTAGGTGTGGTCCAGAACAGGGCCGTGCTTTACAAACACACGAAGAAAACGCAGCAAGAATTGTTGCTTGTTACGGAATAATGATTTGGTTACCTTAGAGGTTTTTACTCTATGAATGAATTGTGTACATTGTGTTAGATCCAATGAAATGATAAACGTGTAGCATCTGATCTCTCGCCTGATTCTTTCCCCCTCTAAACGGCTGCATGGCATGTAGTTTTAAACTGTTCATGTATGTTAGATCATGTACCAAAATATTCCACCACACGGTAGATACTGAGTTCAGGGAAAGTGTATACTGTGCTAAGTGCAGGCCATACTGATTGCACAAGAACCGAGGGTGCACTTCTAAACGGGTTGTTTCAATCAATACTTCTGGATCATCAAAGGCTAAGAAAACCATCATCTCATTACTATTTTCCAGGTCCACCACACAACCATAGCTACAGGTCAACAGGTCAACCGACAGAGTCAGAAAGTGCTGAAGTTTCTGTCAACTGAACATCTGAAAAGAATCTCAAGAATGTATTTTTCCAGATGTAACTTTTGAAGACTTGTTAACAGAAATATATTTTCTAACCACTTAAATATACACGTCGTTAACAGTAATACTCAAGGCACGTCCAACGAATACCTCAGGAATGATACATCATAATAATATGACTGCCACCGCTTCTAAAAATACCTGCACGGTCCACCACCAGAGTAAACTTTCAAGGCTGCTTAGTTCCACTCCCTGAGTCTATTGGTGAGCCATACAGGCTTAAGAAAAACTGTACCTGATTTAGAATGGGAATACCCCGGACCGTTCAGAAAAAAATCCCATGCCTAATCCAAAATGGGAACTCAGTAGGGATTTAAGTGGAATCCTCTGCTTGATTTAAAATGGGATTGGCCTTTTCCAGCATGCAGGCATCCAGAATCCCAGGGCTGTGCCAAGGAGGCCTCGGGGTGTGTCAGTTAAGCCCTTACATCTGGCATTTAGTCTAGGGGTCATCCATCTCTGCACACCTCTGTCCAGTACATGAACAATAGGCTATATGAAATATTTACGGAATACAATGGAGTACTGCATGACAGGTGCCACACATCAAGTAACTGATGCAGTGATGGAGGTCAATGTACGCAAGCTGGCCTATCCATAGATATCAAACAGTGCTATCTCAATGGGCCTATCTGCAGCTAGCTAGCAATTACAGAGGCTGTCTAGAGCGTGTTTCTTCATCATGCAGTCATAAAGTCCTCTTCTCTTCTAGCCATAAGAAGTTGTCACTAGCCACACATGCTACAATCATGCAAAGTCACTACATTAGTCCATGAAACAGTCAGGCGGTTAACTATAGTAATGCTCCCACTGATATCCGTGTATTTACTTGTACGTTTTATTTCATCAATGTAGTATAAAAACTTGGAGATATTTGTGTGACAACTAGACAGTATTTGTGGTCAGTCACACATTTAGGCCATTCTAAGATCGTTCCCCACATCTGGGAGTTTGTATCTCTATTTCCTTCTAAAAACAATCCCCCAAAAAGCACAGGTTGGCACAATGAGTGTATAGCACCACTATAAACTACACAATACTGCCAACAAGCAGTCTCTTGGTTAGAAAGAAATCCTGTATATAGAAGCATATTCATACAAACATGAGAGCAGCAGCACTGGCGTCTTGGCACTTCAGCCCCAGCTCTGCTACACCTGCACTGCTACACCTGGCTATCAGCGGAGCCTTTTCTGGCAGCAAAACAGTTCATTCAGCCTCATTTTCTGCCTTTAAAAAAACATAGCTGATATGGCTGACTTGCTTAAACAAATGTGGTTTCTAATGACAATTGAGATGTACAAACTACGGCACAAGGGGACAACAAGTGGGTAAGAGGCAATCCGTAATTTCAATTAAGACATTAATGAGCGAGCTAGGATGGACGTAGTCAATATAACTATTTGTTTAGCACTTTTGAAATGTACAGCGACAGAATTCAGAAAATGGGCTGTTCTTACAGTGTTCTCCCAGTCCACCAAGTCAGAACTGTAGGATAAATAAATGGGTCATGAAAGCAGACAATGAAACTCAAAATTGAATGATTATATTTCTCTAAAACACGTTATAGGCTACATGTGCACCACCAAGTTAGAACAGTAGGCAAAATTAAGAGGGGTAAATAGACCAAATTACTAGGGTGAGGCACATGGACTACTAACAGCTTACTACACAACATACACTTAGAATTACTTTCTTAGCTACAGTATACATATCTCCCTGGCATATTACATAATTAATGCAGCAGCATACAATACATTTTTGGACTCACCTTGTTGTGCTGTGCTCACTTGAACAGGAAGGTGGCACGGCGGACCTTCATGGGCAAATTTTGTCATCAAAGTCTGGCATTCTCTGGATTTATGGTGCTTTTAAGACAACTGGGAACTCAGAAAAAAACTAAGTTGAATCATGATGACGTCATTGATCTTCAGGTCGTAACTCTAGAAAAAGGCCAGATTTACAATTACGAGTTGGAGGACCATTCAAAACATATTTCCCAGTCATTTTTTCCAGAATTCCCAGTTGTCTTGAACTCACTGAAGTCAAGATATCACAGTTCTGAGTTAACAGTTGTTTTGAGCGTGACACAAATCACGCTTCGTTGACAGCATGGCCAATGTTGAATGTTTATCATTTTAAACTTGGAAATAAGACCCTCAATCCCAGATTTGGGACAACACAGCCACTCCACTGAATTGCAAGCTAGTGATTGCTTTGCAATGCTTGCAGTTAGCCACCGTTACTGATTCTTTCCAAACCACTCATCGTTGAATTTGCGATTTCCAACTGGTTGTGTAATGTTTATGTCCAATGGCCGATGAGCACCGATACGTTTTATCTACAGTACTGTTCAAAAGTTTGGGGTCACTTAGAAATGTCCTTATTTTTTAAAGAAAAACACATTGTTTGTCCATTTAAAATAACATCAAATTGATCAGAAATACAGTGTAGACATTGTTAATGTTGTAAATGACTATTGTAGCTGGAAACTGCTTATTTTTAATGGAATATCTACATAGGCGTACAGTGGCCCATTATCAGCAATCATCACTCTTGTGTTCCAATGGCACGTTGTGTTAACTAATCCAAGTTTATCATTTTAAAATGCTAATTGATCATTAGGAAACCCTTTTGCAATTATGTTAGCACAGCTGAAAACTGTTGTTCTGATTAAAGATGCAATACAACTTTCTTTAGACTAGTTGAGTATCTGTAGCATCAGCATTTTTGGGTTTGATTACAGGCTCAAAATGGCCAGAAACAAAGAACTTTCTTCTGAAACTCATCAGTCTATTCTTGTTCTGAGAAATGTAGGCTATTCCGTGCGAGAAATTGTCTAGAAACTGAAGATCTCGTACAGCGCTGTGTACTACTCCCTTCACAGAACAGCGCAAACTGTCTCTAACCAGAATAGGAGGAGTGGGAAGCCCCAGTGCACAACTGAGCAAGATGACAAGTACATTAGAGTGTCTAGTTTGAGAAACAGATGCCTCACATGTCCTCAACTGGCAGCTTCATTAAATAGTACCCATAAAACACCAGTCTCAACGTCAACAGTGTAGAGGTGACTCTGGGATGCTGGCCTTCAAGGCAGAGTTCCTCTGTCTGGTGTCTGTGTTCTTTTGCCCATCTTTTCTTTTTCTTGGCCAGTCTGAGATATGGCTTTTTCTTTGCAACATCGGCCCTCAATGACGGATCGCCACTGCTAACAAAATAGGAGATATGAATAGACCAGCCTTGGCTTTTCTGAAAACCCTTTTTGTTAGTGAAGCAGAATGTATATAGCTAAGTTTCTTGCTTGGGTGACGTAAGCAATATTTTTGTCATTTTTATTATATGGAATTTGAAGCTAAGGATAATAGCTCTTGGCAAGCCATGGAATATGAAAATGTATGTTCAGAATGAATGAGCAAGATTCATTCTTCTGCCATAAGCAGCAGCAGCTCGACCTTGGATCAGTGCACCAATGACAAGACCTGTCATCATGTAACTGCAGCAGCATAGTTCAATTAGTGCAGTTTATATCGGTTATGTATAAATTATAAATTGTTAATTAATTCTTGCAATGTCCTCCTTATTGTATGTTCATCACTGATTCATTCATACTGTAGTTCACTATAGTGAAACCGTGTATTCAGAATATTTGATTCCAAATCAGTAATTGGTTAATTATGAAGTTGATAGTCTGAAATTCAGTATTATATTGCAAAATCATCACAAATGTGTATTTATTACATAGCAATTATTTTGGTAATATATTGATTGAAAAATTTTAGCAATGAAATTAGGTGATTCAATTTAGAGTAGGCTAGCCTTGGTGTGTAATGCAAACATAATGCCCTTAACAGAGGAGAAAGGAATAGTTCTGGAAAATTCTACTGAAATCTGTGTGGACCCCATATATATATATATAAATATTTCATTCTGAGGACTGTTTCTGCTAGCTAAACCTGATTCTAGCCACACACACTGGTGGGGGACAAAGGATTTTGGGGTGAGTTTGCTGGCCATTACTTTCACTTGCTTGCTATGTGAACTAACCAAAATATGAAAAGCAATAGTATTCATTAATTGATTTATGTTGAATAGTCTTTCAATTGTATGTCAAGAATTTTTGTAAAATGCCACTTTTGTTTGAATAACAGATTTACAGATAAATGCAAGGTGATGATGTGACTATATTGTGACAGCTCTAGCTAGCAAATAGCTTATTCATATACAGCGTAGGAGGTAGTGGCTATCAAGCTAGCATGGTGCTTGCTAAATTCTCTGATCCAAGGTTTTCCATTGCAAAATCCACATCCAAAACGGTTCGGGTATAGTCACTGTTAATCTGCTGTTTTAACGCCTCAAATCAAAATTGAAATGTTTTAGAGACAGCTAGATAGCTAACGTTAGCTTGATTTAACCGGAATGCTTAGTGGCTAGCTAATGCTAGCTACCTGACAACGTATGCGGAGTATCAAATACAATATTCTGTATTTTAGCTTTTGTTAAATAATTTAAACTGCAGATTATTCTCCAAAAGTTACCAAGCTAACTGATTGTGTTATCTACGTTTGCATGCTAATCATCTGCTGATCAGATGGTCCAAGTTAGCCAGCTGGCTAGCTATAGCTAGTAGTTGCATATACTAAGCAAGTAACGTTAGTTAGCTCAACGTTACTAGCCTCGCTAGCTAGCACAGCTGGGTGTCAGCCAACTACGCAAGATGACAGAGCTTTATATTCCAGCAAATGCATTTCCATTTATCTGATTTATTTGCGCATGTGCAATTATAAGCAAATGCCATTCCAAATAGTGTAAGCGATGTTTTTGGACGCGAACAGCTTGCTAGTCGTCACATCAACCCCCTGTCATGTTCATGCCTGTCCACTGACACTGTTGTGATGTTGCACATACGTCGTCTGACATCATTTTGGCACCAACATCTCTTTTGTCCTCCGTCTCAAGCTACTTACTTTCTTTCCTATTCAATTTTTAAAGTACTGTAATAACAGATGAAGTTAATGAAACACCTAAATGCTTTCGACCATTATACTGTGTTTATTACAGACCCAATGACTGGAATAAATTGATAGAATTCTTCCTCTGCCAAGATGTCAAGTAAGAAATTGTTTGCAATTATACAAGTTTAGCCATCAGATAATGCAAATATGAGTACTTCTGTTTGGTCTCTGATAAAGCTGGGCAACTATGGCTACAAAAATGTGAATTTACAAATGTATATGTTATCACAATAAAATTGTCACAATAAAATTGTGTTTCAGCATGAAATATTAACTTCTGGTAGCCTATATGATTTCCTAGTATTATAATTGATAGGTTAATAATTAGCCGTCATGTATTTGCTGAGAGAGAAATAGAAAATCACACAATTCAGATCTACCTTGATGGGATTGATTTAATCAACATTGAGAGATGTAAAAGGCAGCTTTTTGCCTCAATTTTAAAATCTCACCTTTTCTTTCAATACAGAAAGAGAAAGAGAAAGGCCATATGCCCCTCCCCCTCCCCCAGCCCCTACAACAGTAAGTATTTCTGATGGCACATGGGAAGCCATTTGGAAAGGGATGTCCCTTAATAACATTCATGCCGGCTATTATCGTTCAATGTTAACTTGCTACTGTCCACATTTTTGGGGGATAACTTGTTTTTAAAAGTGGAATCCATTTGGCCATTTAATACCGTATACCCTGCAGATAGTCCTGTTACCACAGTAGAATTGGTCAATGCAATAGGCTTTGCAGTCTCAGATAATAAGCTCCACTCCCTAAGAGGTACAATATACAACATACTGTAGACTGTAGACTATACATTATTTTCATTATAAACAACACTAATGTATAGATAACATTGCTGTCTTGATTATCCTTCTTGTTGCTTTAGGATGAGTGCAAGTCTTTTTACAGCTTTTCAACATTCATGTTTTCACCAGTTTTTCATTGATTTTGTCATCGGGTTACCCCATTATTTTATGTTATTTCTCATCTGTGTTTCTGTCTCATTTGTTTCCATCAGCAATTGCCCAACACCCCCGGGTTTGTGGGGTACAACCCCTACAGTCATCTGGCTTACAACAACTACAGGCTGGGAGGGACAACAAGCAACAACAGCCGGGCAACGGTAGGAATAATGCCGTAGAGAAAACACCGGGATAAAACGCGAGACACAGAAGGAAACTAACATCAATATTTCAAATAACTATCTAGTTTGATTGAAACAGCCTAATCTAGCTTGCTTTGTAAAACTCAGTAGTAACGTATATGCCGATATGAGCTATAACAGCTCTTAACAACTTTGCTCTTTGACTTTGTTTAGAAATAGTACTTTTTCCAGGGCTTATAAGAGCAGACATTCTTGAACAGACAGACGGTATGATTCGTCTAACCCATTCCATTACCAAGGCTTTCTGAGATGTATGCCATCCCAACGTTCCTCTGCTGCCTTCATCATACTAGTGCAGACTGGCCAAGTGTCCATCTGTGTGTATTCAAAATCGCTCGATCCTGCCCTTCAAAGTCTGCATTGCTGACAGCCATGCTAAGTAACCCATGCCATCAGCGTTGCCATGGCATTATAGACCCAATGCTTGGCATGGGTTTCGGCTGCTACGGGAATAATTCAGTCGCTGCATGCAAGCTATGGTTGGCACTCGGATTCTGATAATGGCATTATGTCACGCGGTGTGCAAATCTCAGCTTTAGCGAGGTTTTGTATTTTCTTCCATCAGCGTTACTCAATCATAGTCTCTGTGTGACTTCTGTACACTGGCTGGGCTCAAACAGGCTTGAATTAAATGAAGGTGATTGAACTGATGGTTTTGTAGTTTGATGCGTCTTTGTTGGGATTTTTTACAAATACTTTGTTGAAGGTTGGAGGATCAACTATGTGGGTGCGTATTCACCTGCAGGGTGGTTTTCAGTCGAAACTTTGCTTCGTGTAAAATTGTATGACTAGACATTTTTAGCACCAGCTGGTGTCCAAACTTTGACTTTGAATCTTATAAGTGCCTTTTTATTTCCCAGAATTCTTCAGGAATAAACATTCCAAAGCCACCCAAGCCGCCAGACAAGCCGTTGATGCCATACATGCGATATAGTCGCAAGGTAAGTTGTCTACACGTAACATTACTTACACCCAAACTGCTCCATCGTGCGCACCACTGCAAGACATATTAAAATACTGTACTATACCCTTATAACACTCAGCACTTTAGCCAGGGTTAGGGACGAGCACTCTTTAATGTACACTACACATCGTCTACCCCATGTGTCCATGCAGGTAGGTGTGAACTGTGAAACTAGACATACAGCAGCCTAGCCATTAAGAGCACTACAGACAGACTGTGGGATATCTCCCTGGAGAGTTTAAACACGGCCTCCATAGGTTTGTGGAGATAATGAGCCCCTGTCTGGTTCTCATCACCAGGTTTGGGATCAAGTAAAAGCCTCCAATCCTGATCTGAAACTATGGGAAATTGGGAAGATAATCGGTGGCATGTGGAGGGACCTCACTGATGAGGAGAAACAGGATTACTTGAATGATTACGAAGCAGAGAAGGTTGGTTTGTTTTTACCGGGGTGTTTATTTACGGGGTTGTTATGGGTGACCAGTAACAAGTGTCTCCAACAGTTGTCAGAAGGGTCCCTCCAGTCATCATTGCTTCCTTTGTAAAAATACTGAGTAACTTTTCTTCAATGTTGAATAGTTTATTTTTGCATTGCAGGGGCACGTGTCAAAGGTCTCTCCCTTTGTCACATCTTTGTCTCTCCTCTACAGATTGAGTACAATGAGAGCATGAAGGCCTACCACAACTCTCCAGCCTACCTGGCTTACGTCAACGCTAAGAGCCGCGCCGAGGCCGCTCTGGAGGAGGAGAGCCGACAGCGCCAGTCTCGTCTCGACAAGGGCGAGCCGTACATGAGTATCCAGCCAGCAGACGACCCAGATGGTAAGACGCTCTCAGCACTACTAGTATTACCATGTCAGTCACACTCTGGTTCCCACACCATGTTTCAGCAACTGTGACAATACCTTGTCAATTTCTATCCCTACACTACCTCTTTGTGTTTGTCACACTTGCTACTTGACCTTATAGGCCCCACTCCATTTCAGCTCTGTTGTATAAGTCTGGGCCCTGTATTTGAGATCAATGGCTTCACTGAGTTCCAGTAAGAAACAAGGCAACACCACATCACATAGAAACATACATCAAAACTGGACTTCTGAATTACACCCTACAGGAAATTATGCTTGTCTCGTATCGAGCTGGATAATGGTATACAGGAAATGCATTAAAAAATCGTGTGGTAAAATCAGTGAAGCCATTGATGTGGCAAATCTTTTTGAAGTCATCAATGTAGTCAGCTTGTTGAGAAATTAACCCATAGGGACACTAACCATCACATTTTTATATCTTGGGTGGTGATGGTTAGTGTCCCTATGGGTTAATTTCTCAACAAGCTGACTACATTGATGACTTCAAAAAGATTTGCCACATCAGTTGCTTTATAGATGCAGAGAATGGGGAGAGTCTGAACAAATTGTTCCGTTGGTTTTGGAGAAAAAGCACCCCAAAAAATGGAACAAGGCGTTGGAGATGGAACGTTGGATGGAGATGATGATCATTTTCGAATGACGTCTTTCTCCGCCATAAAATGTACGATGTTAATATGAAGCCAAAATTGTATTTCTCGCTCCCAAATGCACAGACAAATGCACCATCTTGCCCCCATTGCTATTTTCAAAGGGTAGCATCCTTCACAGACTTCAAATGAAATGGGTTTTTGACTACAGCAATAAATCACTTAATTTATTTCATCACTGCAGTTTTTAGATTTTTTTGTCAATTGAATGACTTTTGGCCCAACGTGGAATGAATGAATTCTCCATGTGTTCAATAAGAAGTTGACCTCATTAAAGCGACAATTTCTTCTCCTACATTTATGACTTACTTTGATGTGAGTGTTATAGAGGACAGCTTCATTTGACCCTGGATTTAAAAGAAAAGTGTCATGTACTTAGAGCTTGGATGTTCACTTAGTTTCGCAATATCCTCTAGTTTTTCTGGGAAATAATAAGAGCCCGAGCGCCAGTAAAAACCACCAAGACGTTTCTGGAGTAAACGAGTAAGGTTATTGAGAGGTAGAGAGAGAGAAAGATGTATCTTTATCTCTCTACCCACACATGGATATCAAATCAAATCAAATGTATTTATATAGCCCTTCTTACATCAGCTGATATCTCAAAGTGCTGTACAGAAACCCAGCCTAAAACCCCAAAAAGCAACCAATGCAGGTGTAGAAGCACGGTGGCTAGGAAAAACTCCATAGAAAGGCCAAAACCTAGGAAGAAACCTAGAGAGGAACCAGGCTATGAGGGGTGGCCAGTCCTCTTCTTGCTGTGCCGGGTGGAGATTATAACAGAACATGGCCAAGATGTTCAAATGTTCATAAATGACCAGCATGGTCAAATAATAATAATCACAGTAGTTGTCGAGGGTGCAACAAGTCAGCACCTCAGGAGTAAATGTCAGTTGGCTTTTCATAGCCGATCATTAAGAGTATCTCTACCGCTCCTGCGGTCTCTAGAGAGTTGAAAACAGCAGGTCTGGGACAGGTAGCACGTCCGGTGAACAGGTCAGGGTTCCATAGCCACAGGCAGAACAATATCAATACCATTCACTACAACAATGTTGAAACTTCCTTTGCAAATGTGTATATTCAAGTATATTCATTTATATTCAAGTATATTCAAGTATATTCATGTATATTCAAGTATATTCATGTATATTCAAGTATATTCAAGTATATTCATGTATAATCAAGTATATTCAAGTATATTCATGTATATTCAAGTATATTCATGCAACAAACATGTAAACAGTCAAATATGCAGACATTTCCGACTGAAATAAATGATTCAACCAAACGTAGGTATGTCAATGTTAAGCTATGTCCAATTAAGATATGCCAGATCAGATTTATTTCCTGAAGCCTACCACATCTACACTTGTTGGGTGGGAACTCTCCGCTCTTTACCCATTGACAGTTGTATTCGTTGAGCCCTGATAGACACACAGCCCCCGCCACATGCCTTTTCCATTCTCTCTCCCAGATTACGACGACGGATTCTCCATGAAGCACTCGGCTGCTGCCCGTTTCCAGCGCAACCACCGGCTGATCAGCGAGATCCTGAGCGAGAGCGTGGTCCCTGACGTGCGCTCCGTCGTCACTACCGCCCGCATGCAGGTCTTGAAACGGCAGGTCCAGTCTCTTATGGTGCACCAGGTACGCTGGTGTCTGTCAGTCTTCAGTCAGTCTTCTATCAGTCTTCCTAGATACATATAGATACCCAGTCATGGCCTTGTTGTCATGGTAACCGGGATATCAGATCCTTTCTCCTTATTTGATACTTGAGTAATAATTAAACACTGGTAATCAGTCAGGTAAATTGGCAGGTCTCTGTGTGTCTGGTCCACAGAGGAAGCTGGAGGCGGAGCTACTTCAGATTGAAGACCGTCACCAGGACAAGAAAAGGAAATTCATCGATGCCACAGAGTCTTTCAACAGCGAGCTGAAAAGGGTATGGGATCAATATCCGGGAACTTGTACGCAAAATCTATTGTGTTGCACATAGTAAGTATTACAGCGTTGACCTCAGGCTATGTGGAATGGGACAGTTCTGCATTGTAGAGATCCGCAGCTGCTGACTTTATCATTGTGTCCTGGCTAACATGCGGCGTCATCACTTAGAATCTGAAGACTGACTCGGTGCAGTTCTGAATCCATATGCTGCACTGTGTAGTCCATACCCCAGGTGGCGCCATTTACGTAGAGTCAATTTACTTCCTCTATGCTTCACAATGGGCAACTCAATGAAATAAAATGATTGAAAGGGGGATACCTAGTCAGTTGTACAACTGAATGCATTCAAATGAAACGTGTCTTCCGCATTTAACCCAACCCCTCTGAATTAGAGAGGTGTTGAGGGCTGCCTTAATCGACATCCACGGCGCCCAGGGAACAGTGGGTTATTTTTAAATTTAAATTAAAAAAAAAAAAAAAAAAACAGTGGGTTAACTGCCTTGCAATGTAGTATCATTGTAGAGGAAACAGGAACTGTGCCAAATCTGATCAAGGTGTCAACATTGTACTCTCTACTCACTGTCCATGTTACTAATCACAGTTGCACACGTGTGAGATTGATTGCAAGATTAATAGCATTAATCCCCAGCAATAATCCCCCGGTGGGGAGACTCAACATGTTGCCACTCTGTGCCCAGCTGTGTTGTATGAAAGTGGAGGTGGACATGGAGAAGATATCTGCAGAGGTCGCTGCGGCAGAGGATGCATCACGCAGGCGTATGTCGGAGCGGGAGAAGGAGGCGTCCACGTCCTCTAGCCTGGAGGAGGAGGAGAAACCAGTTGGCCCGTCAAATGGCAGCAAGAGCCAACAGGTGTCTGTCAGTGACAGCAGCAACAAGGAGAGAGAGGAGACGGAACCCAGCCCCATGGATACTGGTGGTGAGGCGCAACAGTATTAATCACTAAACCGTATGGTATTTGAATGTATGGTTCTGGTCAGGTTCTGGTCAGGTCCCCTGAGTTAGGTATATGGGGAGATGCTTCTCTTGAAGAGATTGTCTGCTGAGCACATTTTACAATGTTATTTTCACGTTTGAAATTACATTGGTCCAAACGTGTTTGGTGTCCCCTTAATATTTCCTGCTTTCTTGGTTACAGAGAAGTCAAAGGCCTCGGAGGAGTCGACGGCTCGTCCTGCCAGTGAGGTTGAGGAGGGGGTGCCGTCGGAGGACAAGGAGAGTGTTCCGGAAGGGGTGATGGAGGACGGCACCAGTGACAGTAACACGGGGTCGGAGACCACCTCTGCTGTGACGGAGGACGCCCCGCCCAGCGAGCCAGCAGCCTCAGAGGGGCCGAGCAGGGCACGCCCTACCGCCCACTGAAGAGTCGACCTTTGACCTTAGGGCCGAGAAATGTCCATGATGCATCATTCCATCTCTACAGTCACACTCTGATGATAACACATTGTACATTAGTATCTATGTGAACCCAAGTCGTGTTTAGATGGGTTTTTATTTCCGATGGGAAGTTTGATGCAATTGGTTGAATCTTCAGAGCTCTGTTGGCAAGGTCAAAATAGACCTGCTGTCAATTTGCGAAGCGCTTCAAGTCCACAAAGCAAAGCAATTGTCCCAACTAAAGTGAATGACATCTAAATTGAGTCACAATTCATACGGTGAATTCACCGTATTTCTATCACAGACCGCAGTGCCAGTCGATAGCAACCAGCCATCACCTGTCAATATATCCAAACATATCTCTTGTCTTATTCTATGGTACTATATCTGGCAGACACTATGGTACTATATCTGGCAGACACTATGGTACTATATCTGGCAGACACTATGGTACTATATCTGACAGACACTATGGTACTATATCTGGCAGACACTATGGTACTATATCTGGCAGACACTATGGTACTATATCTGGCAGACACTATGGTACTATATCTGGCAGACACTATGGTACTATATCTGGCAGACACTATGGTACTATATCTGGCAGACACTATGGTACTATATCTGGCAGACACTATGGTACTATATCTGGCAGACACTATGGTACTATATCTGGCAGACACTATGGTACTATATCTGGCAGACACTATGGTACTATATCTGGCAGACACTATAGTACTATATCTGGCAGACACCATTAATCTTACTGATTGAGGCTGGTTGTAAAAACTGTCGCAAAAAAATAAGTTGTTCAATGTTTAATTACTTGTTCTTTGGAGTGTAATGTTATTGTTGCTTTCAATGTTATTTTTGCATGATGTCGCAACTCCTCAAATGGAAGAGTTTGCTTAGTAACGGAAGGGGTGGGGTGACTCTCTCTCTCGATATTTTTTCATGTTTACTCTAAGTATCAGTATTAAGTGACAGTATTGTCTCAGGAGTTAATAGAAATAAGTAATTGTTTTCATTATTTATTATTATTCTTGTGCGTTGTGAGTCCTGGGCCCAGTCTATCCGTCCACCAACCTGTTGTATACGGCGCGTTCATCCATGCTGTACAGTTCTACCAGTCAGTGTTCCAAAGTCTGCTAGCTCTCAATCAAATCAAAAGCTGTATGCTTAGAACAACCTTTCAGTGTTATGTTATTATGACCGGTAGTACAATGTTCAACCCCAGAACAAACTCTTAAATGTTCATATGCAATGTAAGAAGCAGTGTTACAAGGTTTGCGTGAATGTGAGTGGTTTTTCATCTCATCCTTAAGCTACATGGAAGAGCAGAGTGAGTCATCAACATACTGTCTTAAAAATCGATTTTGTTTGCCATATTTCTACCAATAAACTTTTCTACCCTGACATGAAGTTGTTGATGACAGGGTTTGTTTTCAATGTCTCACGCGTTGCGTATAGAAAGGTAATCATTTAAGGTGGCGTGTTTGTTCATATTAACAGTTATTCCCACACTCAGGCTGAGGTGACAGAGGATAATTCCATTTTGGAATTCAAATCAAATGTATTTGTCACATACACGTGTTTAGCAGATGTTATTGCGGGTGTAGCGAAATGCTTGTGTTTTCAGCTCTGACAGTGCAGTAATATCTAACAGTAATATCTAACAATTTCACAACAATACACACAAATCTAAAGTAAAGGAATGGAATTAAGAATATATAAATATTTGGGCGAGCAATGTCAGAGTGGCACAATCTAAGACACAGTAGAATAGGAAAGATTACAGTATATACATATGAGTAATGCAAAAAATGTAAACATTATTAAAGTGACAAGTGTTCAATTATTAAAGTATGTATATAGGGCAGCAGCCTCTACTGTGCTAGTAATGGCTATTTAACAGATAGAAGCTGTTTTTCAGTCTCTCGGTCCCAGCTTCGATGCACCTGTACTGACCTCGCCTTCTGGATGATAGCGGGGTGAACAGGCAGTGGCTCGGGTGGTTGTTGTCCTTGATGATCTTATTGGCCTTCCTGTGACATCGGGTGCTGTAGGTGTCTTGGAGGGCTGGTAGTTTGGCCCCGTGATGCGTTGGGAAGATCGCACCACCCTCGTTAGAGCCCTGTGGTTGCACCTTCTTCACCACACTGTCTGTGTGGGTGGACCATTTCAGTTTGTCAGTGATGTGTACGCAGAGGAACTTGAAGTCCAGGACACAGTTGCACAGGGCGGGGTTCAGACCCAGGGCCCCGGGCTTGATGATGAGGTTGGAGGGTACTATGGTGTTGAATGCTGAGCTATAGTCAATGAACAGCATTCTTACATAGGTATTCCTCTTGTCAGATGGGAAAGGGCAGTGTGCAGTGCGATGTCGATTGCATCGTCTGTGGATCTATTGGGCTGGTATGCAAATTGAAGTGGGTCTAGGGTGTCAGGTAAGGTAGAGGTGATATGATCCGTGACCAGTCTCTCAAAGCACTTCACGATGATAGTAATTTAGTTCAATTACCTTTACTTTCTTGAGTACAGGAACAATGGTGGACATCTTGAAGCATGTGGGGACAGTAGACGTCAGTGGCACTGTGTTATCCTCGGTGGCACTGTGTTATCCTAGCCCTGTGCAATTGTGACCCATTTGAACTGGCCAGCTTTTATAAGACATGAACTCTAGGCAGAATGTGTTACACTTCCAATTACTTATCATACACAATCTATGGCACCCAATACTGGTGACAGATTTGAAACTATTTGTTAAAGATTTGGTCCACTGGTCTGTGTCCTCTGATCTACAAGGTACAAGGAAGTGGGTTTCCTGTTTTCAATATAGCACCACTCTTTCCAGCTGTCTGAAGTCGTGTTATATTTTGTAGTTAACATTTTTAACCAACAGTATTTATATTGTATTCACCTGCTGTGAGCAAAGGAGACAGGTAGAAGATAAACAGAGAAAGAGACAGGTAGAAGATAAACTGATAAAAGGGACAGGTAAAAGATATACAGATAAAAGAGACAGGTAGAAGATCAACTGATAAAGGTACAGCTACAGACGTCTTCCTGTTAGCACACTTTGAAAAAAACGTCTGTCAATTTTGCAGTTAGATTCCATGTGCAGGAACCATACCAGCAGCCCCATATAAATTGAATTAGTAGAAAAGACATTCCTCTTCAAATCAACATCCGTGATGGGTGTACCGGGGACCTATTGCGTTTACCCATTTTTTGCAGCTTATAATTGTCCGTTCTAATAATTATATTTCTATGATCTGCTTTCTGCAAAAGCGATGAGATTTGTCACAGCTTTAATGTAGGTGCAGAGGTGCACAGTTGTCCCTCTGCAGCAGTCACCTGTTGCACAGAATTGTGGTTAGTGTTTCTTTGCTGGTTTCTTTTCCTGAGCGCCTTGAATACTCAAAGCCGCAACCGCACAGGCAGACAGGTGTGCAGCTTGTGCAGAGTTGGCGGAGAGTAGGGGAGAATAAGACTGAACGTGCCCTTTACCGACAAAGATAAACTAAGACAGCAGTGGTACTGTCACAACTGCCTAAGCAAAAGTGTTGTGGTGGTAAACACAATGACCTGACCAACGTATACCGTATGAGTATTGGTGAAAGGGACTTTTGGAGAAATGACTGAGACTTTTGTGTAAATCCCTTATTTGTCGAGGTTGTCAAAGGGGACATGAAGAAACATTAGTATATCTCTAATATGTTGAATTAAACACACATGAAGCATTGATTGTAATGAGTCTGTCTCCCCTTTGAAATTCTCTACATATCAGCTACTTGCTCTGGGAGGCCTGTTTTGTAGCTGTTGGTTTGGTAAGACACTTAAAAATAGTCCCTTCAATGCATGCTGTTCACAGAATGAGCATCCATCTTGTTTGTTACTTACTTCTGCCGTAAATACTTTTCAGTATTTGTTTTTTAGTTATATTTGTACTTTTCTTCTAGCTAAATGTATCTCAAAGTGGGTTATTTGCTATGCTGAAGATTTCATTTTATGCAGACTTTGTAATACAGCCTTTTCATCCAACATATAGTACACTCTTTAAAACAACTTCTTTAGGATAGGGGGCAGCATTTTCACATTGGATGAATAGCGTGCCCAGAGTGAACTGCCTCCTACTCTGTCCCAGATGCTAATATATGCATATTATTATTACTATTGGATATTAAACACTCTGAAGTTTCTAAAAATGTTTGAATGATGTCTGTGAGTATAACAGAACTCATATGGCAGGCAAAAACCTGATCCAAACAGGGAGTGAGAATTCTGAGGCTGGTCGATTTTCAACTCATCACCTATTCAAATCCCAGTAAGATATGGATCTGTTTGCACTTCCTACACCTTCCACTAGATGTCAACAGTCTGTAGAACGTTGAATGAAGCCTCTACTGTGATGTTGAGCCGGATGGGAGGTGTTTGAGTCAGTGGTCTGGCAGAGTGCCAGTTCCTGGTCGGGCGCATTCCACATGATATCGCCTTGCGTTCCATTACTTCTGTAGACACAAAGGAATTCTCTGGTTGGAACGTTATTGAATATTTCTCTACTTAGTTTGACAAGTTTATTCGACCTGTAATATAACTTTTTGAAGTTTTCGTCCGACGTTCGCCTGGACCTGCGCGAGCGTTTGAACATGTGTACTAAACGTGCTAGCAAAAGTAGCTACTTGGACATAATTAATACACATTATCGAACAAAACAACAATTTATTGTGGAACTACGATTCCTGGGAGTGCATTCTGGTGAAGATCATCAAAGGTAAGGGAATATTTATGATGTAATTTCTTATTTCTGTTGACTCCAACATGGCGGAGAAATGTTGTTTATTGCTGAGCGCCGTCCCAGATTATTGCAAGGTTTGCTTTTTCCGTAAAGTTTTTTGGAAATCTGACACAGCGGTTGCATTAAGAACAAGTGTATCTTTAATTCTATGTAAAACAAGTATCTTTCATCAAAGTTTATGATGAGTATTTCTGTTATTTGATGTGGTTCTCTGCAATTTCTCTGGATATGTTGGAGGCATTTCTGAACATGGCGCCAATGTAAACTGAGATTTGTGGATATAAATATGCACATTATCGAACAAAACATACATGTATTGTGTAACATGATGTCCTATGAGTGTCATCTGATGAGGATCATCAAAGGTTAGTGATTCATTTTATCTCTATTTCTACTTTTTGTGACTCCTATCTTTGACTGGGAAAATGGCTGTGTTTTTCTGTGACTATGTACGGACCTAACATAATCGTTTGGTGTGCTTTCGCCGTAAATCCTGTTTGAAATCAGACATGTTGTCTGGATTCACAACATGTGTAGCTTTAATTTGGTGTCTTTCATGTGTGATTTCATGAAAGATTCATTTACATAGTAATTTATTTGAATTTCGCAACGTCCCACATATCCCAGATAAGTTTTAAGTACAACCCAAAATAGTTCTACCTGGAGCCAAAAAGGGTTCTACCTGGAACCAAAAAGGGATCTCCTATGGGGTCGGTTGAAGAACCCTTTTGGAACCGTTTTTTCTAAGAGTACATACAGTACATGTATTGTAATGATAATCAGTATGCCCTGTTTGACCCGGAGAGCTTTTCCTTATCTTCATCCCTGCTCCACCTGAAAGTACAGGCAGACAAAAGTAAAAAATACAATTAAAATCAAGGTCTAACATCAGCTGTAAACTCAATCGGAGATGGCATGGGCAATTTCATCAACATCTAAGCCTATTGATACCTGTATACTTCTGGCCCTTCTTTGGACACTGTGTTAAACAATCCTCCAGGCGAGCTTCAATGCCATACAACTCTCCTTCCGTGGCCTCCAATTGCTCTTAAATACAAGTAAAACTAAATGCATGCTCTTCAACCGATCGCTGCCTGCACCTGCCCGCCTATCCAACATCACTACTCTGGACGGCTCTGACTTAGAATATGTGGACAACTACAAATACCTAGGTGTCTAGTTAGACTGCAAACTCTCCTTCCAGACTCATATTAAACATCTCCAATCCAAAGTCAAATCTAGAATTGGCTTCCTATTCCGCAACAAAGTATCCTTCACTCATGCTGCCAAACATACACTTGTAAAACTGACCATCCTACCAATCCTCGACTTCGGTGATGTCATTTACAAAATAGCCTCCAATACCCTACTCTATAAATTGGATGCAGTCTATCACAGTGCCATCCGTTTTGTCACCAAAGCCCCATATACTACCCACCACTGTGACCTGTACGCTCTCGTTGGCTGGCCCTCGCTTCATACTCGTCGCCAAACCCACTGGCTCCAGGTCATCTACAAGACCCTGCTAGGTCTTGTAGATGATAGCCCATACATAGCCCATCTATAATATAGCTCAAACAACTACCTCTTTCCCTACTGTATTTATTTATTTTGCTCCTTTGCACCCCATTATTTCTATCTCTACTTTGCACATTCTTCCACTGCAAATCAACCATTCCAGTGTTTTACTTGGTATATTGTATTTACTTCGCCACCATGGCCTTTTTTTGCCTTCACCTCCCTTATCTCACCTCACTTGCTCACATTGTATATAGACTTATTTTTCTACTGTATTATTGACTGTATGTTTGTTTTACTCCATGTGTAACTCTGTGTTGTTGTATGTGTCGAACTGCTTTGCTTTATCTTGGCCAGGTCGCAATTGTAAATGAGAACTTGTTCTCAACTTGCCTACCTGGTTAAATAAAGGTGAAATAAAATAAAAAATAAAATAAAATTGATAAGTAATGGGGTTGTAATGGCGAGGTGAGAAACCAAATCTATACCAATTTAGGACCTATATATTGTGTTCTCAATGAACTGATCTAGCATTTTCTTCACTGTAGACTACAAAGAAAAATAAGCGTCAACAACACACGTGTAATGGTGTTATCTTTCTAGTGACTGTGGGTTGAAAATAGAACAGACGATACATTTTCCCTCGACCATTGCGGTCACTGAGATCTTTGGTGTGTCTGAGTGTCTGTGCTGAACAAAATGAACACTAATTTCCTCTCATAGTGTGCAATAGCTGTATGCAGCAGTTCAACAGCAGTGTTCAATAGGTAATGAATCACCAACTACAAGTGGGAGGCAGTTCTATCTCTCTATACTGTCATACAAATTCTGAAACCTCCAATTGTTCTTCACAATGCGTAAAACCAACAACATTTGCATTGACTCTCATTCCTTGCCATTGTTTTTCACAAGACACCCCGGGGGAGTAAAGGTGTTAACTATAAACCAGGGGCACTTTTTTTTATACTATAGTTCAAAGGGGAATCTAGCACCTGACACAGCCTCATCTAGACTAGCGGGGCTGTCTCTCTACTTTCACAACCTGAGTACAGAGAGAAAGTGCAGTTGTAACTCTCAATCAACATGACCGCTGTCAAAGGTGAGCACATCATTCGATGTTTCATACATTTTTAGAAATGTTCAAAAATTGATTTGAACATCTAAAATAGTTGATTATTCATAGGATATTAGCTTCCTGCAATTTTTCAACTAATAACAACTTTTATCAAAAGGAATATAAATACATTTTGTTCTAAGATTTATTTATCCAATAAATAAATAGATAAATGAATATGTATTGTATAAGTAGGGGTTATATTGAATTAAATTACTAAAAAGGCACTACTACGGGGCAGGATTAGCAAAACAGTGTGTCCAGTCAATTGCTGCATGCATGTAGACAATGATATACGAAATTAGTACATGTGCTTCCGTTAGGTGAACACAGTGTATGTGATGTAGGGTGCTAAGATAGAAAGGCTGATAACAAGCCATACAGCTGTATAGCCACAGTAGGCTATAATCATTCAATTGAGCTTCTACTTCTTATTAATAACACAATATCTGTGAATCGCTGACATCTGCTGCCCTTGTTAAATTAACGTTTTTTAACTGTTGATGAACTTTTTTAAGTGTTTCAAATCAATTGAGTATAGAAATACTGAAACTGAACCAGGTTTGTAAGACTGAGATTGTTGCAGGTACAGCCCCAGTTTACTCATGACACGTTTTGTAACCGAGTCACTTCTGTTTTGAAGGTTTTAGCCTTTCCAGTTTTCTGATCATGTGATGAGTCAAAGGGGGATTTTTGAAGTCGTTTTTTGTTTCTTTGTTTCTTTTTGTCTCTTAAAAAAAATGATAGATTTAATGCTTTTCATATTTGGGTATGCTATCAAATCAAAATCAAATCAAATGTATTTATATAGCCCTTTACATCAGCTGATATCTCAAAGTGCTGTACAAAAACCCAGCCTAAAACCCCAAACAGCAAGCAATGCAGGTGTAGAAGCACGGTGGCTAGGGAAAAACTCCCTAGAAAGGACAAAACCTAGGAAGAAACCTAGAGAGGAACCAGGCTATGAGGGGTGGCCAGTCCTCTTCTGGCTGTGCCGGGTGGAGATTATAACAGAACATGGCCAAGATGTTCAAATGTTCATAAATGACCAGCATGGTCAAATAATAATAATCACAGTAGTTGTCGAGGGTGCAGCAAGTCAGCATCTCAGGAGTAAATGTCAGTTGGCTTTTCATAGCTGATCATTGAGAGTATCTCTACCGCTCCTGCTGTCTCTAGAGAGTTGAAACAGCAGATCTGGGACAGGTAGCACGTCCAGTGAACAGGTCAGGGTTCCATAGCCGCAGGCAGAACAGTTGAAACTGGAGCAGCAGCACGGCCAGGTGGACTGGGGACAGCAAGGAGTCATCATGCCAGGTAGTCCTGAGGCATGGTCCTAGGGCTCAGGTCCTCAGAGAGAGAGAGAAAGAGAGAAAGAGATAATTAGAGAGAGCATACTTAAATTCACACAGGACACCAGATAAGACAGGAGAAGTACTCCAGTTATAACAAACTGACCCTAGCCCCCCGACACATAAACTAATGCAGCATAAATACTGGAGGCTGAGACAGGAGGGGTCAGGCCCCATCCGATGATACCCCTGGACAGGGCCAAACAGGAAGGATGATATCTTTGAACAACCGATCAATTGGTGCATCCCCTTCTGCTACCACCAGATGTCCTGCTATGTCTTTTGTTGCACACTGTATAACAGGGGTCCTCAATTACATTCATCCGTGTGAATATTTTTCCTTGAGTGGATGGTCAGGGGGCCGGAACATATGATTTGTACACTGCAAATTAACTGCAAAAATCCCAAACAGATATAGTATTTGACAAAAGAAGAATCATTTCAAACCTTGAATACATTGAGATACGATCACATATGCCTCTTTATTTATGCATGGGAATATTTGGGAACAGATTATTTATTTTTTTAAATCACTTTGAGCTGATTTCCTGGTGATTTTCCAGTGTTTAAAGTCCAACAACAAACACTTTATGCTCAGAAAACTTAGGGGGACAAATAAAATCATTTGTGGGATGAATTTGGCCTGTAGGCCACTTATTGGGGAACCCTGCGGTACAAGCTAAATACCTAACAGTTGAGACAACTCAAATTCATTATTGACACTTACAAAAACAATATATGCTAATAACAAGGGACATCGACTCCTATGTAGCATCATAAGAGACGTGTATTGAACTCTTTCCAGAGGTTGTTCTTATAGTCAACTACTGTAACATATCAGTCTATTTATCGATCAACAGGTACTCTAGAGCTTTAACCACACCTTATCTGATTTTCAGATACACGAATCTTAGTACCCGCTCTGCTGATCTGGACCTACTTTGAGGTAAGAACAATGGATGAACACAATCTTCAGTATACCAGATCATACAATATTATTTGTATGAAGTATTAACAGTCTTTTGATATCATTTTTTCCCGACAACCATTTAAATGATATGTTGATAACTCACTTAATAACATGACACGCACTCTACCCACAGAAACGCACAAACACTACACTGGTACTAACCACAGTCTTTCATTCAATAGCATACTGTATAGCGCAACTTCCTCTCAGGAAGTGGTATACTCATCTGAAAGCATGTCAGTTTATCAAGGGGCCAGATGCAGGGTACATTGTGTCTGCTTCATTTTGGACCCAGTTCCCTGAACCTGAACACTTGATTAGAATTCAAGGCATTCGATTACACCGGTCAATCATCAATTATCCTGATTTATAGTATGTCCCATTGTCTTTTTTTCAGAATTGCTTCTCTCAGAATGAAAACATGACTACAGAGTTCACCACTGAGTACACTGATTACTCCACAGACAAGAATGACTTGGATTATGACCATTGGACCCAGCAATGCCAGAAGGAATCCAACCGCCACTTCCGCTCCTGGTTCATGCCCACCTTCTACTCCCTCATCTGCTTCCTCGGTCTGGTCGGTAACATCCTGGTGATCGGTACCTACGTCTACTTCAACCGGCTGAAGACCGGGACCGATGTGTTCCTGCTCAGCCTGTCCATCGCTGACCTGCTGTTCGCCGTGTCGCTGCCCCTCTGGGCGACCAACTCCATGACGGAGTGGGTGCTGGGGCTGTTCATCTGCAAGGTCATGCACACCATCTATAAGGTCAGCTTCTACAGCGGCATGTTCCTCCTCACCTCCATCAGCGTGGACAGGTATGTTATTGCAAATGCGAACGCGTTCTCAAAGACTAACCTGGTTAAATAAAAGCCTGGTCGAAACGTGTTGCAGTGTGCGTCCTGCTGTGACCTAATAGGCTGATCTGCTCCTATCTCTGCTGTGACCTAATAGGCTGATCTGCTCCTATCTCTGCTGTGACCTAATAGGCTGATCTGCTCCTATCTCTGGTGTGACCTAATAGGCTGATCTGCTCTTATCTCTGTTGTGACCTAATAGGCTGATCTGTTCCTATCTCTGCTGTGACCTAATAGGCTGATCTGCTCTTATCTCTGCTGTGACCTAATAGGCTGATCTGCTCCTATCTCTGTAAATATTTGTATATATGAGCAGATATATGAGGCTACTATATAAAGCCTACTTTTTGTAATTTTTCCGACAGGTACTTCGCCATCTCCAAGGCCGTCTCTGCCCACCGCCACCGCTCCACGGCCGTGTTCATTAGCAAGGTGACCTCTGTGGTCATCTGGGTGATGGCGCTGGTCTTCTCTGTGCCCGAGATGTCCTACACCAACATCAGCAACAAGACCTGCACCCCCTACACCGCCGGCTCAGACCAGGTGCGCGTGGGCATCCAGGTGAGCCAGATGGTCCTGGGGTTTGTTCTGCCGCTCCTAATCATGGCCTTTTGTTACGGCGCCATTGTGAAGACCCTGTGCCAGGCCCGGAGCTTTGAGAAGAACAAGGCCATCAAGGTGATCTTCACTTTGGTGGCAGTCTTCCTGCTCTGCCAGGTGCCCTATAATCTGGTACTGCTGCTGACCACTCTCGACGCGGCTAAGGGGGGCAACAAGGAGTGCATCTACGACAACAGCCTCCTCTACGCCTCTGACATCACCCAGTGCCTGGCTTTCCTGAGGTGCTGCCTCAACCCCTTTGTGTACGCGTTCATCGGGGTGAAGTTCCGCCGCGACCTCCTGAAGCTGCTGAAGGATCTGGGCTGTATGAGCCAGGAGAGATTCTTCCAGTACACCTGCGGAAAGAGGAGGAGTTCAGCGGTCGCCATGGAAACCGAGACCACAACCACTTTCTCCCCCTAAAGCTGCCAATGCTGCCTAATCTGATTGCCTTTTCAACATGGACAAGACCTTGTGCACAGCCTGTTAATTTCTGATTATATTTCAAATGTTTACTTATAAGTGTTCTGTAGGTCACTTAAAAGGTCTAAAGGACATCTATGTTTAATGTATCAGGCAGCTTACTTGTCGTCACCAGGAATTTATTTGGATCAAGTCTATACCATTACATTTTTTCCTGTTATATAGCTGCCAGTGGAGGACTAGCACTGTAAATACTCAATATCTTTGTATTATTTCTGTGTTGTTTTGAGTCTTATTTCCGAAGTCTTGTAAATAAAAAAATTATAAAAAAAGGTGTACTCTGGTCTCTAAACTATAATTTGACACCTTGTTCAAGTGACCACTTGTTCAACAACCCACATTAAAAAATAGTAAAGTATTCTAGGGTATAAATACTGTAGTATTCACTGTAGTGTTTTTGCAGACTTACTGTAGTATTTACTGTAGTGTTTACTGTAGTATACTGTATACTGTAGTATAAATGCTGTAGTAAAATAAAACTGTAGTATATACTATAGTAATTAATGTAGTGTTTTTACAGGTTGTACTATACTGTAGTATTTACTGTAGTGCTTTTGTAGACTGTAGTATACTGTAGTATTTACTGTAGTGTTATTGCAGATTGTAGTATACTGTAGCATTTACAGTAGGGTTTTTGCAGACTGTAGTATACTATAGTATTTACTGTAGTGTTTTGTAGACTGTAGTATACTGTAGTATTTACAGTTTTTGCATACAAGGTGTTTTTGTTTTACTATCTTTGAAATAGAAGTGGAGGCTTTCTCCTTCAGGAAACCTACTGGCACATTTTTCATAACCTGTATGTAGGTAGGACTGGGGTCTGAACAGCTAGTTCAGTGCTTCTGCTCTTTTCTATAACCTGTAGGGAAATGAATATGTGGTCTATACTTGCCATGTATGTTTCTCAGTTATGGTGGCACAAATTGCGATACAGGGGAGGGGAATGGGCAGGGTATATGCAAATTAAATAATGTAGTGTTTACTATAGTAAAAAAAGTGTAGTGTTTTTGTGGACTGTAGTGTTTTTGACATTACTGCGGTTAATACTGTAGTATTTACCAGAGGTGGGACCAAGTCATTGTTTTACAAGTCACAAGTAAGTCTCAAGTCTTAGCACTCAAGTCCGAGTCAAGTCTCAAGTCAAGACTGTCAAGTATCAAGTCAAGTCTCAAGTCAAGACTGTCACGTATCAAGTCAAGTCTCAAGTCCTAAACTTTGAGTTTAGAGTCCTAAACAAGTCATAATGTGCTCTTCACTAAATGTAAAAACATTTCATATTTTTAACAAGAGTAATAGTTAGTATATTACATTTACGCAAATCATGAATGCTTTTAAATATATTTATATATTTATTACTTTCCAAATAAACGTTATATTTCCATGGAAATACATGGGTAGCCATGAGAAAGACCCCCCCAATAGTGATCGAATATTGAGGATGGCTATGGGGCGCAATCGAGAGATGTAGGCTTGTACACAATCGCCCAACCTTAACTAACAAACACACACACACACACACACACACACACACACACACACACACACACACACACACACACACACACACACACACACACACACACACACACACACACACACACACACACAAACACACACAGTCTCTGTGTGGTTAGGCTAACGTATGTCAATGGTTTAAGGAACAGCAGCAACGTCAGGCAGGATTTAGGCTACCAGCTGCTGTCCGATTCAAACTGTAATACTTTAAATGAAGAGTTGATGCGCTGCACACTTTTTAAAAAAGCTTCATTTTTAATATTTGGTCTTGGGGAGGGTATCAAGTCAGGTCGAGTCATAAGGCTCAAGTCCAAGTCAAGTCACGAGTCATTGGTGTTTAAGTCAAAGTCGAGTTGCAAGCCATCATATTTGTGACTCGAGTCTGACTCGAGTCCAAGTCATGTGACTCGAGTCCACACCTCTGGTATTTACTATAGTATTCTACAGTATATTACAACATTCTATAGCAGGGCTGCCCAACCCTCTTCCTGGAGATCTACTGTCCTGTAGGTTTTTAGTCCAACCCTAATTTAGCGTATCTGATTAAGCTAGTTGAGGTCTTGTTGAGCAGCTAAATAGTAGAATCAGGTGTGTTAAATTAGGGTTGGACTGAAAACCCACAGGACGGTATATCTCCAGGAAGAGGGTTGGGCAGCCCTGTTCTATAGTAAGTACTACACATGATCGAGGGATTCTACAGTGTGGTATAGTATTCTACAGCAGGGGTAGACAACCCTGGTCCTGGAGTGCCACAGGCACTTCATGTTTTTGGTTTAACTGACCTGGAAGACCAGGTGTGTTGAATTTAGGCAGTCACTGAACTGATTAACAGTATACTACAGTTTACTATAGAATTATATAGTAAGTACTGTAGTATTCTATAGTAAACTGTAGTATTTTTTTCATGTGGGAACCCCTACTTCTAGGCTATTTGACATGTTAGATTTCCACCAATTTACAGTACCTTGCTTCAATATGGGTGTCACGTTCTGACCATAGTTCTTGTGTGTTTTGCTTGTTTTAGTGTTGGTCAGGACGTGAGCTGGGTGGGCATTCTATGTTGTGTGTCTAGTTTGTCTGTTTCTATGTTTGGCCTAATATGGTTCTCAATCAGAGGCAGGTGTTTTGTGTTGTCTCTGATTGGGAATCATATATAGGTGGCTTGTTTTGTGTTGGGGTTTGTGGGTGGTTGTTTCCTGTCTTTGTGTTTTCTCTGCACCAGCTAGGACTGTATCGGTTTGCCACATTTTGTTATTTTGTATCGTTTTATTAAACATGTTGAGCACTGGCTACGCTGCGTGTTGGTCCGATCCCTGTTACACCCTCTCTTCTCGTGAAGAGAGGGAAGGCTGCCGTTACAATGGGTATTTGAAGCCTGTAAGTCTTTATTTGTATAGTCCATCTGTAGATGCTCTACAGACTATCTACAGACTACCAGTAACATTTCAGCTAACTATCTACTAACCCTAACCCTAGACCTAAACCTAAGCTTAACCCTTACCGTAACCCAGGGTTTCCCAAACTCGGTCCTGGGGACCCCTAAGGGGTGCACATTTAGGTCTTTGCCCTTGAACTACACAGCTGATTCAAATAATTAACTAATCATCAAGCTTTGATCATTTGAATCAGCTGTGTAGTGTCAGGGCAAAAACCAAAACGTGCACCACTTGGGGTCCCGGGGACCGAGTTGGGGAATCGTTGCCCTAACCCCTATTTTAAATCTAACCGTAACCATAACAAGCAGTTGCTTATCAACAGGTAGTTTGTTGCTAGTATGATCATCTGTAGAGCATCTACAGATGGACTATCTGGACTATCCAAATAAAGTGTGACCTTGAAGGCTTCCACAGGACAAAAGAACATCACATGACATGGTTAATAAATGGTTTGCATTCAAACTATGGGGTTACAGAGGAGATTAGCAAAAGTCAGACATTGCCAGGCATCGTCTCATTCACCTACTCGTTTCAAAACGGACCTTGGAGAGGTCACTTACCCAGAAAAGCAAAATGACAATAGGCTATTGTTTGTAATTAAGGGTTTATCCCTTTACATCCTGTCTGAAAGGAAAAGATAAGACTCGTGATAAGTTGGGTTAGACTCGTGCCCTCTTCACGACCGTGTTCTCTAGAACACTACCCCTCCTTTAAATTTCACTCATTCTAGTTACAAATAAAATAAATTCTAAATCTCCATGAATTATATTATATATATTATATATAATTCATATTTCCTGTTGCTGGCTCAAATGAATATCCTACAACTGTATGTGCTTACCAAGTTGATGACATCATCTGACCTAACCCAGAATGTTAGAGCTGCAAGCAAGGGCTTGTGAAACAGTGGGCTGACTGGATGACAGTAGGAGGGGTCGGGAGCTACCAATAAAAGCATTCTACTCTTGGATTCATTTACTTTGAAACCTAAGGGATAATAACAACCCCTTTCTTTACACATTGAGAACAAGAGAACAACAAAACCAGGTAAGATACCTCACCTATATTTCAGTACACAGGATCTCATAAATGGGACGGAGGGAGATTACGAATGCATTTTAATTAGAATATGTATAATGTGTTTACTTATACTTCTGCTGTTACACTTTGGGGAAAAAAAAGATTTATGCAAGCGAGTATCAAAAAACATTAGTACTGTATCCATCAAGGATAGATAATTGTGTCTTTACAAATGCTAAAGTAGGGATTTTTCAGTAATAGACTTACACTATAGTTCAAAAGTTTGGGGTCACTTAGAAATGTACTTGTTTTTTAAAGAAAAGCACATTTTTTGTACATTAAAATAACATATAATTGATACGAAATACAGTGTAGACATTGTTAATGTTGTAAATGACTATTGTAGCTGGAAACGGCAGATTTTTAATGGAATATCTACATTGGCCGATGATGTATGGCTCTGATGTATGGCTTTTTGTTTGCAACACCTGCCTAGAAAGCCAGCATCCCGGGGTCGCCTCTTCAATGTTGACATTGAGACTGGTGTTTTGGGGGGACTATTTAATGGAGCTGCCAGTTGAGGACATGTGAGGCTGATAATGGGGCTCTGATAATGGGCCTCTGTACGCCTATGTAGATATTCCATAGAAAATCTGCCGTTTCCAGCTACAATAGTCATTTACAACACTACCAATGTCTACACTGTATTTCTGATCAATTTGATGTTATTTTAATGGACAATTTTATTATAATATTTTTTTTTAAACAAGGACATTTCTAAGTGACCCCAAACTTTTGAACGGTAGTGTATATCTATTATTCTTATAAGTATTAAGTGTATCGTGGTGAAGGTGGGTTGGGACCTCATGCACACGCTACCTGCACATACACATAGAGATTGGACGTCCTTCGCAGGGTCGCAATCTAATGCTACAACCTCATGCTACTGCAACTACAGTACGTGTTGCCCTTAAGGCTGATAGAATGTTTTTGAAGTGTGTCACATAACGGAGAGCCTCAGGCATCAACTTTCCTCACAATGTCTGGAATGTGGAAATAGTAGGCTACAGTACACTACAGCAACACTAAAGGGGGTCTTTATAAGGCCTCCCGAGTGGCGCAGAGGTCTAAGGCACTGCATCTCAGTGCTAGAGGCCTCACTACAGACCCTGGTTTGATCCCGGGCTGTATCACAACCGGCCGTGATCAGGAGTCCCAAAGGGCGGCGCATAATTGGCCCAGTGTCGTACGGGTTAGTGGAGGATTTGGCCCGGGTAGGCCGTCATTGTAAATAAGAATTTGTTAACTGATTTGCATAGTAAATAAAATAGGAAGCAGTTCTTAGATGTAACATCTGCACATCTTTTAATTGCTGTAAATACCAGTGGAAAATCAGGATAGAAAACGTATGGTCTCTGATTGCTGTATCAGCAATGGAAGTGTTGGGGGGACAACAAGGGCTGTGTTGTCATGGCGACTCCCTCTGGCCCTGTGACTCACTGGGTGCCTTGCCCTGTCTGAGACGAGGGGGAGGAGGGGGTAGAGTCTATGATCTCCCTCTTACGCACTACACACCCTTCCTCTGACTGCTTCCTTTATCTCAACTATCACTGTAAGCAAACCTTTCACTTTCACAAGAGATTGCATCATACTTCTAGGTCAAACAGAATGACTATGGCCCTTACCTATACCCTTGCATGTGTGATGCTAATTAACCACAGTATTGATAAACAACTGGTAGGCAGAAAACCTGAAAAGAAGGATATGAGTATTTGTTAATCGCCAGTAGCTGTTAAGCCAACAGTAAACAGGTCTCATATAATTAAGTATTACTCATATTTAGATGCAGCTCCTTTCACTGGGTTCACAAAGAGTTGACCTTTGTTGACAATACTATCAACAATACAATGAAAGTTTGTGGAGGGTTTTTATAGTTCACGGGACAGCTGCAAGTCTATTGAGACTGGGAACCGCTGGGTGGAGTCCACACATAATATGGAAGAGTGATATTTGAACTTATTTTGACTCAAGATGACATTGTGTCAAGATAACAATGTGTGTGAGTCCAATGAAAAAGGAATATGTTGTGAATCCTAAAACAAACGTGTAAATCATCTACTGTACCACGTCTGAACTTTTAGTACTGAGGCTTCTACTTGGGTTCTGTCAAATTGCAATGTCCTTCAACTGACAGCTTTTTCTTAGTCGGCAACTCTGGTTGAAATGACGTTCCTTACAACCAGACAGTTTTAATAACTTTTCCCCTCTGGGTTACTTAACATTTTTATCTGTAATGTAGATTTGTATACATACATGTGCATTTTAGCAAAGTGTAAATATAACTTGTACAGTAGCAGGGTCAAGTGTAGGGTAGGCACATCTGTCCTATTTAGGTCAGTTCGGACACAGTGCAATAACCGCCATTCATCCCATTGACACACTAATGTTAGCGATCTCGCCGGTGCTAATCAAATCAAATCAAAGTTTAATATGGGATGTGGGAACAAATCCAATTAACAACCCAAAAAGCACTGTAACAGTCAAAAGTTTGGACACACTTACTCATTCCAGGGTTTTTCTTTATTTTTACTATTTTCTACATTGTAGAACAATAGTGAAATCATCAAAACTATGAAATAACACTTATGAAACCAAAAAAAGTGTTAAACAAATCAGAATATATTTTCTATTTGAGATTCTTCAAATAGCAATCCTTTGCCTTGATGACAGCTGTGCACACTCTTGGCATTCTCTCAACCAGCTTCATGAGGTAGTTACCTGGAATGCATTTCAATTAACAGGTGTGCCTTAATTTGAGGAATTTCTTTCCTTCTTAATGTGTTTGAGCCAATCAGTTGTGTTGTGACAAGGTAGGGGTGATATACAGAAGATAGCCATATTTGGTAGTCCATATTATGGCAAGAACAGCTCAAAAACGCAAAGAGAAACGACAGTCCATCATTACTTTAAGACATGAAGGTCAGTCAAGTGCAGTCGCAAAAACCATCAAGTGCTATGATGAAACTGGCTCTCATGAGTACCGCCACAGGAAAGGAAGACCCATATTTAGCTCTACAGTTCAAGTAACAGACACATCTCAACATCAACTGTTCAGAGGAGACTGTGTGAATAAGGCCTTCATGGTTGAATTGCTGCAAGGAAACCACTACTAAAGAACACCAATAAGAAGAAGAGACTTGCTTGGGCCAATTGAGATGGTTTGGGATGAGTTGGACCACAGAGCGAAGGAAAAGCAGCCAAGAGGTGCTCAGCATATGTGGGAACTCCTTCAAGACTGTTGGAAAATCATTCCAGGTGAAGCTGGTTGAGAGAATGCCAAGTGTGCAAAGCTGTCAAGACAAAGGGTGGCTACTTTGAAGAATCACAAATGTAAATTATATTTGGATTTGTTTAACACTTTTTTGGTTACTACATGATTCCATATGTGTTTTTTCATAGTTTCGATGTTTTCACTATTATTCTACAATGTAGATAATAGTAAAAATAAAGAAAAACCCTTGAATGAGTAGGTGTGTCCAAATTTCTGACTGGTACTGTATATGCACCGGATGAATTTACACAATATGTACTAAGAATGATATTTACAGCAATAGATATATGAGAGTGAGTTAAAATTCTACTGGTGTGTCTCTTTCAGAGATTTACGAGATGCCTATAGCTGGAGCCATGTCCCACATAATACCCAATCACATTCTGAGGGTGGGTCAGAGTACCTGCCTGGACTCCGCTCATGTGGCGGCTCTGGGGTGTAGTCCGAGCGCCATGATGGACCCCAACGGGAGTTGCAGTGAGCAGGACGACCTGGACATCTCCCTAGATAACCTGAACCAGCTCATTCTGGAACTGGACCCCACGTTTGAGCCCATGCACTTCAACAAGAGGTCCCAGTCCAGCAGCCTCCACACAGGTAGGACAATGAGTGAGAGGGCATACAGAGCCCAATATTTATTCATATGCTATAATATAGGCCTATTTACTTTCTACAGTACAAACTCACGTGCTTTATTTAAACTGTAGTTTATCTACATATATTTTTTGTCAGGAGGCCTACGCCTACGGAATTACTTTCCGTCATTCAATTCAACAGTTTTGAAAATTGAAAAATGTCCAACTTAGTCAACGAAAGGTTTCAGACCTAGGGTACTTTTCCGTCATAAAACATGGCTAGAAACATCTGCAGTTACGTTGGCTGGAGACCAAGCCTGAGAACCTTGAATAACAACTTCCATTGTGCCCCATTCATGTACCCATGGCCCAGGGCTATGTAAAAATCCACCCATAATTTCACATCAGTTTAATGATACAAAATAGAGTACATTTGTCTGGGGTTACTGCCCAGACCAAAAAACATACCACACTCAGAACATCTGAGGCAGACACACAGTGGTGCTTTAAATACAGCCAACCTTTAACAGTCCCTATCTGACATGGTCTGAACAACTAAAAAACAGAAGTGAGCACAATTCCATATACAGAAGTATTCATTCTTAGAAAACCAAAGAATAAATGGCGTGGGATGTAGTGAATGAGGTCACAGTAATTGTGATGGATATAGTTACTGTTACTACCTACTCATCAACGGATCTCCCCCTTGGTACTAGTCACCGTTCCACGTTAACGCTAGTCACTACATAACAGTGACCCGCCCGTCTCACTCACCCTGACCACAGGACACCTCACCTCAGTGGCATGGGGCAACAGACTCATCTATTTCAATAGGTTCCCGTCGTTACTGGCAGGCGGGTAGATCATACAGTCAACCAGAATTTTTGCGGGGACAAGTTGAAACTTCTCTAGGAAATTCTCCATGGCAAAGTACTGCATTCTCACCCTCACAGCAGGAACACAGTGTTTGCTTGGTGTACTTGAATAGGGAGGGTTGGGACTCACTTGAACAAGTAAAAGCCTGCATGACGTGAAGGAATATCAACCTTCTGTCTTTAGTCTCTCAGGAAAACTTGTGTGGTATACACTGAGTATACAAAACATTACGAACACCTGCTCTTTCCATGACATAGACTGACCAGGTGAATCCAGATGAAAGCTATGATCCCTTATTGATGGCACTGGTTAAGAATGGTCCACCACCCAAAGGACATCCAGCCAACTTGACACAACTGTGGGAAGCATTGGAGTCAACATGGGCCAGCATCCCTGTGGAACGCTTTCGATGCCTTGTAGTCCATGCCCCGATGAATTGAGGCTGTTCTGAGGGCAAAAGGGGGGTACAACTCAATACTAGGAAGATGTTTTTAATGTCTGGTATACTCAGTGTAGTATTGACATAATAAAGCCACGCCCATCTAATACAGACACAAAGCCATTGAAGGGAAAGGAATGGGATGTATGAGTGTGTACACGTATGAGATTAAATGAGTCTCCACAATCTGCTCTGACTGTAGAGGATGTGGGTCTTGAAAAGGCAATACATTTTATCTGTAACGGCACGCAATGGATATGATTTTTGACCAAAGGAAAACAACTATTTCAACACTTCTCATTCATATTATGGGGAAGGAAACATTAAAGACCATCCAACTTTGAATGTGTGTGATCACTTCTCGTAAGTGACTGTATGTTAGAAATCCGAAGAATTGTGTGACTTATTGCTCGCCGAATAGGGAAGTTCAGTTCATTCACTGGTTAAGCAACTGAACATACTTTTCTCACGCTTCTCTCGGTTTGTTCTTCCTCTCTCCTCTGAGATAACATAACATTAACAATATAAGAAATTGCATAGACCTATTAGGTTTTCCATTCCCTTTATCCATTTGATATTTAGCACCATTTGCTCCAACTTCCTCTGGCGTTCTCCCTCTCTCCTCTCCAGATGACTTCTCTCCAGATGAAGACGTCTCCAACTGTGTGCTGGTCCCCAGAAGCTGTTCTCCGAGGAACATCTCCACATCCTTCTCCCCCATCTCCCCCTCCTGCAGCATTCCCATCCCACTGTCCTCTGCTTCTGGCTCCAGGTGCAGCCCCCAAAGCTCCCTGGTGTTCTCTGATGCCTCCTCTCGCCCCCCACTGCCGTGTGGAAGTGTCGTCCGCCGGCGGCTGCCCTCAACGCAGGGAGGCGAGGTGGGCATGTGTTCATCCCCGGTCACCCTGCGCATGTCACACTCTCACAGGAACAGTGCCGTCTCGATGATCTCCACGTCGCCCGGCTCAGAAACCAGTTACATGATGGGCAGGTCAGACTCCTTCACACTCTGTTAATACATGCTTTTGGAAATGACTTTAATATCCGAGTTTGATGCAAAGATAATGGCAAGTTAGACCAGTCATGACTCCACAGAGCAACACTAACTTGGGTTGTCACAGATTGACACTTGAAAGCTCAATCAATCCTCTGTCTGGACTCCACAGTGCCGTAAACACATTCTCTCTTCAACTCATCTCTCTTCCACAGCTATCAGTCCTTGCTCAGTGACAGTGAAGGCGACAGCCCCGAGTCTCTACTCCTCTACCGCACATCCAGCTCCTACAGCGACGTGTCCAGGTCCTTGACCAGGCCGTTCACCAACAAGCCCTCGCCGACCGGCCCATCACCACTCGGCCACTTCCAGGGGATCCACAGCAGCCCTGCCTCCCTGGCCGGTTCACTGACAGACATCCCTGTGGTGTTGGTCAACGGAGCTCCAGAGCGGGAGCTCAGCCCCCAGTCACCTCCAGAGGCAATGGTCCCAGACATACAGATCAAGCAGAGGCCCAGCTCCAGGCCATCGTCGCCATCTCCCTCTCACTGTGAGTCCAGATGATGATGATCCTCGTCAATCCGTTTAAAATCTAAAATCTCAGTCCAGTGCCCTCTGCTGGGAAAAGATCTGTGCGTATTCAATAATAAAAGCGTGTGCATTTTATTTTCATGGTCCCTCAGCTTTACAAGGCCATTTCCAAGGCAACCAGCACTCCATGAAGTTTGTCATGGACACCTCTCAGTTCTGGTTCCGCCCACACATCAACAGAGTTCAGGGTAAGCATTTTGAGAAGAAATGGGGAGCCGATATATTTGGCAAGAACTGTATGTACGCTGTTGCACTTTATGTTCTTTATTAAGTTTTAAAAAGACGCAAAGCAAATGTATGTTTAAACAGAAAACAAAAGCTTATCTTAGACTAAAATGAATTATTTTTATTAACACTTGGTCACAACAGTGACAAACAATGGTGACTATGGGGAAAGCCCTGCACTATCTGAGCTGTATCTGTGGTACCTGTGTGATTGTAGCCGAGGCCATAGTGATAGATAAGGAGCCGGGGACCTTCGTGGTGAGAGACAGCACGTCCTTCAGAGGCTCCTTTGGGCTGGCTATGAAGGTGGACCAGGTGCCTGTCAATATATCCCCTACTGGCCAACCAGGTAAACAATCCTGACGTCCTTCTCACCATTCAACACTGCTGCTCAGAATAAACACACACACACACACACACTACATCACACCGTCCTATAAACAGAGTATACACAACTAAAGCACACTAAATGCCAGGATCAACACCAGTGTGTCTTGAAAAGACCTGGTAGGTCTTACCTAACTCTCTCTGCTGCTAACATGAGTGGGAATGTCGGTCTGTGTTGATCCTGAAATCTGTGGTGCAACCGGAGGCCACTCATTACTCATAATGTCTACCTCTGTGGCAGTGCAAACACTCAATAGTATTTGATTACCCGGAATGTTTTTATGGTGTTTAAATCCTGGCTTCGTATATATATATATATATATATATATATATATCAGTAGTAACTATTATCAATGTTACACTATTATCACACCACATCATCAACGATACCACAGTCACAGTAGAATCAAAGCCATCTGCCCATATGTTATCTAACTGTCATATCTAGTATCAGATTAATTTTCAGTAAATGCTACACTGCCTATCTGCCTTGTCTCTTTTACTGACTCTTGACTTCTTCATTGTAGCGGAGGGCAGCTCAGAGCTCGTGAGGCACTTTCTCATTGAATCGTCGGCCAAGGGCGTCCGTATCAAGGGCTCCTCACACGAACCATACTTCGGTAAGAAGTAGGCTACGTCAACTTTGTTCATTCATAGTGTGACAATCTATCAATCTCACACTTCTTTGACAGATTGCTCATATTCATGGTAAACAATCTTGATAAAAGGCCCACACCCTGGTTTAGGAGAAGCATGAATCACAAGACTTGAGTCAGCCATGTCTGGTCTGTGTCCTGAAAACTGGGAGGCAGAGGGATGGAGACGTTTTCTTTTCAGGGCTTTGAGAGATGTGGGCTTCTATCCTATGTCCTGTAAGAACGAATTAAAGTAGATGAGATTTATATTGGCTGTACCGCAACTCAAACAATCACTCTATAGAAAAACAACAGTTGAGTCTGATTGTGATAATCTATGCAGATCTCAAACACATTTGTGATGTTGAGGTTGCTTTGTCGTTGGATTGGATCCTCAAGGCTACTCTGGTGCACGGACGCAATGCCATGACTCAGAAAGATCACCCATGCCCTCTTGTGGACATTCCTTGAAACAACATGAACACTTTATCATTTGATATGCACATTCAACCACTTTAAGGTAAAACAATTGGACTGTTTTTTTAAAATCCCCTTGCAGGTAGTCTGTCTGCCCTGGTCTTCCAACACACCGTCACTGCAGGTGCCCTACCCTGCAAACTTCTGCTCCAGTCACATGGTATGCTATAATACTTTAACGAATAGCCTAAATCTATTAGGCAACAAGCCACAGATGATGTTTACATAGATTTTATGATGATGTTTACAATAGCATATTCCACATATAAGACAACCTTTTTATTTCTAAACCAGGCAATTAAATAGTACAGTTGAAGTCAGAAGTTTACAGACACTTAGGTTGGAGTTTAAAACTAGTTTTCAACCACTCCACAAATTTCTTGTTAACAAACTATAGTTTTGGCAAGTCAGTTAGGACATCTACTTTGTGCATGAAACAAGTAACTTTTCCAACAATTGCTTACAGACAGATTATTTCACTTATAATTCAATGTATCACAATTCCAGTGAGTCAGAAGTTTACATACACCAAGTTGACTTTGTCTTTAAACAGCTTGGAAAATTCCCAAAAAATCAAATGACTCATTTGAGTCAATTGGAGGTGTACCTGTGGATGTATTTCAAGGCCTACCTTTAAACTCAGTGCCTCTTTGCTTGACATCATGGGAAAATCAAAAGAAATCAGCCAAGACCTCAGAAAATAAATTGTAACCTCCACAAGTCTGGTTCATCCTTGGGAGCAATTTCCAAATGCCTGAAGGTACCAGGTTCATCTGTACAAACAATAGTAAGCAAGTATAAACACCATGGGACCACACAGCCGTCATACCGCTCAGGAAGGAGACGCGTTCTGTCTCCTAGAGATGAACGTAATTTGGTGCGAAAAGTGCAAATCAATCCCAGAACAACAGCAAAGAACATTGTGAAGATGCTGGAGGAAACGGGTACAAAATAATCTATATCCACAGTAAAACGAGTCCTATATCGACATAACCTGAAAGGCTGCTCAGCAAGGAAGAAGCCACTGTTCCAAAAACCGCCATAAAGCCAGACTACAGTTTGCAACTGCACATGGGAACAAAGATTGTACTTTTTGGAGAAATGTCCTCTGGTCTGATGAAACAAAAATAGAACTGTTTGGCCATAATGATCACCGTTATGTTAGGAGGAAAAAGGGTGAGGCTTGCAAGCCGAAGAACATCATCCCAAACGTGAAGCACGGGGGTGGCGGCATCATGTTGTGGGAGTGCTATGCTGCAGGAGGGACTGGTGCACTTCACAAAATAGATGGCATCATGAAGAAGAACAATTATGTGGATATATTGAAGCAAAATCTCAAGACATCAGTCAGGAAGTTAAAGCTTGGTCACAAATGGGTCTTCCAAATGGACAATGACCCCAAGCATACTTCCAAAGTTGTGGCAAAATGGCTTAAGGACAACAAAGTCAAGGTATTGGAGTGGCCATCACAAAGCCCTGACCTCAATCCTATAGAACATTTGTGGGCAGAACTGAAAAAGCGTGTGCGAGCAAGGAGGCATACAAACCTGACTCAGTTACACCAGCTCTGTCAGGAGGAATGGGCCAAAATTCACCCAACTTATTGTGGGAAGCTTGTGGAAGGCTAGCCGAAACATTTGACCCAAGTTAAACAATTCAAAGGCAATGCTACCAAATACTAATTGAGTGTATGTAAACTTCTGACCCAGTGGGAATGTGATGAAAGAAATAAAAGCTGAAATAAATCATTCTCTCTACTATTATTCTGACATTTCACATTCTTAAAATAAAGTGGTGATCCTAACTGACCTAAGACAAGGAGTTTCTACTAGGGTTAAATGTCATGAATTGTGAAAAACTGAGTTTAAATGTATTCGGCTAAGATGTATGTAAACTTGCGACTTCAACTGTATCTGTTTGGTCTACAGATCTGAACAAAGGACAGGAGGGAACAAGGTCAGCACCAGAAGACAAGACCAAGACAGGTGAGAATTGTGCACCCACCGTTCATCATTAGGTTATCGAATTGTGGTATCAATTCGCCAATCAGCTAGATAGTTTTATATTATTCTGTCTCTAAGGAATAACATGCAACAACATCATATTTCATGAACATGTTTGGTAGGCCTTAATGGTGACTGGCTAGAGAAGTATTCCAAGCTAGCTAGCTATAGTAGCCAGCATTTCATTGTAATATTAGTGGCTTACCTGAGTAAACTTGCCCTTACAAAAAAATATTGCAGTTTTGTACAGCAGTAAAAGTACAGTAAATGCAGTTGACTGGTATTTTAGCAGAAAGAATTGCAGCATACTGTAGTTATACTGCACTCTGACTGCACATTTTCTCCGTAAAGGATGAAAACTGCTGCATTGGTTATCTTGAACTTGTTACAGTTCAACGATAGTTAGTTTCCCCGTAATATACTTTTGGAACATATTTAAAGATGTATAAAGTCAGCGAACGACATCTTCAGGTAAGCCATGCAGAGATTCCCTAAAAACACGCCACTTTGATATAGCTACTACTTGTGTGTAGTTGGTTAGGAGAATTAGGTTAGCGAAAATGCTTCCCTAACCTGCTACAAAAAGTCACTTGAATCGAAGTGGCATGTTTTTTAGGGATTCCAAAGCAGTGCATGCCAAGAAAGATCAAAGGTGAGGTGATCACCTGACCCATCGTGACTCCTGCCAAGTATCTGGATCATCTCAGTATTCTTGATACAGCCAGAGATTTGGATATTGACGAAATATCTATGTATTCGTCTCGGCAATTGGATTCGTTGTCCACAGAGCGGAATGGCGCGCTGTCAAGCTTCCACATATTCCTCTATTTGGATTGGTGGATACATTTAGTTATTTAAATACTACTTTGAATATTCGATGAGGGGAGTTGACGTCAACCGCCTGTGTTCAAAGGAGAGTGCAATTCTATGCAAGCCTAACAATATGCATAGACCGTCTCGAATTTCAACAGGGACAACTCTGATATAACGTTTTCTCAAAGTTGCCAGGATGTCACGTGAATAACAGTTATATCAGTACACTCGTAACAACCTAAACATGATGAAACTCATATCAGATCAAATAAGCCTCAAGTATCAAAATAGCAATTCATGTTTATATTGACTAAATTCAACACTCTCTCATTGCAGCCCATACAAAAACTCCTCACCTGCTTATTAATTAGGAATCTGCTTAACGTGGACAGATTTTATACGGTGCGGTATGAGTGCAACACAAGCTACAACAATGTTGCAACTTCTTGCATTAAATCAATTATGCTACATTATAAACAGTCATAGTAGATTACATTGCACACAGCATTTGGACTCCTATAATATTTAGGGAATGACTGGTAAGTGTAGAAATCTGCAGTACAATGTAGTGGTTGTCCTCCTCTCCTGCATGCCGCAGTAGACAGCTGTGATCAAAAGCACCACACTGGTTTCTCTTCTCTCAAATGAATTCATGATCTTCCTTGTCTTCTCCCTAGCTTGCAATTTCCTCTACCTGAGTGCTATCCCCACTGAGATGTTGACAGGGCCGTGTGCTGTACAAAAGGCTGTGTCCTCCACCTTCACGATGGCCCAGGGCACCATCACACCCACCATAGTCAACCTGAAGGTGTCACCCAAAGGTGTCACTTTGACAGACATCCAGAGAAAGTAAGAAAACTATGGAGTTTTTCTGAATTACATTTTCTTTTGAGTGTTCAATGACTCTACAGCTGATGATGTTAATGACTTGTGAGACCTTTCCTAATTAAATGAAATCCGATGAATGTGTGTGTTCCCATTAGACTTTTCTTCAGACGTCATTACCCTGCACACATGCTCAGCTACAGTGGTGAAGATCCAGACAAGAGACTGTGAGTTGATTCTTTCAAAAGCTTGTGTTTCAGGGCCCTGAGTTTTTCCTGGTAAGGTCATGTGGTCAGGAAAAACATGGGGCCTACAAATCAGAAATAAAGTCCACTCTGATTGGACTGTTTCCCTGTCCATTTTAAACATCGTTTTAATCTGTAAATTCTACCACTTATCTTCACAGGTGGCACAAGAGTTCCAAACCAGCAAGGTAATGTTCTTCATTATTAGATAGCTTCAGCATGCATTTGCCCATATTATAATAGGTATAATTTGTGAATGAAAGCTAACAACAATGTAGGCTAATATCCAACTTTGATTATTTTTTTCCCCTCCAGGATATTTGGTATAGTGGCAAAGGGCACTGAAGCGGGTATGGAGAATGTGTGCCACGTCTTCGCAGAATACGACCCTCTTCAGCCCTGTAATCCGACGATTGAGTTGACACAGGGCATAATTTTCAAACCATAACCCCACTCTGTCCAGTATAGGAAGGTGAGATAAGACAATATCACCAGACTGGATGTTGGAAGCTCTTTAAATCACTTCCGTCAACGAGGGCGCCCAGAGGCAGACCTGATACAGATACTCTGATGTGTCAATTTTCTGTCCGTGTATGCAGGTTCGAGATCAGAGTTAAAAGTACGCAGAAATGAATAGGGCCTGTTTTTTGGGGGGGGATTAAATTATTATTATTTTTTTATAAAAAATAAATCCACTGAGTAAATCTAACATCCCGATTCTCGAGCTGCAACACACAGACATGTACGGAGTTTGTGTCAACAGACATGGAGATTAATGCATAATTTCCCGACGTAGCTACCCCGTGTCTGCCCCACCTCCTGTTTGTTGTGATGCTGGGTTTGCCGACTGTCAGCTGCACGTAAACACATGGACAAATGCCTTTTCGACTCCGTGTGTTGTAGAAAGGTAAACACTAATTGTTTCAAGTAAACGTTAGTGAACATAAGATGGACATTCAGTGGGCTCTAAAGTGCCAGCGTTTGCTAGTGAAAGAAATTAAATGCATATATGAAATATAACTGGTCGCATTTGTGCGAGTGTGATATACATTTAATTCTGCGTCCCATTAGTTGTATTTTCCGCGCAACATTTGGGCATTGGCGTTTTGCTAGAGTAACCTAGTGGTTAGAGCGTTGGATGCAAGTTCGTAATCCCGGTGCTGACAAGGTACAAATCTGCCGTTCTGCCCCTGAACAAGGCATTTAACCCACTGTTCCTAGGCCGTCATTGAAAATAAGAATTTGTTCTTAACTGACCTGCCTAGTTAAATAAAATAAGGGTAAATAAATTACGGGGCTCACGCAACCTGATAGTCTGTAACTGTAATTATGATCCACGTTACAAAAAGCATCACAAAAGTATAATCAGAAATACATATAAACATCTTGGCATTAAATGGAGTCGGGAGTTTAGAAGACTGCGCGATGAAGAATGAATGAGTGTCCGGTATTAGCTATAGAGGCAATGCTTCTAAAATGCCTTTGCACTAGATTTGAGATTGTATCAATTTTGAAAATCCAAATGATGTATGCAGCTGCAAAGATATACAATAGGCACCTTTACATAGGCTGAAACACTCTTCTAACGAAGATATCGCTGACATTGCCAATAGGCAGACAGATTGCCAACAACAACCATTGAGCAGAGTCTGGTCAACATGCGCACGGATCAGGCCTGGAGAGAAATCGACTGTGGTGCTGGGGATATTGGTCGTATTCCACAGCAATGCAGACTGCGAACGAATATTCAGTCTCGTTTCCAATAACAAAACCCAGTACAGAGTCTCCCTCAATACAGACATGCGATGTATGGGTATGCAAGTTAGAATTGGGCCCTAATATGGGTAATTTGATTATGTATAGCCTATTGCTATGCTTCATGACAATAATTATATTTGTTCCTGGACTAACATTATCATATTGTAACGACCCTAGTTGTCTGTGCGGGTCGCTACAATATCTATTTTGTCAGATGTTGTATATTATTGTGTATTGAATACAAAGGTATCTATTTCATATTTTGTCATATTTATTTTATTTTTAGGATAATAATGAACTTAAAGTGACAAGAATGTTTGTGTCTTGTCCCGTAATGGATCTTTAATATCCCTGCAGGCTGCACCCATACCCCAAACACATACCTGCCAAATACATTAAAGAATCTTGAAATACATGAAATAATATGACTCTGTGGAAATACATTATCTCTGAAAAATGTGCAGCATTTGTACAAAAACCCATGACTAGAGAAATATACTGTTCTATATTGATAAAAACCCCCACTAAAGACAGCGTTTTTGGTGTTTTATTTAAATGAATACATTGTTAGATAAAAGCATAATTCTTCATTCTAAAGTTAAAGAGCTCCAAAAACGAAAAGAAGATTTAGTCCCAAGTACTCCACGAAGCAGAGCAAATCAAGCGCATGAAGAACTGCATAGAAGATCATTGTTTTTAACATTTGTACACATGAAGGAACCAACTGCAATGCACAATGGTATTATCTTCGCGTCATATATTTGGTGCCAACTCAAAAACATAGCAAAAAAATTAAATAAAGATATTGTCTTATAGAGTGTAATCAGTCATATAGATATGATGTATACGACACAACAATACCAAAATAAAGCATTCGGGATACTGTAGAGCAACTATTTACAAATACCGGCCCCTGCTGGCTAAACCAGGGTATATCTCTGCGATACAAGAGGCGGGGTTAGATTAGAAAAGGGCTCTCCGTCTCCAACCCTTGGAGAGTTTCCGTCCTGTAGGTTTTCGCGCATATCCTAATCTAGCGCACCTGATTCTAATAATTAGCTGGTTGATAAACGGAATCAGGTTAGTTACAACTGGGGTTGAAACGAAAACCTACAGGAGGGTTGCTCTCCAGGAAGAAGCCTCACTGCAATTTCGGGTCACAGTGAGCAGTGTGGGGGGAAATAAATAGCTAATTTGTTTTACTGTACATTTCTAACTTCGTTGCTTTGTTTTGGCTTTGTCCATATATAGATAATATATAGACTACAGTTGATTTACAGCATTATAAGGAAAAAGCCCGAAGTACAGGTTTCAGCCATAGGCAAACTGTCAGTGCTGGGTTGATCCATGACTGCATAGCAAAACCATTCGCATTTTACACACAGCGAGTTGAGAAGAAAACAACCACCCTTAAATAGTCCACAGTAGAATGCCCCACAACTCTGATGGCTCAGCCTTTTCCCATGTTTATATTTTTCACCACCTGTATAAAGTGTTAGTTGTTACCGAGGGATGGTTGGATTATACATTTGTTAAATGTGGTGACTACAGTGAGTACTATATACTGGTATCATGTATTATTGACCACAGGGGAAATCTCTTGAACATGGCATTTAGTCACATTTGCCTTGGATGGCAACATCGTAAGTAGGCAATATGACTTTCTACTTTTACACATGATTAAGAAATGCTGATATATCAAATGAAACACACATTAACCCCTCATGTATGTGGTCTTCTGTGGATGGTTTGGTCATGGGGGTTGCAAAATGGCTGCTGGTAATGCTTATGTCACAATGATGATTGTGGGTGATAGTGGAGTTGCAGGAACTTTGATGGCATAACAATACCACTCTGGTCAATGGCTAGGTTCAAAATATACAGGTTAGTACAAGAGGATTCTAATTTAGCAATAAGACCCGAGGAGGTATGGTATATGGCCAATATACAGCGGCTAAGGGCTGTTCTTATGCGCAATGCAGAGTGCCTTGACACAGCCCTTAGCCGTGGTATATTGGTATATACCACAAACCCTGAGGTGCCTTATTGCAATTATAAACTGGTTACCAATGTAATTAGAGCAGTAAAAACAAATGTTTTCATACCTGTGGTATATGGTCTGATATACCACAGCTGTCAGCCAATCAGCATTCAGGGCTCGAACCACCAGTTTATAATATTTCATAACTCTTTGCAATTCATGGGACCAGTGTTGCTAGTTAGCAATGGCGCTAATAGTTATTAATGGACCTGGTCGGTCCCATGAATGTGTTAATTTTTTGAACGCTTCCGCATGGAATGTCTTAATTGTCTTAACCTTCCCAACTTCAGCCTAGGTCAATGGGAAGCAATGCTGATATCACGGTGATATCACTGTCAAGGGTAGGGATGCTGTTGCCAGATCACAACATTTATGAGGGAGGCAATTCAATGATGATATCACCCATATACTGTATACTGTTGCCTCGACTATACTGTCGCCTCGACATTTGCCGCGATGGTGGGGATACTGCGGGACCTCTTCATCACCAGGCGGACCTCCACGTCGGGCAGGCTGTCCTGCTTGGTCTGGGCGCAGCCCTCGTCTGCCACCGCCATGTGCAGGTCGAATCGTAGCGACACCGACTTCTTCCGCAGCTTGGGGTTCCCCTTGAAGAAGGAGCCCTCCCACTGCTTAATCACCTTGTCGATCCTGTCCGTCCTGGAGGAGGGGGAGGGGGGGGGGGGGGGGTTTGGAACACAATTTGTTCGCTTTTAAAAGGCAATAGATGCTAGACAGCAATTAGAAATGTAGAGTACATGTATAGAAACAATCAAACAAACATTCCTTAAACAAAGCTGGTGTGGTGTTGTGAAGTGTACCCTGGCCACAGTAAACCTGGGGTAAATCCTAATATGGTATCTCTAACTGATGATTGGTCCTATATGATTGTATGGGTGGGACTTTTACAGTAAAAGGTATGTCAGAGAACCCTTCCCAAACACACAATGATTGTACATGCCTCATCAACAGTTAATTGTGATAACTATCTAATTCAAAGTCAAGGAAAGTTTACGAGATGACACAGTTAGTAAAACAACTGGCTTAAGCACCAGGGCGACGATGACTCTGAAAGCAAAAATATTTATGCGGCCGTTCCCATCCCGTTTGGTACAGCGTGCGGTTTTAACACCTGATGTGTGCACAAAGAATTTAGGAATGACAGACGCCACTCCCTCTTGGGAAACGCCGATGTCTCCACATCTAAAGAAGCTTATTAAGGAATGTGTCTCTCAATGAGAAAGATTCCCAACAACCCCCAGAACGAGAGCTCATGCCAAATTTATGCCACATTTCGCAACTGAATATACTGCTGTTAATCACTCCTGGCTTAGGCATGCAGAGGTACTTCCCTGTGGGTGTGTGTGTGCGCGTGAGTGTCTGCATATCTTGTCTCTCGGACTAGATGTTCGCTAAGGGAGGGAAAATGGGAGTGTCTCTTGGTGTCATCATTAGTCTAACAAAGACAAAACCCACGGAAAGGTGGTTCATGTGATAGATGTGTCAGCTGCCACCGAAAGAGGTAAAAAATGTGCCCTGAATTATATTTAGAATACCTCATTTAACAGTTTGAAAATATATCCCATAATAGTCTCTTGAATAACATAAGTAAAGCATCCCTGCTCCCTTCATTGTAGTTGACACTCTCTGACACTAAGGAACGATTACTTTTCACACCGACTGAAGCAGGCGGTGACATTGGGTCAACAATCACGATTAATCAATCAATCAATCAATTTTATTTTATATAGCCCTTCGTACATCAGCTAATATCTCGAAGTGCTGTACAGAAACCCAGCCTAAAACCCCAAACAGCTAGTAATGCAGGTGTAGAAGCACGGTGGCTAGGAAAAACTCCCTAGAAAGGCCAAAACCTAGGAAGAAACCTAGAGAGGAACCAGGCTATGAGGGGTGGCCAGTCCTCTTCTGGCTGTGCCGGGTGGAGATTATAACAGAACTATGCCAAGATGTTCAAAAATGTTCATAAGTGACAAGCATGGTCAAATAATAATCATGAATAATTTTCAGTTGGCTTTTCATAGCTGATCATTAAGAGTTGAAAAACAACAGGTCTGGGACAGGTGGCGGTTCCATAACCGCAGGCAGGTCTGATAATAGGTCTGATAAGGGATGTGACGATCATGAAATTTCGCCAGCCGGTGATTGTCAACCAAATAACTGCCGGTCTCACGGTAACTGACCATTAATTAACCTAAACACATTTAGCATCTGCTTGCTTCCACACATAGCCTACAAGCCACTGATGCAGACCTTTGGAACATCTCGACTTTAAAAAGTCTAATACATCCATGTAATATAGCCTACACTTTAACAATAAATCCATTCTTTATTTTAGACAGGTATAAAGAAACATGATGAATATTTATTTTTAGTCTATTTCACAAGAACAGAATAGCATACTCTGAGTTGACCTTATGTTAGGCCCTCTGAGTTGACCATATGACTATGCCATATGACTGTGGGCTACACTAGTTCATTTAGCAGACAAGATGTGCTTAGAATTCCGTGGCATTATTTTATATTATTTTATAGTATGAAGAATACAATAGAATAAAGCTGAATAAACTAGAAATTATATTTTCTCCAAATGATTTGAGGGAGTGTGCATATGCAGCTATTCTGTGTTGAGCAGTTAACAAAGAAATAGGTACTCCTATATTCTTAATTTAGTTATTAATGTACCTTTAGTTGTTCTTCAAACATTGGGCTATATGTTTAGATTTTTAATACATTGTAAGGATGCATGATGCCACTCTAATGATGATTTGAAAAAAAGTTGCTTGAAAGGCATGAGCTCTGCTTTGTTCTTTTTGCACAGGCTGTACACACTTCATCAGTCTCTCATTCACAATTTGGCAAGCACTTGATAATGCCTCAAATTTCCCGGCGGCATCCCCTTTGTGTGACCGTAATGCACTCTTAAAAATCCATGCCTTTTGCGGCCAGTGACTGTTGTGCCCTTGGGCTAAATATAATAATTATAATTCCCTTTTCTCTAAGTGCTACGTGCTCCGAAGCACTTCTCACTCACATGGCTCTCCATCACGTGATCGGGTCTTTCTCACAGGCTACAAGTGAAGACAGACACATCGGGGACGTAACTTCATGCATTCTTATCCAATTCCGAGGTGCATTTTGAAGATATTGGAAGAACTGTCCACATTTACTTTTCGTCAGCCAACAAGATGAGTAGGCCTAACGACAAGCAAAAGCACTAGTCTATGTCAATCTACCCTCCCCCATTGTACAAAAGTTTACTTATTCTATAATGTGCAATAAATAAACATTCCAAACATAGTCTGGGACAGTTGTGGGATGTGATAGATTCCAAATTAATGCAACCACTACCATCCCAAAACTTTTTTTTACGTAATAATATGTGTGTGAAATTTGTTTTGATTCAGAATGGACCATTATTATGCACTTGTCTCAAAACGGGCAGGGAAAAAATACATGTTTCTCTGCACTTAAATAGCGAATGGAGGACACGTTTCCTATGCTTCATTTTTTTAACGCTAGCCAGGTAGGCTATACTGTTGTAAAGAGAAGCAATGTGCTTAATATTAGGAAAGTTGAGAAAAAAATATAGAAGGCCTAGCCTATACAAGCTGATGGGATCCTATTTTGAATAGAGGCCATCATTCTGTTTTCTCACACAATTAAATAGCCTATGGAAATGTTATGCAACATGAGCTCATGGTCTCTCATGAAGTGTTTGATTCGATTTTCAAATACATTCTTCTTGATGTCAGAGTGATTAGAGGGACATGCTAGACTACAACTAGAAACGTAGAGTACATGAATAGAAACAATCAAACAAACATTCCTTAACAAAGCTGGTGTTGTGAAGTGTACCCTGGCCACAGTAAACCTGGGGTAAATCCTAATATGGTATCTCTAACTGATGATTGGTCCTATATGATTGTATGACTTTTACAGTAAAAGATATGTCAGAGAACCCTTCCCAAACCCACAATGATTGTACATGCCTACTGAACAGTTAATTGTGATAATGATCTAATTCAAAGTCAAGGAAAGTTTACGAGATGACAGTTAGTAAAACAACTGGCTTAAGCACCAGGGCGACGATGACTCTGAAAGCAAAAGTATTTATGCGGCCGTTCCCATCCTGGTTGGTACAGTGTACTCAGCATAGGTGTGGCGGTAATACGGTCACCGCAACAGTCCTATGTCTGATAAATACTTACTCCACGGTGCCAGTGCCCTCTGCACTCTCCCTCACCACGTTGCCTTGGAGGAATTCCTGGGTCTTCACTGTGGAAATCCTCAGATCGTTGTCTCTCTCTGGCTCTGCACATAAAACACATACTCAAATCAAACATAAATTTGATTGGTCGCACACACATACACTACATGACCATAAGTATGTGGACACTTGCTTGTCGAACATCTCATTCCAAAATCATGGACATTAATATGGAGTTGGCCCCCCCTTTGCTGCCATAACAGCCTACACACTTCTGGGAAGGCTTTCCATTAGATGTTGAAACATTGCTGGGGGGACTTGCTTCCATTCAGCAACAAGAGCATTGGTCGGGCACAGATGTTGGGCGATTAGGACTGGCTCACAGTCGGTGTTCCAATTCATTCCAAAGGTGATTGATGGGGTTGAGGTCAGGGCTCTGTGCAGTCCAGTCAAGTTCTTCCACACCGATCTCGACAAACCATTTCTGTATGACCCTCGCTTTGTGCACTGGGGCATTGTCATACTGGAACAGGAAAAGGCCTTCCCCAAACTGTTGCCATAAAGTTGGAAGCACAGAATCATCTAGAATGTCATTGAATGCTGTAGCGTTAAGATTTCCTTTCACTGGAACTAAGGGGCCTAGCCCAAACCATGAAAAACAGCCCCAGACCATTACTCCACCAAACTTTACAGTTTGCACTACACATTGGGGCAGGTAGTGTTCGCCAAACCCAGATTCATCCGTAGGAATGGCTAGATGGTGAAGCGTGATTCATCACTCCAGAGAATGCTTTTTCGATGCTACAGAGTCCAATGGCGGCGGGCTTGTGTGCGGTTGCTCAGCCATGGAAACCCTTTTCATAAAGCTCCCGACGAACAGATCTTGTGCTGACGTTGCCTCCAGAGGCAGTTTGGAACTTGGTAGTGAGTGTTGCAACCGAGGACAGACGATTTTTACGCGCTATGCGCTTTAGCACTCGGCGGTCTCGTTCTGTGAGCTTGTGTTGCCTACCACTTCGCAGCTGAGCCGTTGTTGCTCCTAGATATTTCCATTTCACAATAACAGCACTTACAATTGCCCGGGGCAGCCCTAGCAGGGCAGAAATTTGACAAACTGATTTGTTGGAAAGATGGCATCCTATGACGGTGCCACATTGAAAGTCACTGAGCTCTTCAGTAAGGCCATTCTACTGACAATGTTTGTCTATGGAGATTGCATGTCTGTATGCTCGATTTTATACACCTGTCAACAACAGGTGTGGCTGAAATATCCAAATCCACAAATGTTTTTATATATAGTGTATTTAGCATACTGAATGTGTGTATGGAATTCCTGCCTGATTGTGTGTATACGAGTGTGTATATGACTATTAACATGAATATGTGTGTACCATTCTGTGTGTGTATGTGTCTGACCACGTCACCCACCTGTAAGGATGACCAGGCTCTGTTGCCTATGCAGCGTTAGTGCAGGGCTCTTCCTCAGGCTGTTCTCTGTCACAGACCACTGCTGGGGTCTCTCAGGCAGGGGCTCGGACAGTGGCTCCTCAGGGGTCACTGCGGGGTCACTGAGGCCGTTCTCCTCCACTCCATTCTCCTTGGGCTCCTCCCCTATGGGGCCTGGCTCTCTTATGGGGCCCCTCCAGCGCCGTAGCCCCATAACCTGTCCGTTACGCCCACCTGGGTACCTGTGAATAGATGAGAAAACATGGTGAGTAGGACTCAATGGAATCTGTGAGGGGGGACACTCCTTCGGCAGCTGTCTTAGACGCTGTCTACATATTTGATGGATAACTTTAGCCATTTCCGTACACTCAAAGAAATTGCCTGGCGGAAGGATATCTTAAAGTGTGGTCAGCACATCCGAATCATGATATGACAGAGCAGATTGATACAATACAGAGCCTGGCATCTTGAGTTGAGCAAGTGCATTGTGATCTTCTGAGAACATAGATATAAATCCAATAGACTGGGAGAAGATCTAGGATGCATCATCGAGCGTCACCTTTACTCAACCTGGATGGTTAAAAAACTCGATCATGCGGGGTACCCCCCAGATCAAGAAAAGGTGGTACTAAAAACATAATTATGAGGCCTGCTGGAGTGAGTGTGCTAAATATAGGGACAAATCTGCGATGTACAAACATAATGGCCGTGAACTGTCTGTGCTTGAATGCATTCGTGTGACCAGCCTGTGAAAGCCTCAGTGATGATAATTGAGTATAAACTTTAGGCCTGTAAATTGAATGGAATCTTCCGTAATAAATGTTAAGAGGAATCTTCATTAAAGATCTTAGTGATCGAAAGCCATGAGGTGAAGAGGTGAATGTGGGGATGTCTGGTACAGAACATCTGGTAGTTTAAAAATGTCTTATATCTGTACACACAATGCAGATAAATGAGTCTGTCTGCCTGTCTTACTGTCTGTCTTTCTGCATGTCTGTCTGTCTGCCTGTTTTCCTGCCTGGCTGTCTGTCTGCCTGTACTGTATGTAAGTAAATACACTGAGTATACAAAACATTAAGAGCACATCCCCCGCCCCCACCCCTTGGACTCTACAAGGTGTCGAAAGCGTTCCACAGGGATGCTGGCCCATGTTGACTCCAATACTTCTCACAGTTGTGTCAAGTTGGCTGGATGTCATTTGGGTGGTGGACCATTCTTAAATCTTTAAAAACCCTGCAGCGTTGCAGTTCTTGACACAAACCTGGCACCTACCATACCCTGCTCAAGGCTTAAAAATCCTTCTTTAACCTGTCTCCTCTCCTTCATCAACATTGATTGAAGTGGATTTAACAAGTGACATAAATAAGAGATCATAGCTTTCCCCAGGATTCACCTAGTCAGACTATGTCATGGAAAGAGCAGGTGTCCTAAGTGTTTTGTATACTCCGTGTACAAGCCTGTGGAATTTCCAGTAACCAACAGTTTCGCAATTATATTGACTCACCACCAGAACATCTCTGTCTCAACCTGCAATTATGTTTGATTCTCTATGCAGCTGCAACAGTAAAGAAAGTAATCTGTCACACTCCTCAACAAAAGAGGAAGACTCAACATGTAAATCTAGTTGTTTTGACAGATTAACAAAGGGGATAAAATATGAGGAATCCTTTTTTAAATTTCCTTCATCCTTTAAGCTCATTTTCAAATCCAATCAAATTTTATTAGTCCCATGCGCCGAATACAACAGGTGTAGACCTCACAGTGAAATGCTTACTTACGAGCCCCTAACCAACAATGCAGTTTAAAAAAAATATGGATAAGAATAAGAGATAAAAGTATCAAGTAATTAAAGAGCAGCAGTAAAATAACAATAGCGAGACTACAGTATACACAGGGGGGGTACCGATACAGAGTCAATGTGCGGTGGCACCGGTTAGTTGAGGTAGTATGTACATGTAGCTAGAGTTATTAAAGTGACTATGCATAGATGACAACAGAGAGTAGCAGTGGTGTAAAGAGGGGGAGAGGGGTGGGGGGCAATGCAAATAGTCTGGGTAGCCATTTGACTAGATGTTCAGGAGTCTTATGGCTTGGGGGGCGAAGCTGTTTAGAAGCCTCTTGGACCTAGACTTGGCGCTCCGGTACCACTTGCTGTGCCTTAGCAGAGAGAACAGTCTATGATTAGGGTGGCTGGAGTCTTTGACAATGTTTAATGCCTTCCTCTGACAATGCCTGGTAGAGGTCCTGGATGGCAGGAAGCTTGGCCCCAGTGATGTACCGGTCCGTTCGCGCTACCCTCTGTAGTGCCTTGCGGTCGGAGGCCGAGCAGTTGTCATACTAGGCAGTGATGCAACCAGCCAGGATGCTCTCGATGGTGCAGCTGTAGAACCTATTGAGGATCTGAGGACCAATTCCAGATATTTTCAGTCTCCTGAGGGGGATTAGGTTTTGTCATGCCCTCTTCACGACTGTCTTGGTGTAATTGGACCATGTTAGTTTGTTGGTGCTGTGGACACTAAGGAACTTCAAGCACTCAACCTGCTCCACTGCAGCCCGTCGATGAGAATGGGGGTGTGCTCGGTCCTCTTTTTCATGTAGCCCACAATCATCTCCTTTGTCTTGACCACGTTGAGGGAGAGGTTGTTGTCCGGGCACCACGCGTCCAGGTCTCTGACCTCCTCCCTATAGGCTGTCTCGTCGTTGTCTGTGATCAGGCCTACCACTGTTGTGTCATCGGCAAATTTAATGATGGTGTTGGAGTCGTGCCTGGCCGTGCAGTCATGAGTGAACAGAGAGTACAGGAGGGGACTGAGTACACACCCCTGAGGGCCCCCTGTGTTGAGGATCAGCATGGCGGATGTGTTGTTACCTACCTTTACCACCTGGGGGCGGCCCGTCAGGAGGTCCAGGATCCAGTTGCAGAGGGTGGTGTTTACTCCCAGGGTCCTTAGCTTATTGATGAGCTTTGAGGGCACTATGGTGTTGAACGCTGAGCTGTAGTCAATGAATAGCATTCTCACATAGGTGTTCCTTTTGTCCAGGTGGGAAAGGGCAGTGTGGAGTGCAATAGAGAATGCATCATCTGTGAATCTGTTAGGGTGGCATGCAAATTGGAGTGGGTCTAGGGTTTCTGGGATGATGATGTTGATGTGAGCCATGACCAGCCTTTCAAAGCACTTCATGGCTACAGACGTGAGTGCTATGGGTCAGTAGTCATTTAGGCAGGTTACCTTAGGGTTCTTGGGCACAGGCACTATGGTGGTCTGCTTTAAACATGTTGGTATTACAGATTCGGACAGGGAGAGGTTGAACATGTCAGTGAAGACACTTACCAGTTGGTCAGTGTATGCTCGCAGTACACGTCCTGGTAATCCATCTGGCCCTGCGGCCTTGTGAATGTTGACCTGTTTAAAGATCTTACTCACATTGGCTGCAGAGAGCGTGATCACACAGTCTTCCCATAACAGCTGGTGCTCTCATGCATGTTTCAGTGTTCTTTGCCTCAAAGCGAGCATAGAAGTAGTTTAGCTCGTCTGGTAGGCTCATGTCACTGGGCAACTCTCGGCTGTGCTTCCCTTTGTAGTCTGTAATAGTTTGCAAGCCCTGCCACATCCGATAAGAGTCAGAGCCGGTGTGTACGATTCGATCTTAGTCCTGTATTGATGCTTTGCCTGTTTGATGGTTCGTCGGAGGCCATAGCGGGATTTCTTATAAGCTTCCGGGTTAGAGTCCGACTCCTTGAAAGTGGCAGCTCTAGCCTTTAACTCAGTGCGGATCCTGCCTATAATCCATGGCTTCTGGTTGGGGTATGTACGTGCGGTCACTGTGGGGACAACGTCATCGATGCACTTATTGATGAATCGAATGACTGATGTTGTGTACTCCGCAATGTCATCGGAGGAATCGAGGAATATATTCCTGTCTGTGCTAGCAAAACAGTCCTGTGGCTTCGCATCTGCTTCATCTGAACACTTTTTTATTGATCTTGTGCGATCTTGGTGCGTCCTGCTTTAATTTTTGCAGGAATCGGGAGGATAGAATTATGGTCAGATTTGCCAAATGGAGGTAGAGGGAGAGCTTTGTATGCGTCTCTGTGTGTGGAGTATAGGTGGTCCAGAGTTATTTTCCTCTGGTTGCACATGTAACATGCTGATAGAAATTCGGTAAAATGGATTTATGTTTCCCTGCATTAAAGTCTACTAGGAGCGCCGCCTCTGGGTGAGCATGTTCTTGTTTGCTTATGCAGATCATTCAATGCTGTCTTAGTGCCAGCCTCTGACTGTGATGGTATGTAAACAGCTACGAAGAATACAGATCTCTCAGGCGTTAGTGTGGTCTACAGCTTATCGTGAGATATTCTACCTCAGGCGAGCAATAGCTTGAGACTTCCTTAGATATCGTGCACCAGCTGTTATTTACAAAAATACATAGTCCGCCGCCCCTTGTCTTACCAGACGCCGCTGTTCTATCCTGCCGGTACAGCGTGTAACCAGCCAGCTGTATGTTGATATTGTCGTCGTTCAGCCACGACTCCATGAAGCATAATATGTTACAGTTTTTAATGTCCCGTTGGTAGTTTAGTCTTCCACGTAACTCGTCAATTTTTTTCTCCAAGGATTGCACGTTTGCTAGCAGAATGGAGGGAAGTGGGGGTTTATTCGATCGCCTACGAAACCTCAGAAGGCAGCCCGCTCTTTGCTCCCTCTTTCTCCGCCTCCTCTACACGCAGATCAAAGGGATTGGGGCATGTTCCTGAGGAAGCAGTATATCCTTCGCGTCAAGCTCGTCAGAGTCGTGAAAGGACAAAAAATAATCTGCTAGTCCATGGTGAGTAATCGCAGTCCTGATGTCTAGAAGTTATTTTCGGTCATAAGAGATTGTAGCGGCAACATTATGTACAAAAATAAGTTACAAACAACGCAAATAAACAAACAAAAAAACACAATCGGCTGGGGGCACATAAAATGTCTGCCTTCTTCATCCCGCGCCATCTTTTGGATGTTTAATTTAATTGAAAATGTTTGGGAACAAGGGGGTGCTTTCCTACAAGTCGGAAGTGTACATACACCTTAGCCAAATACATTTAAACTCAGTTTTTCACAATTCCTGACATTTAATCCTAGTAAAAATTCCCTGTCTTAGGTCAGTTAGGATCACCACTTTATTTTAAGAATGTGAAATGTCAGAATAATAGTAGAGAGAATGATTTATTTCAGCTTTTATTTCTTTCATCACATTCCCAGTGGGTCAGAAGTTTACATACACTCAATTAGTATTTGGTAGCATTGCCTTTAAATTGTTTACCTTGTGTCAAACGTTTCCGGTAGCCTTCCACAAGCTTCCCACAATACGGTGGGTGAATTTTGGCCCATTCCTCCTGACAGAGCTGGTGTAACTGAGTCGGGTTTGTAGCACTCCTTACTCGCAAACACGCTTTTTCAGTTCTGCCAACAAATCTTCTATAGGATTGAGGTCAGGGCTTTGTGATGGCCACTCCAATTCCTTGACTTTGTTGTCCTTAAGCCACTTTGTCACAAATTTGGAAGTATGCTTGGGGTCATTGTCCATTTGGAAGACCCATTTGTGACCAAGCTTTAACTTCCTGACTGATGTCTTGAGATTTTGATTCAATATATCCACATAATTGTTCTTCTTCATGATGCCAGCTATTTTTTTTTTTTTTTAAATAAATGTTACCCCCTTTTCTCCCCAATTTCGTGGTATCCAATTGCTAGTAATTACTATGTTGTCTCATCGCTACAACTCCCGTACGGGCTCGGGAGAGACGAAGGTCGAAAGCCATGCGTCCTCCGAAACACAACCCAACCAAGCCGCACTGCTTCTTAACACAGCGCGCCTCCAACCCGGAAGCCAGCCGCACCAATGTGTCGGCGGAAACACTGTGCACCTGGCCACCTTGGTTAGCGTGCACTGCGCCCGGCCCGCCACAGGAGTCGCTGGTGCACGATGAGACAAGGATATCCCTACCGGCCAAACCCTCCATAACCCGGACGACGCTAGGCCGTCGCCCCATGGACCTCCCGGTCGCGGCCGGCTGCGACAAAGCCTGGGCGCAAACCCAGAGTCTCTGGTGGCACAGCTAGCGCTGCGATGCAGTGCCCTAGACCACTGCGCCACCCGGGAGGCCCCTTGGAAGACCCATTTGCGACCAAGCTTTAACTTCCTGACTGATGTCTTGAGATGTTGCTTCAATATATCCACATAATTTTCCTGCCTCATGATGCCATCTAGTTTGTGAAGTGCACCAGTCCCTCCTGCAGCAAAGCACCCCCACAACATGATGCTGCCACCACTGTGCTTCACGGTTGGGATGGAGTTCTTCGACTTGCAAGCCTCCCCCTTTTCCCTCCAAACATAACGATGGTCATTATGGCCAAACAGTTTTATCAGACCAGAGGACATTTCTCCAAAAAGTACGATCTTTGTCCCCATGTGCAGTTGCAAACCGTAGTCTGACTTTTTTATGGCGGTTTTGGAGCAGTGGCTTCTTCCTTGCTAAGCGGCCTTTCAGGTTATGTCAATATAGGACTCGTTTTACTGTGGATATAGATACTTTTAAACCTGTTTCCTCCAGAATCTTCACAAGGTTCTTTGCTGTTGTTCTGGGATTGATTTGCACTTTTCACACCAAAGTACGTTCATCTCTAGGAGACAGAACGCGTCTCCTTCCTGAGCGGTATGACGGCTGTGTGGTCCCATGGTGTTTATACTTGCGTACTATTGTTTGTACAGATGAACCTGGTACCTTCAGGCATTTGGAAATTGCTACCAAGGATGAACCAGACTTGTGGAGGTCTAGAATTGTTTTTCTGAGCTCTTGGCTGATTTCTTTTGATTTTCCCATGATGTCAAGCAAAGAGGCACTGAGTTCGAAGGTAGGCCTTGAAATACATCCACAGGTACACCCCCAATTGACTCAAATGATGTCGATTAGCCTATCAGAAGCTTCTAAAGCCATGACATAATTTTCTGGAATTTTCCAAGCTGTTTAAAGGCACAGTCAACTTAGTGTATGTAAACTTCTGACCCACTGGAATTGTGATACAATGAATTATAAGTGAAATAATCTGTCTGTCAACAATTGTTGGAAAAATTACTTGTGTCATGCACAAAGTAGATGTCCTAACCGACTTGCCAAAACTATAGTTTGTTAACAAGAAATTTGTGGAGTGGTTGAAAAACGAGTTTTAATGACTCCAACCTAAGTGTATGTAAACTTCCGACTTCAACTGTATGTATTTGATGTGTTTGGTGATAAGTTTTTGACTGTCTGAATGTGGGAAACAGAAGATGGGTCATTATAGGCGTGGGACCCTCATTGGGGAGTTTTTATAGCATGTCTTCATGTTCTGTTAATAGCAACTGGGGCATCTTCATTTTGGTTCATTTGCAACGTGAAGGAGAGTTCATGCAACTTAAAACCTTCCTCATGTCCTCACAGATCCTGAGATCATCTTTCTCCTACTGACTAATGATTCACAACCTTCACTTTCGATCCATTTTCTTTAAAATGTATAGTGCCCTCAAAAAGTTTCTAGAGCAAAATACCTTCAAATTTCTTTACCGTCTCGTTAAGAACTTCAATGTGATACAATTTCTGTTTGGACATTTTAATGTTGTACGAAAGCTTATCCTGCCTCTTTATTTCATCCATCTTCATTCTTAATGCAGAAGTTCATTTCGGGTCATGCCATTTTATACCTCTCAGTACTTTATGGTTCTTATCGATAGTTCAGGTTTACCGTTTAGGATAAAGACCTGCCAGCTCATTGCTGTGAATATGCCCTGTAGCATGAAACTGTTTTAAAATGTAATTTCACAATATAACGTTATACCTTCATATCAGCTATCTCACCCTTAGTAGGTGCGTATTCATCTGTGTGCATCTAAACTCAGCAAAAAAAGAAACGTCCTCTAACTGTCAACTGCGTTTATTTTCAGCAAACTTAAATAATACTTTCAGCAAATGTGTAAATATTTGTATGAACATAACTGAGATGTAAACTGAACAAGTTCCTCAGACATGTGAATAACAGAAATGGAATAATGCGTCCCTAACAGTCAGTAACTGGTGTGGCCACCAGCTGCATTAAGTACTGCGGTGCATCTCCTCCTCATGGACTGCACCAGATTTGACAGTTCTTGCTGTGAGATGTTACCCCATTCTTCCACCAGGGCACCTGCAAGTTCCCGGACATTTCTGGGGGGAATGGCCCTAACCCTCACCCTCCGATCCAACAGGTCCCAGACGTGCTCAATGGGATTGAGATCCGGGCTCTTCACTGGCCATGGCAGAACACTGACATTCCTGTCTTGCAGGAAATCATGCACAGAACGAGCACTATGGCTGGTGGCATTGACATGCTGGAGGGTCATGTCAGGATGAGCCTGCAGGAAGGGTACCATATGAGGGAGGAGGATGTCTTCCCTGTAACGCACAGCGTTGAGATTGCCTGCAATGACAACAAGCTCAGTCCGATGATGCTGTGACACACCGCCCCAGACCATGACGGACCCTCCCCCTCCAAATCAATCCCGCTCCAGAGTACAGGCCTCGATGTAACGCTCATTTCTTCGACGATAATTGTGAATCCGACCATCACCCCTGGTGAGACAAAGCCGTGACTCGTCAGTGAAGAGCACTTTTTGCCAGTCCTGTCTGGTCCAGCGACGGTGGGTTTGTGTCCATAGGCGACATTGTTGCCGGTGATGTCTGGTGAGGACCTGCCTTACAACAGGCCTACAAGCCCTCAGTCCAGCCTCTCTCAGCCTATTGCGGACAGTTTGAGCACTGAGGGAGGGATTGTGCATTCCTGGTGTAACTCGGGCAGTTGTTGTTGCAATTCTGTACCTGTCCCACAGGTGTGATGTTCGGATGTACTGATCCTGTGCAGGTGTTGTTACACGTGGTCTGCCACTGCGAGGATGATCAGCTGTCTGTCCTGTCTCCCTGTAGCGCTGTCTTAGGTGTCTCACAGTACGGACATGGCAATTTATTGCCCTGGCCACATCTGCAGTCCTCATGCCTCCTTGCAGCATGCCTAAGGCACATTCACGCAGATGAGCTGGGACCCTGGGCATCTTTCTTTTGGTGCTTTTCAGAGTCAGTAGAAAGGCCTCTTTAGTGTCCTAAGTTTTCATAACTGTGACCTTAATTGCCTACTGTCTGTAAGCTGTTAGTGTCTTAAAGACCGTTCCACAGGTGCATGTTCATGAATTGTTTATGGTTCATTGAACATGGGAAACAGTGTTTAAATCCTTTACAATGAAGATCTGTGAAGTTATTTGTATTTTTATGAATTATCTTTGAAAGACAGGGTCCTGAAAAAGGGACTTTTCTTTTTTTGCTGAGTTTATGTCTGTATAATTGACCAGAAATCGAATCTAGCTCAGCTGCTCCATTCTAGAGTAAAGCCTTTTGCTCTGGGGGTTACAGTTACACATGTCATATCTCAGGGAAGGTTACTCATCACCATGTAGTTCACCAAACCTCCTCTGCTACATCTGCCCCAGGATCTGTACCATTGGGGCACATATGGCCCCTGTCTGTGACCGTTAGCCCCCTCACCTGCCCTCCTCGCGCTCCAGCAGGCGCCTGTAGGTGGCGATCTCTTTCTCCAGCCTCATCTTGGTATTGAGCAGCTGGCCGTGGCGCTCTCGCTGCGTGGCCAGGCCGCCCCTCACCTGCTCCAGCTCACCTTCCAGGCCTTGGATGACCTGGGACAGGCCCTGCAGCTGGCTGGAGTACTGACGCTGGGTGTGGTGGAGGGAACTCTCCAGACCTTTCTCCTGGGGAAGGGAAGGACGGGGGAGAGAGGAGAGAGGGTGGACAGGAGAAAATGATGTGGGACAGAAAGAGCAGGTGAAAACGGAGAGATCGGACAGAGGAGATGGAGGGTGCAGAGAAGGTGGAGGAGAGAGGGGAGAGGGAAGAGGGGATGGAGGAGAGAGGGAAGAGGAGATGGAGGAAAGGGTAGAGGAGAAGTATTAGAGAGGGGAGAGGAGATAGAGGAGAAGTATTAGAGAGGGGAGAGGAGATTGAGGGGAGATGAGATGGAGGGGAGAGGAGATGGAGGGGAGAGGAGAGAGGAGAAGTATTAGAGAGGGGAGAGGAGATGGAGGGGGGAGGAGATGGAGGAGAGAGGAGATGGAGGAGAGAGGAGATGGAGGAGAGAGGAGATGGAGGAGAGAGGGGAGAGGAGATGGAGGAGAGGGGAGAGGAGATGGAGGAGAGGGGACAGGAGATGGAGGAAAGGGTAGAGGAGAAAGAAGAGAGAGGTGAGAGTGGAGAGGAGAGAGGAGATGGAGGAGAGAGGGGAGAGAAGATGGAGAGAGGAGATGGAGGAGAGAGTGGAGAGGAGATGGAGGAGAGAGGGGAGAGGAGATGGAGGAAAGGGTAGCGGAGAAGTATTAGAGAGGGGAGAGGAGATGGAGGAGAGATGAGATGGAGGGGAGAGGAGATGGAGGGGAGAGGAGAGAGGAGAAGTATTAGAGAGGGGAGAGGAGATGGAGGGGGGAGGAGATGGAGGAGAGAGGAGATGGAGGAGAGAGGAGATGGAGGAGAGAGGAGATGGAGAGGAGATGGAGGAGAGGGGAGAGGAGATGGAGGAGAGGGGACAGGAGATGGAGGAAAGGGTAGAGGAGAAAGAAGAGAGAGGTGAGAGTGGAGAGGAGAGAGGAGATGGAGGAGAGAGGGGAGAGAAGATGGAGAGAGGAGATGGAGGAGAGAGTGGAGAGGAGATGGAGGAGAGAGGGGAGAGGAGATGGAGGAAAGGGTAGCGGAGAAGTATTAGAGAGGGGAGAGGAGATGGAGGAGAGATGAGATGGAGGGGAGAGGAGAGAGGAGAAGTATTAGAGAGGGGAGAGGAGATGGAGGGGAGAGGAGATGGAGGAGAGAGGAGATGGAGGAGAGGGGAGAGGAGATGGAGGAGAGGGGAGAGGAGATGGAGGAAAGGGTAGAGGAGAAAGAAGAGAGAGGTGAGAGTGGAGAGGAGAGAGGAGATGGAGGAGAGAGGGGAGAGAAGGTGGAGATGGAGAGAGGAGATGGAGGAGAGAGTGGAGAGGAGATGGAGAGGAGAGGAGATGGAGGAGAGAGGGGAGAGGAGATGGAGGAAAGGGTAGAGGAGAAAGAAGAGAGAAGAGAGGTGAGAGGTGAGAGGGGAGAGGAGACAGGAGATGGAGGAGAGCGGGGAGAGGAGAGAGGAGAGGAGAAGAGAGGTGAGAGGAGATGGGGGCAGAGGAGATGGAGGAGAGAAGGGAGATGGGAGAGGAGATAGAGGAGCGAAGGGAGAGGAGATGGAGGAGAGAGGGGAGAGGAGATGGAGGAGAGAGGGGAGAGGGGAGAGGAGAGAGGGGAAATAGCAGGATCAGAGAGATTAAATAATTGTAAAAATGGAGAGGGGGGAGAGAGAGCAGAGAGGGGATGGAGAAGGTGGAGCACAGCGATGGAGAGGGAGGACAGTGTAGAGGGGAAAGAGGGAATATGATAGAGGAGAGAGTGGATAGGGACAAAAGGTGATAAGAGGATGACACAAAAGGTGGAACAGACGAGAGAGTGAGAGGGGATGGGGTAGAGGGGGAAGAGGCAAGAGTATAAGAGTGAAAGAATCCCCAATAGTGCTTTCAGAATCAATCAAGATGAATGTTCGCCATACTCTACTGATCCAGTATGGGTGTTTGTCAGAGACAGGAAGGTACTGTATGTGTCTGCCGCAATGCTAAGCTTATAGTGGTGTGTGTCAGTGCATGTGTGTGTGTGTGCTTACCAGAGCATGTAGGGACTCGATCTCCACCTGCAGGCAGTGCCACTGTTTCCTGGCCTCGGCCAGCTCTGCCCGCGCCTCCCTGAGGGCAGTCCCTCCGAGGTTCACCTGGGCCCATGCTGCCTCTTCTGCATTGAGCTGGGGGAGAGAGGAGGTCATATAACACACACACACACACACACACACACACACACACACGCACACGCATACACCTACACGTGCGCACGGAAGTACGCATGCACGCACCTACCCACACACACACACACATCATTCACATGGACGTACATGAAAATAAAGTTCTGATGGAGATAGATGTTGACACACACAAACAGGAACAGTTCACATGGAACTCAGGGACACACACACACACACACACACTCATACAAATTGGCACCCGCACACACTCATAAGAACTGGCACCCACACCCATAAAAACTGGCATCCACACACATTGGCACAGAGCCAGAGGACTCTGTGCAGGTACACAAAGTAAAACAACTCTAAACCATGACTTAAACTTGATGAAACATTGTAAATAAGCTTCACACCTTTATAAATCGACCTGTAATCATTTTACCCACAGATTCCCACAGGGCACAAACACGTTGAATCAAGTTTGTTAGTTAAACATGAAACTGATGCTTGTGCTCAGTGGATTCCTCGAACCTGTGGACATCATAATATTAGTCTGTAATTACCGTGTAAACAAGAAGGTATTAGGGGCAATTATTGTAAATGTTAACCTTAACCAGTCCTTTTACAGTAAGAAGGATAACATAATAGCTAGTTAGCCTCGTCCCATACAGTATGTACAGAGCATTCGGGAATTATTCAGACCCCCACTCAGGCCCGATTCTGAAATGGATTCAAATAAAATTCCTCGTCAATCTTCACACAATACCCCATGATGAGAAAGCAAAAACAGTTTTTTTAGATTTGGAAAATATTACATTTACCTAAGTATTCAGACCCTTTACTGAGTACTTTGTTGAAGCACCTTCGGTTATTGCCTTGAGCCTTCTTGGGTATGACGCTACAGGCTTGACACACCTATATTTGGTGAGTTTCTCCCATTCTTCTCTGCAGATCCTCTCAAGCTCTGTCAGGTTGGATGGGGAGCGTCGCTGCACAGCTATTTTCAGGTCTCTCCAGAAATGTTCAATCGTGTTCAAGTTCAGGCTCTGGCTGGGCCACTCAAGGATATTCAGAGACTTGTCCCGAAGCCACTCTATTGTCTTGGCTGTGTGCTTAGGGTTGTTGTCTTGTTGAAAGGTGAACCTTCGCCACAGTTTGAGGTCCTGAGCACTCTGGAGTAGGTTTTCATCAAGGATCTCTCTGTACTTTGCTCTGTTCATCATTCCCTCGGTCCCTACTAGTCTCCCAGTCCCTGCCGCTGATAAACATACCCACAACATGACGCTGCCACCACCATACTTCACTGTAGTGATGGTGTAAGGTTTCCTCCAGACGTGACGCTTGGCATTCAGGCCAAAGAATTCAATCTTGGTTTCATCAGACTAGATCATCTTGTTTCTCATGGTCTGAGAGTCCTTTAGGCGCCTTTTGGCAAACTCCAAGCGGGCTTTCATGTGCCTTTCACTGAGGACTGGCTTCCCCAGATCTATGCCTCGACACAATCCTGTCTCGGAGCTCTACGGACAATTCTTTCGACCTCATGGCTTGGTTTTTGCTCTGACATGCACTGTCAAATATGGGACCTTATATAGACAGATATGTGCCTTTTCAAATCATGTCCAATCAATTGAATTTACCACAGGTGGACTCCAATCAAGTTGTAGAAACATCTCAAGGATGGTCAATGGAAACAGGATGCACCTGAGCTCAATTTCGAGTCTCATAGCAAAGGGTCTGAAAACTTATTTAAATAAGGTATTTCTGTTTTTATTTTTAATACATTTGCAAAATTTTCTAAAAACCTGTTTTACTTTGTCATTATGGGGTATTGTGTGTAGATTGATGAGGATTACATTTTTTAAAATCTATTTTAGAATAAGGCTGTAACGTAACAAAATGTGGAAAAAGTCAAGGGGTCTGAATACTTTCCGAATGCACTGTATGTGCTTCAGTCAACTCTGCTTCGCCGACAGATCTGGAACCAGGCTGTAACAGGGCTGTATTCCACTCCAGACTCCAGTCCACTCTGACATAAGGGGGCTCTAACTAGGAGGGCAACAAACAAAGTCATTCTGTAGAGCAGACGCTGGTTAGGTACCAGGCGCTTCCTGCCTGCAGCCATGGGCCAAGGTACTTAATCACGCCTGTTACATCAAAGTCACTGGCTGCATCCCAAATGGAAACCCTATTCCCTAAAAAGTGCACTACTTTAGACCAGAGCCCTATGGGAGCCCTATGGGCCCTGGTCAAAAGTAGTGCACTAACTAAGGAATAAGGTGCCAATTGGGATGCAGCCAGTGTGCCACAGACGGTAAAACCGACCAGACGGAAACAACACAGCCATGATGAGTGACTCATTCTATTGCCCCTATTCCACTGAAACCGAAATGCTCCTATTTCAAAACCTGAAACATGAGCGGAAATATCATCTCATGGGTAATAAGCCAAACTGACTAGACTGGCTGCGTTATTGTTGAAAACAACACCGCTATGAGAGAAAGCTATAGGTCATTTGCTAAATATATCATATTCCCTGAAATCAAAATGCTACTGTTTCAAAGCCTGAAATACTGTCCCCATCCGATGTGATGTTGTCGAAACCAACAGCTATGGAAGGTGGCTATACTCTACATGCCAATTGCAAGTTATCCTTTTCAACTGAAATCCAAATGCTCCTGTTTCAAAGACTGAAAAGATTACTGTCCTCAGCTGATGCCTTATAAGGGCTTAGCAGTAAACAGATCAGAGAGGCCCGTTACAAGTGGTGTATTACAATGCTGCGGTTGTGGTTCACGACGTATCAATATCTAAAGAGGTTGTATGGAGCAGCGTTTCAATATCGTAGTAAAAATCTCTTCTTCTGAGGTAACGGATTGTCTATGGGTACCTTTCTGTAAGTGGAGGGGTGTGTGACGAGGATAACGAGGGAAGGAGAGAGAAAGAGAAGGAGAGAGAGAAAGAGGAATAGAGGCGAACAACACATCTCAGACCTCAGACCACCTCAGAGCTCCGACACTAATTCAGTACAACAAATCAAAATAAACCAACTCCTCTTATCTTACCACATGTCACTGCGTTGCCTGGAAACAGCCGAGGTGAGCTATGATCAGGGTGTGACTAGGTGGCAGGGAGCCAAGGGAAAGACAGAGAGAGGGATGGAAGGAAGGAAATAAAGAGATGGGGAGGGACGAAGGCAGTGGGACACTGCGTACCTGTGGGAGAGATCCTCCATGGGCTCGGGGTCTGAGTGTGGCTCCAAAACGGCTAGGCCCGGCAGTAGAGCATGGAGCTTGATTTGGGCCGGCGGCCAGGCCGGGGTGTCGGTCATCTGGGACTTGATTTAGGCCGGTGAGGGTGAGGCGGTCGCACTGCGTCCTGATTCGGTCGAGGAGCTGGGAGAGCTCCATCCCTGTGCCATCCTCCTCCCACGCTGTGGCCGTCACTAGCAGCGCATCACAAGAGTCGGCCTGCTGCTGCTGCTGCAGAGCACGGGCTGCCTGCACAATGAGCCAACCAGAGAGAGGGAGAGAGAAAAGAGAGAGACAGGGAGATATATGACTGTAAGAGAGTATACAAGAGTGTGTGTGTGACAGCGAGAGGCGATGGATCTGATAATGAAGGAGAAAAGGGAACAGAGAGAGAACGAGGGCAGAGGAAGAGAGCAAGAGAGAGAGAGAACAGTGTGAGATCAGACACACGCAATGCAGGGGAGGGAGTCTGTTATTGAGCCTGTCTGGGACAGTGTGTGTGTGTGAGTCTGGGACAGTGTGTGTGTGTGTGTGTGTGTGTGCGTGCGTGCGTGGGAGAGAGAAGCTGGATCACGTAAAGACCTGAGTGGAGGAAGGGAAGGGGAGTATTAGTCAGCAGGAATAAAAATGGGTTAGTAAAAGAGAGAGAGAGAAGGGTGGGAGGATGACAGGAAAGCATTGAAATGGAAAGGATGGTGTAAAACCTAACAAGCCTTTCCACTGAGGTCAACAGGGGAGGTGTGCGAAAAACAGAAGTCTGGTTAATGGGCTAATAAGGAGAAGGTGTTCTGAGACGCTGCTCTTTCTTTACAGTCGCTTGCTTCCCCCTCTCCCTCCCTCTCTCTCACTTTCTCTCTCTGTCTCCCCTCTCTTCTGTCTCTCTCTCTTCCTTCTCTCTCTCTTCCTTCTCTCTCTCTCTCTTTTTTGTCTCACCTTTCTCTCCCCTCCGCACATAAACATTCAAAAAAGAACGAGACAGTGGGAATTATCAAAGGTGGAATATACTGTACAAACACACTGGATGCTGATCAGTAAAAAGTAAATGCATTTCCTCCTAATTGGAACAGGACATAGAGTTGGATAACCCCTGCCAGAGTCACTTCCCACTGGGCACAAACTGGTTGAAACAACGTTGTTTCAATGTCATTTTTTGATGTTTTGTGAAGTGGAATCTACGTGGGAAATACATTGGATTTGAAAAAAGTAATCAACGTAAACTGTTGTTTTGTGGGTGAAACCTTAACCACAGGATTATGTAATCATGGTAACCAAATTTCAACATAGACAAACCTTGTATAAAATATGTTCAGTTTGCAACTTTAAAACAATGTCAGATCTTCAACGTTATATCCAGTATCAGAAAAAAATTGTTATTATTTCAATTCAACCCAGAATTGGAAAAATAGACCATAAAATAGGCCAGTGGCTTCAAGCTCTTGTTGATTTCAATTGTAATGATATTTAGTGATATTGGAATGTTTTTGGTTGTCAACGCAACCAAATATCAACATTTGAAGGAGATGTATCTTCTGCTTGGATAATTCCATCTGTAACACTGACTTAGTCTGGCTTTTATTCCTTTTTGTCTACAAATGAATCATTGATATGTTGGATTCACGTCTGCATCTCAACCAAAAATCGATGTTAAAGAATTTGACTGAATCAAAACAAACCAAACTTTAAATGCCCATTCATCAAAATTTGTCTTGATTCAGTCCTATTCTTTAACTTAGATTTTTGGTTGAGATGCAGACGTGAATCCAACATATCAATTATTAATTTGGAGATAAACTGGAATTAAAGTCAGTGGCACAGCTGGAACTATCCAAGCAAGAGATAAATCTCCTTCAAATGTTGATATTAACAACCAAACACAATTCAATGTTATTTTTGAAATACAATAAATAGCCTATTAACTTGTCGACATGTTAACAAATGATGTGTTGGATTCATGTCTCCAACTCAACCACAAATACAAGTTGAAGAATGGGATTAAGCCAGTGGCTCAGATGGAACTATACAAGCAGTAGATGCATCTCCTTTAAATGTTGATATTTTTGATGCAACCAAACACAATTCAATATGACTTTTACAGTAAATAGCCTAAAGTTAAGGCTATCTTACAAACTAATGTTACAGTATTTATTCAACCTTTTTACGGATGTCTTTACTGAACAAATGCAGGTGTCCGCAACCGTACAGACCCTTGCAACATGCACACAGACACTGGCACAAGACCGTACCACATAGTCCTGGTGCATGTCCTGCAGCTCTGTCATGGAGTGGTGTAGCTCCGCCTCCAGCTGCACGTTGGTTTGCTCCACCCTCATCTTGTTCTCCCTCAGCAGAGCCACCTGTTGCTCCAGACACTTGGTCTGCCTCTCTTCCACCTCACATCTATGACAGGACACACGGCACATCTCATCATATCAACTGGGTCGTATTCAATAGAGCATTCAATGGAAAATGTTTTAAAACGTTTTAAAATCGAAAAACACTTATAAAAAAAATAAAAACATTTAAAAAAAACACTTATAAAAAATAAGAAAAATCTTACTGGACAGGTAGTCCCTGTTTCCATGTTTCAGTCTGTGATATTGACTTGTATTTAGCCTTGACCACAGTGGTCTATGCAAAGCAGCTATAAGCCTATACTTTACCAGGAGGTGGGGATGGTTACATAGGGAAATGTTTTTCAATGTAAGGCTACTGAATGTACCCGACTCTGGGCCAACTAGCCAGGGTACCCTACACGGGTGGTGAAACAGCTACACATACTGTACATGTAGGTAAACACTGTGACACAGTATATGGGAAACGCTACAGCCACACATCCATTGTATCTAAGCAGGTGCATAGCCCTTTCCTGCAGTCAGTGACTAAAAACACCCTCTTAGGCCTCACGGGTGTAATGTTATTAATATTTTTCAGAATTTCGGAATTAATAAAGATGTTTTTATTTATTTATGACGGAAATATGATGTTTCTATGTCAAACGGTTTTGTTATAATTCAGTCTTCTGTGAAGTACTGTATATAAAGTGTAATAGTGGGATGCAAACTCTATATCTGACATGGTACAGGTGTCTTCTGTTTTTAAGCCCATAACCATGTGTGTGAGGTGTATACTTTTGTCTCAAAGTAGATTTGTTTAAGACTACCAAGAATCACTCTGTGTGACACTGATTTAGCCCACTTTAGTCAAATGTTTTAAGATATACAAGTGTTTTCAGGTAAAGGTAAATAGACTGCACACTGCAATCTCTGCTCCCATGTGTTTTAGTGACCCTTCATCAGCTCTGACATAATTATGTAAAATACCTTATCATACAGTAGGAAAGAAATCATGCAACAGTCACTCAGTAGTTGCAATAGTCCTCACTTCCCAACATGCTAAAGTCACAGTCACGGACATCAAATCAAAGTGGGTTGGTCACGTACACAGTTTAGCAGATGTTATAGCAGGTGCTGTGAAATGCTTAAGTTACTAGCGCCTAACGATGCAGTAAAATGTCAACAAGTATACAAATAATATATATATTTTTTAAATACAATATAAACCTTCTGACACAGAGTTGCAGATAACATTGTGACAGTGACCCAAGTAAGGCCAGCAGGACACAATATATAAATAGAGGAGGTGTGTATTCATAGCTCATAGCTGTCTGCATGCTGTTGCCCTCCCTTGCCCTTCAGGGGTTAATGGATATCCCTGCATCCCAAATGACACCCTATTCCCCATTTAGTGCACTACTTTTGACCACACTCAATGGGTACCCTTATGGGCCCTGGTCAAATGTAGTGCTCTAAATAAGAATTAGGGTGTCATTTGGCACGCAGCTCTCTGGCAGTAGCAGAGGGGCTGGTGTGTCACTCTGCATCAATACAGATGGGGAAAGTGCCGACGAGGCACAACACAGCCGGGCTGCGATTTGTATGCAGGTTGTTGAGCAATAGTGGGAACTAGGCGAGTTACAACAGAGTGCGGACTGTACTGCTGCTACAGTAGAGAAGTGATTATAAAGTATCGCTGCAGGGGAAAATAAAATACCTGATTGTTATTCAAGAGGTGCATTTAAAGTGTTATAGATTGCAATTGGTAGGAGTAGGATTTGATGGATTTTCCCAGAAGGCATTCACAACTGCTATGGTATAGCTTTTGTTTTCATTAGATATGATGAAAATAAATACTATGAGGGCATATGTTACTGTATTAGTATAGTATTCTAGGACTGACCTAGAATGTCCCAAACACGACTGACCTGGCCTGGATGGTAGAAGCCCTGGACATCATGTGGTCAGACTGCAGCACCAGCTCTGCATTTTCCATCAGCAGATTACCAACCTACAGAACCAAAACACAGTCAACACACACAAGACAAAATAACAAGGAAGGGAATAAGATGCGACGAGAAGCGTGTAAAACATGATCGATTTCAGAATGTGTTCAATCTTTGTTGAACCATGTAACGTCATCGGTCCAATAGGTAGGAAAACACAATGAAACATGACATCACATTCGAATAAACCTCAGTACACTGGAAGTTCACATTACCAAGTGCTGCATCAAATTGGGGTCTTTTTTTTAATGTGAAAACATGCGGGTGAGGCTTATCGCAATAGAACAACTGTAGTAAAGTTTTTGCCTCCTTGTATTACACTAGCCTCATCTCATACTGTGTGGCATGACATTGACCAATGGAAGAGTTGGCTACAGCACATAGAGTACGGGACAAGGCTAACACACTAGCACAAGCATAAAGAGAGACGCCTTTGAATGTTCATCAGAGAAAGGAAGTTGGAACAGAGACGAGAAAGAATTATACTGTACACAGAGAGATAACAATGGTATCCACAATTTCATCTGATTTGGGGGAAGTAGATAAAGGGTTTCACTGCACAAAAAAAACTAAAGTATCCCTTTAATCAATTTAGACAAGCCAGTTGGAATTGCTCTTTATTCTGTGAGAATAAGATCACTTGAGGTTGAGCCACTTCACATTCATTGAAAAGACTGCACAATAATATTCTACCTGTTCATGCTTGTCAGATTGCCACCAGCTCAGTGAGTCAGATTTATTACATGATGACGTTCCACGATTTGGGTTCATTAAGACAATGTTACGCCCTGACCTTAGACAGACTTTTTTATGTCTCTATTTGGTTTGGTCAGTGTGTGATTTGGGGTGGGCATTCAATGTTTTGTTTTCTATGATTTTGTATTTCTATGTTTTGGCCGGGTATGGTTCTCAATCAGGGACAGCTGTTTATCGTTGTCTCTGATTGGGAACCATACTTAGGTATCCCTTTTCCCTCCTTTCTTTGTGGGAGGTTGTTTTTGTTTGTGGCACTATAGCCCTTGAGCTTCACGGTTGTTTTTGTATTGTTTATTGTTTTTGTCGGCGTCATTTTCTTAATAAAAGGAATATGTACGCTCACCACGCTGCACTTTGGTCCACTTCCTTTGACGACCGTGACAAAACCTCCCACCATAAAAGGACCAAGCAGCGTGGCCAGAAGTATGAGACAACCTGGGAGGAGGTAGAGAGGTGGTCGGTCGACACAGGGAGAGTGCCAGAGCCCGCCTGGGATTCAATTGAGCAGTGCGAAGAGGGATACCGGAGAATGGAGTCGGCGAGACGTACACAGTTAGCGAGGAAGCCCGAGAGGCAGCCCCCAAAAAATGTTTTGGGGGGGGCACACAAGGAGATTGGCTGAGTCAGGTTGGAGACCTGAGCCAAGTCCTCATGCTTACCGTGGCGAGGGTCGTACTGGTCAGGCACCGTGTTATGCGGTGGAACGCACGGTGTCTCCAGTGCGCGTTCACAGCCCGGTGCGCTACATCCCAGCTCCCCGCATCTGCCGGGCTAGGGAGAGCATCCAGCCAGGATGGGTTGTGCCAGCCCTGTTCTCCAGACCTCTAGTGCGCCTCCTCGGCCCAGTATATCCTGCGCCGGCTCTACGCACAGTGTCTCTGGTGCGTCTGCACAGCCCAGTGCGTCCTGTCCCAGCGCCCCGCATGTGCAGGGCGAAGATAACCATCCAGCCAGGACGGGTTGTGCAGGCTCTAAGCTCGAGACCTCCAGTGCGCCTCCACGGCCCAGTGTATCCGGTGCCTCTGCCAAGGACAAAGCCTCCTGTATGTCTCTCCAGCCTGGTGAGTCCTGTGCCTGCGCCCAGAACTAAGCCTCCTGTATGTCTCCCCAGCCTGGTGAGTCCTGTGCCTGCTGCCAGAACCAGGCCTCCTGTATGTCTCCCCAGCCTGGTGAGCCCTGTGGCAGCTCCACGTACCAGACTGCCCATACGTCTCCTCACTCCAGTGATGATCCATGGCAAGAAGCTTCCAGTGATGATCCATGGCAAGAAGCCTCCAGTGATGATCCATGGCACGAAGCCTCCAGTGATGATCCATGGCAAGAAGCCTCCAGTGATGATCCATGGCACGAAGCCTCCAGTGATGATCCATGGCACGAAGCCTCCAGTGATGATCCATGACACGAAGCCTCCAGTGATGATCCATGGCAAGAAGCCTCCAGTGATGATCCATGGCATGAAGCCTCCAGTGATGATCCATGGCACGAAGCCTCCAGTGATGATCCATGGCACGAAGCCTCCAGTGAGGAGTCATGGCACGAAGCCTCCCACGACGGCCTCCAGTCCGGGGCCCGCAGCGAGGGTGCCCAGTCCGGGGCCCGCAGCAAGGGTGCCCAGTCCGGGGCCCGCAACGAGGGTGCCCAGTCCGGGGCCCGCAATGAGGGTGCCCAGTCCGGGGCCCGCAACGAGGGTGCCCAGTCCGGGGCCCGCAACGAGGGTGCCCAGTCCGGGGCCCTCAATGAGGGTCCCCACACCAGAGGTGCCACCAAAGTGAGGTGAGCCAATGGTGGAGCGGGGTCTGCGTCCCGCACCTGAGCCGCCACCGCGGATAGACGCCCACTCAGACCCTCCCCTATAAGTTCAGGTTTTGAGGCCGGAGTCCGCACCTTTGGGGGGGGGGGGGGGGGGTACTGTTATGCCCTGACCGTAGAGATCATTTTTTTACGTCTCTATTTGGTTTGGTCAGGGTGTGATTTGGCGTGGGCATTCTATGTTTTGTTTTTCTATGATTTTGTATTTCTATGTTTTGGCCGTGTATGGTTCTCAATCAGGGACAGCTGTTTATTGTTGTCTCTGATTGGGAACCATACTTAGGTATCCCTTTTCCCTCCTTTCTTTGTGGGAAGTTGTCTTTGTTTGTGGCACTATAGCCCTTGTGCTTCACGGTTGTTTTTGTATTGTTCATTGTTTTTGTCGGCGTCATTTTCTTAATAAAAGGAATATGTACGCTGACCACGCTGCACTTTGGTCCACTTCTTTGACAACCGTGACAGACAAGGCCTGAAGCAGTTGTGGCACAGATATTATTAAAGCCGAAGAGCCTGTCACAGTAATTCTAGTACTTGACCTCATAAACCATAAATGTTTGGCGTTGACTGCAATGTGAGCACATGAAATTGGAACTAATGTTATCCAAAATCCCTTGCATTTTTGATATTGAAATGTTTGCTGTACCACCTAGGGCCATTTTGAGCAAACAGAGTTTCAATGTTGACTCTTCCTTTGCCAATCACAATAGCACACTACTTACTCAAGGCCAACACACCCATTCTGAAGGAGGAGAGGCAGGAATAACTTGGACTTATTTGTGTTGTGTTTTTGCTCACACAACCGCCTCAAAGGTTATGAACATAATTTCATTGCAATTACCCATTCCATTATCTTAGCCCTGACAGCTATTCATCTCTGACTGTGATGATTCATAGCCCTGAGAGAGTACAAACCAGATATTTGCGGTTTGTTTTCTTCCGCAGGGCACTTTCTCCAACTGAACATTAACGGATTGATTTCAAATGAAATCAAATAGTATTTGTCGCATGTTTCGTAAACAACAGGCGTAGACTACCAGTGAAATGCTTACTTACAGGCTCTTCCCAACAATGCAGAGAGAAAAATAGAAAAATAATAACACAGGGAATAAATACACAATGAGTAATGATAACTTGGCTGTATACACGGGTACCAGTACTCCTTATTATGGCTTGTTATTCAATGCCTCTAAATAGAATGAGGATGGCGCCAGGTCTTAAAACCTAAACCCACAACAATAACAGTAGTCTAGGACTGAAACCGGACTTGAGGAAGATGCACATAACAAAGTCAATTGTTACTATAAATCATGAATTAATGTCAAAGGAAGATTTGAAGAATGTTATCAGTTATGCGTATGTCAAGTCATACATTTTTCATTTACGGTAATTTGATTTATTTAGCCAGGATAGTCCACTCAGTAACAATTGTCACTGTTTTCCAGGGAGTCCTGGGTTCCAAAGAAATCAATATTCCAGGTATTAGTCCAGGCGAAAGTGTGAGGAAATGTCATACATACGCTACCGGTCAAGTTTTAGAACACCTACTCATTCAAGGGTTTTTCTGTATTTTGACAATTTTCTACACTGTAGAATAATAGTGAAGACATCAAAACTATGAAATAACACATACAGAATCATGTAGTTTCCAAAAAAGTGTTAAAGAAATCAAAATATATTTTATATTTGAGATTATTCAAATAGCCACTCTTTGCATTGATGACAGCTTTGCACACTCTTGCCATTCTCTCAACCAGCTTCACCTGGAATGCTTTTCCAACAGTCTTGAAGGAGTTCCCACATATGCTGAGCACTTGTTGGCTGCTTTTCCTTCACCCTGCGATCCGACTCATCCCAAACCATCTCAATTGGGTTGAGGTAGGGGGATTGTGGAGACCAGGTCATCTGATGCAGCACTCCATCACTCTCCTTCTTGGTAAAATAGTTCTTACACAGCCTGGAGGTATGTTGGGTCATTGTCCGGTGGAAAAACAAATGATGGTCTCACTAAGCACAAACCACATGGAATGGCATATTGCTGCAGAATGCTGTGGTAGCCATGGTGGTTAAGTGTGCCTTGAATTCTAAATAAATCACAGACCATATCACCAGCAAAGCACCCACACACCATAACACCTCCTCCTCCATGCTTTACGGTGGAAAATACGCATGCGGAGATCATCTGTTCACCCATACCGTATATCACAAATACACGGCGGTTTGAACCAAAAATATCCAATTTGGACTCCAGACCAAAGAACAAATTTCCACCGGTCTAATGTCCATTGCTCGTGTTTCTTGGCCCAAGCAAATCTCTTCTTCTTATTGATGTCCTTTAGTAGTGGATTCTTTGCAGCAATTCAACCACAAATGCCTGATTCATACAGTCTCCTCTGAACAATTGATGATGAGATGTATCTGTTACTTGAACTCTGTGGAGCATTTATTTGGGCTGCAATTTTTGAGGCTGGTAACTCTACTGAAATTATCCCCTGCAGCAGAGGTAACTCTAGGTCTTCCTTTCCATATTGACTGACCTTCATGTCTTAAAGTAATGATGGACTGTCATTGCTCTTTGCTTATTTGAGCTGTTCTTGCCATAATATGGACTTGGTATTTTACCAAATAGGGCTATCTTCTGTATACCACCCCTACCTTGTCAGAACACAACTGATTGGCTCAAACACATTAAGAAGGAAAGAAATTCCACAAATTAACTTCTAACAAGGAACACCTGTTCATTGAAATGCATTCCAGGTGACTACCTCATGAAGCTGGTTGAGAGAAATGCAAAAGAGTGTGCAAAGCTGTCTTCAAGGCAAAAGGGTGGCTATTTGAAGAATCTCAAATATAAAATGTATTTTGATTTGTTTAACACTTTGTTGGTTGCTACATGATTCCATATGTGTTATTTCATAGTTTTGATGTCTTCACTATTATTCTAAAATTGATCAATGGACTGGCAATCGCTCATATTTTATGCAAGACTCTCACTGAAAGTGAAATTGGGCATAAAAGTCAACCCTCCCGTTGGCTTCAATACTAATAGGTCAGATCTTGGTGCTTTCTTCGCCTTTGTCTCCATTCACATTCAGAGACCATAAATCAAGGAGTGGTTGCAAAACCTCCAATCAGCTCTTTCGAGCGAGCTTACAATTACAGCAGCCTGTGTTAATGGTCTACTAGGGCAACGGCCTTTAAAGCAATAAGGATCCACATTCTTGTGTGTGACAATGGAGTGATGGCTTGTTTCCAAATGTCCTGACATACTTCTCAATCTCTGTAACAGTTGACATTGTCTGGGTTGTCATATGCCAGTTTTAATTAAACTGCTATTAAGTGTAATCATCGCCAGGACTGAAAATCGTTAATAACCGGTTTGTTCAGTCAAAGCCAAAACCCTGCACGCAAGAAAACACCGTTGAGGTAAAAATGCTTTGCAAGCTATTTTCAGAGACATTTTGTCGGCTTTGGTCTACTCTGGTAAAAAAATATACTGATAATATACAGGACAAGTTAGATTCTTAAAGTCAGTCCTACTAGCTACTGTATGGCCACAACACACCAGCTCAATCAAATCTAGAAATTACAGTACCTCAGCATAATCACTGAAAAACAAATGGACTGTTTAATGAGTTGGGGTCCCTCAGGGCTCAATGTTTGGACCAATTTAAAAGGTAATAGATGGCAGTCTCACCTGGGAACGAAGATCGTCCACAGTCCTTTCCTGCTGCGTCCATTCCTGGGGGTGCTGGGCGTTCCTCAGACCCCAGTCTGCAATCTGGCCCTCCAGATGCCAGTTTGCCTCTTGCAGTTTGTTTACCTGCTCCAGGAAGCCCTTCAGACGGCTGTTGAGGCCCTGCATGGTCCACCGAGAGTCCTGCAGCAAATCCATGATGCTCCTATGCAGTGTACACCCCAAAAACACACACAGACACCTCTCAGGGGTATTATCAAACACTTACAGCCTCGCCAACTCAGGAGAGTGTCCGATACAAAGGGTCAACCCAAACGTACAGTAAACAATTATGCCATCCAAAACATCTTGCACTTCAATTTCAGCATACGTCCACACCACAGCCACTTGCAACCCTGGCAGGCGGCGCCCTGCCTGCCACCGATACTGGTGAGATTACGGACCCATGGGTAAATTTACTGGGTAAATATTTACCAAGCAATACTCACCTGTGAGGCAACGTGGCGTCCCTCACTCTCTCTCCTCCTCTCTCTCTCTCTCCCCCCCCCCTCTCTCTCTCCAGGCTAGGCAGCACCTTGTATTGGCAGTAGTAAGATAAGCACCAGCCTCAGTAGTCCCTGGTCGCGGCAGCGAGCTGCTCCTGATCTTCCCCTCCTAGACGGAGCTGGGCCACATTCTTCTCCACTGCTTCGAACAACTTTCACTTTCCCACTGGGTCCCAGGTCAGAGACGGTCCCCTGTCTGTGACAGATCAGATAGGAATGGTAGGGTTAGGGCTAGTCTCGCTATCGCTCTCGCACCAGCTATGTGTCAGCTGTCATGGGGTCAGCCATGACAGGGCCAGGTTCACTCGCTGGACACACTGCTGCTTACATCACCAGCACTCTGAGGCCCTTTGTGTTCTCTGATCCAGGATTACTGAGCCCTGTGTGGAGGGAAAGTTCATGCACACACTGTGACAACACTCTCTGTTTGTGTGTCTGTGTTTGTGTATGTGTGTGTTTGTTTGCACTTGTGTATGTGTATAAACAACATATCTAGTATCCACTAATACTACACTTTAATTAATAGTGAGAAACTAATGTCTATCCACTGACTCATCAGATAAACAGCCTGTAATAAACACTGAACTTTGTGATGTGTCGCATGGGTTGCTCAATTCCTCCCTTGACTACCACTACCCTCTCATCGGCCTGTTTTGTGAGTGTGTGTATCTGTGTGTGTGTGCATGTTGTGTGTGTGTGTGTGTGTTTGTCTGTCTGGGGGGGCAAGTGAGATCATTTTCCAGACATTCGAAGGACACAACTTTTTCATCCTCTTGAAGTTGACAACAATGTTCTACTTGTTTAGGAGTTACCAATGTGTGTTGATTCGTCATGGCAACCATCAAGCTTTCTTTCGGTCTTTCACTGACTTTTTTATGACTTTACCTCAAGTAATGTGAGGATGTTATTCCCATGATCAATTCATCTAACCAAGATCTTAGACATTTTGGCACCAGAACATACGTCATAACAATACAAGCTTTAAGTCAGGTGAGGTAGTAAGATAAGACGTATGGTTACGGTAGTTAAGGTGTGGGTGCGGCATCGAAAGAAGCCGGTGAACGTCTGACGGGAAAAAGCACAATAAAACATCCAGTTTAAGCCGCTCTGACAGGGTGTTTGGAATGTGAGTCAAGGTAACACAACTCATAGTCATCTCTATTTGTCTCTCTCTCTCTCTCTCTCTTGGAGTATGCACTTTCGAGTCCTTTCCAGTCCTTTGCACTCTCAATCTACCTCATTAGGTGATAAAGGCAGCAGATGACTGTGGGATTTACTTGTTGGATCAATAAAGGGTTTCTCTTCCTTTCTGTGTAAACAGCCACGCCTACATTGTACCATTCACAGACAGGATCTAGGGATTATTAATATGAGGTCACACTTAAAGCTGCTACAAACACTGTGTCCGTCTAGAGTCTATAGTACAATATCCCCGTGGAAACACTTCATGGGCAAAAAGAACGTTCTCTCATTGAAGTGTTTCCCTCAATAAGTCAGTGCCTGTGGTTTTGGCTTTGGTCCATAACAAGTGCATACTAGTAGAGAGAGTCATAGGACAGTCTATTCAGACAGGGAGGAGAGAGAGGTGAGAAATGCTAGACCCACACATCCACCAGACCAAAATGAAACCAGGTGAGACCTAACAAGCATGTCAAAGGGAAAACTAGAGCAGGTGGAAGTAAGCGGCCACGCGGGGCTGTTAGGGCTCTTACCATCACACGCCCACGCAGCGCTGGCCCGCAGCCTATCCCCCGGGTCCAGAGGGCGTTGATGGTCTGATGTCTATGATGAGGGCGATTGATAGTGCCGTCGTTAACAGGATGAAAACAATACGGTGCAGCAAGCTCTTCTGTGTGTGTGCCTGGGACAACATATCACAAAATGTGAGTGAATGCGCACGGGGAATGTGGTCCAGCCGGTTCCAGTCAGGACACTGCGGTGCGTTGCTCCCACAAGGAAGCAGTTTCGTCGCACAACATTTGCAGGGAACGTTGAGGCACGCAATTAACCGAGGGGATCAGGCAAGCAGGCAGTGAGCAAGGATAAGTAAACAAGTAAATACCTGATAGAGGTCAAGTGTTGATCTTGATCTTGACAGTGCTACCTAAGACCTTTAGTTCATACTCCTTAACCTGTTTCCCCTAGTACATTCATTCCTCTACATGTTTTCTGCAGCAAAAGAGCACAAGCAATTATGACAACTGACAGTTTTTTTTAACCTATTCCATTAGGCATTTAAGCTTTATTAAACCAACAGTGGGACCTGTAGGTATCATTTGAAACACACTGTAGCACACAGTACTGTGTTAACGCCAAGAGGGTTTTGTCTGAGCATGATCACATTATGCAACCTCTGAGACTAGAGCCCTGATTTGTAGGTTATTATGGTATTAATCCAAACCAGTTCAAATGATTAACTGCAGTAAAACGCTTTAGCATGATCTCAGTAACTGGTCACGTTTTGGCTCCACATACCTGACATACCATTGTAAACCAGTAAACCATTATTATACTGTTGAACACGGTCTGGGACATACACACATTTACAATACTTCACAATCACACTTTTTATGAGTAGGGGTAATAATGTCTGGGCCAAATTCCTAAACTGGCCTACCATATTACCATGGCCACCTAATTATCCCCAACTTCCAAATGGCTCATTTAAAACCTATCTACGTCCTCCTGCAATGCTCCACAGGTCTCTGCTGTAAAATATGTTGTTGTTATAGCTTACTTTCGAAGCTACACCACATTGTGAAAATTGATGTCTTTTCGAACTGGTAATGAATTTTCAGGACAACCATATGGAGCAGCGTTTCATGGCTGCTGACTGGGTCCTGGTTAGAAAACAACATGTTTTGTTCACTTGGTGGGCCACAAACCTTTGAAAACCCACTTGTGTGAACTTTCAATCTTAATTCATCATGAACCATTGAGCTTCAGTCACTTAGTCCTTTTGAACTCTCTACTGACTAAGGCCTACTGTATGCATTGGGTCCATCTCTCCTGTCATCTCTCCTGTCACTGATCTATCTATCTATCTATCTATCTATCTATCTATCTATCTATCTATCTATCTATCTATCTATCTATCTATATACACTGCTCAAAAAAATAAAGGGAACACTTAAACAACACAATGTAACTCCAAGTCAATCACACTTCTGTGAAATCAAACTGTCCACTTAGGAAGCAACACTGATTGACAATACATTTCACATGCTGTTGTGCAAATGGAATAGACAACAGGCGGACATTATAGGCAATTAGCAAGACACCCCCAATAAAGGAGTGGTTCTGCAGGTGGTGACCACAGACCACTTCTCAGTTCCTATGCTTCCTGGCTGATGTTTTGGTCACTTTTGAATGCTGGCGGTGCTTTCACTCTAGTGGTAGCATGAGACGGAGTCTACAACCCACACAAGTGGCTCAGGTAGTGCAGCTCATCCAGGATGGCACATCAATGCGAGCTGTGGCAAGAAGGTTTGCTGTGTCTGTCAGCGTAGTGTCCAGAGCATGGATGCGCTACCAGGAGACAGGCCAGTACATCAGGAGACGTGGAGGAGGCCATAGGAGGGCAACAACCCAGCAGCAGGACCGCTACCTCCGTCTTTGTGCAAAGAGGAGCAGGAGTAGCACTGCCAGAGCCCTGCAAAATGACCTCCAGCAGGCCACAAATGTGCATGTGTCTGCTCAAACGGTCAGAAACAGACTCCATGAGGGTGGTATGAGGGCCCGACGTCCACATGTGGGGGTTGTGCTTACAGCCCAACACCGTGCAGGACAATGCTAGACCTCATGTGCAAGACAATGCTAGACCTCATGTGGCTGGAGTGTGTCAGCAGTTCCTGCAAGAGGAAGGCATTGATGCTATGGACTGGCCCGCCCGTTCCCCAGACCTGAATCCAATTGAGCACATCTGGGACATCATGTCTCGCTCCATCCACCAATGCCACGTTGCACCACAGACTGTCCAGGAGTTGGCGGATGCTTTAGTCAAGGTCTGGGAGGAGATCCCTCAGGAGACCATCCGCCACCTCCTCAGGAGCATGCCCAGGCGTTGTAGGGAGGTCATACAGGCACGTGGAGGCCACACACACTACTGAGCCTCATTTTGACTTGTTTTAAAGACATTACATCAATGTTGGATCAGCCTGTAGTGTGGTTTTCCACTTTAATTTTGAGTGTGACTCCAAATCCAGACCTCCATGGGTTGATAAATTTGATTTCCATTTATAATTTTTGTGATTTTGTTGTCAGCACATTCAACTACGTAAAGAAAAAAGTATTTAATAAGAATATTTCATTCATTCAGATCTAGGATGTGTTATTTTAGTGTTCCCTTTATTTTTTTGAGCAGTGTATATATATATATATATATATATATATATATATATATATATATATATATATATATATATATATATATATACAGTACCAGTCAAAAGTTTGGACACACCTACTCATTCAAGCGGTTTTCTGTATTTTTACTATTTTCTACATTGTAGAATAATAGTGAAGACATCAAAACTATGAAATAACCCATATGGAATCATGTAAAATATTTACTAAATAAATTAAAGTTTAAAAAAGTTACACAATAAAATAACAATAACGAGGCTATATACAGGGGGTACCGGTACCGAGTCAATGTGTGGGGGTACAGGTTAGTCGAGGTAATATGTACATGTAAGTAGTGACTATGCATAGATAATAAAACAGTGAGTAGCAGCAGTGTAAAAAAAAAAGGGGGGGGGGGGGGTCAATGGAATTAGTCCAGGTAGCCATTTGATTAATTTTTCAGCAGTCTTGTTGCTTGGGGGTAGAAGCTGTTAAAAACCTCTTGGCGCACGGATTCATTTTCATCAACAACCGCTGAATTGCAGAGCGCCAAATAAAATAAAAAATACCCCCAAAAATTAATTTCATGAATTCCCAAGTGCAAAAAAGCAAAACACAGCTTAGCTTGTTGTTAATCCACCTGTCGTGTCAGATTTTGAAAATATGCTTTACAGCGAAAGCAATCCAAGCGTTTGTGTGAGTTTATCGATCACTAGACAAAACATTACAAACACCTAGCAGCAATTATATATTGGTCACGAAAGTCAGAAAAGATATACAGTTAATTGCTTACCTTTGATGATCTTCGGATGTTTGCACTCACGAGACTCTCAGTTACACAATAAAATGTTCCTTTTGTTCGATAAAGATACCTTTTATATAAAAAAACTCCATTTGTTTGGGGCGTTATGTTCAGAAATCCACAGGCTAAGGCAGGTCGTGAAGGGCAGACGGAAATTCCAAATAGTATCCGTAAAGTTCGTAGAAACATGTCAAACGTTTTTATAATCAATCCTCAGGTTGTTTTTAACATAAATATTCGATAATATTTCAACCGGACGGTAAACTATTCAATACAATACAATAGAGAAAGAAAATGTTGAGCTACCACTCGTGCAAGAACTAATCAAAGGACACCTGGCTATCCACTGATGCGATTTGATAAATCTCGCACATTTTTCAGAATAAAAGCTTGAAACTATGTCTAAGCCTGTTCACAACCTGTGGAAGCCATTGGAAAAGGAATCTGGTTGATATCCCCTTAAATGGAGAATAGGCAGGCAATGGAATAGGGATTTTTCAAAATAAGAGACACTTCCGGGTTGGATTTCCTCAGTTTTTCGCCTGCAAAATCAGTTCTGTTATACTCACAGACAATATTTTGACAGTTTTGGAAACTTTAGAGTGTTTTCTATCCTAATCTGTCAATTATGTGCATATTTTAGCATCTGGGCCTGAGAAATAGGCCGTTTACATTGGGAACGTTATTTTTCCAAACATAAAAATTCTGCCTCCTTGCATCAAGAAGTTAATGAGCCTTTCGAAACTAGACTTGGCGTACCGGTATAGAGGTCCTGGTCCTGGTACCCTCTGTAGCGCCTTACAGTCTTGCTCATGTTGAGGGAGAGGTTGTTATTCTGGCATCACACTGCCAGGTCTCTGACCTCCTCTCTATAGGCTGTCTTATCATTGTCGGTGATCAGGCCTACCACCGGTGTCGTCAGCAAACTTAATGATGGTTTTGGTGTCATGCTTGGCCACACAGTCGTGGGTGAACAGGAGGGGCCTAAGCACACTCCCCTGAGGGGCCCCCCGTGTTGATGATCAGCTTGGCAGATGTGTTGTTGCCTGCCCTTACCACCTGGGGGGGAGGGGGGGCATCAGAAGTCCAGGATCCAGTTGCAGAGGGAGGTGTTTAGTCCCAGGGTCCTTAGCTTAGTGATGAGCTTTGTGGGCACTATGGTGTTGAATGCTAAGCTGTAGTCAATGAAAAGCTTTCTCACATAGGTGTTCCTTTTGTCCAGGTGGGAAAGAGCAGTGTGGAGTGCAATTGAGATTGCGTCATCTGTGGATCTGCTGGGGAAAACAGTGAATTGGAGTGGGTCTAAGGTTTCTGGGATGATGATGTTGATGTGAGCCATGACCAGCCTTTCAAAGCACTTCATGGCTACAGACGTGAGTGCTACGGGGCGGTAGTCATTTAGGCAGGTAACCTTGGCGTTCTTGGGCACACTATGGTGACTATGGTGGTCTGCTTGAAATATATAGGTATTACAGACTCGGTCAGGGAGAGGTTAAAAATGTTGGTCCGTGTATGCTCTGAGTACACGTCCTGGTAATTCGTCTGGCCAAGCGGCTTTGTGAATATTGACCAGTTTAAAGGTATTACTCACATCGGCTATGGAAAGCATGATCACACAGTCATCCGGAACAGCTGGTGCTCTCATGCATGCTTCAGTGTAGTTTGCCTCAACGTGAGCATAAAAGACATTTAGCCCTCCTGGGAGACTCGCGTCACTGGGCAGCTCGTAGCTGGGTTTCCCTTTGTAGTCCGTAATAGTTTGCAAGCCCTGCCACATCCGACTATCGTCAGAGCCGGTGTAGTAGGTTTCAATCTTAGTCCTGTATTGACGCTTTGCCTTTTTGATGGCTTGTCTGAGCGCATAGTGGGATTTTTTATTAGTGTCCCACTCCTTGAAAGCGGCAGCTCTAGTCTTTAGCTCTGTGCAGATGTTGCCTGTAATCCATAGCTTCTGGTTGGGATATGTACCCACGGTCACTGTGGGGACAATATCATCGATGCCCTTATTGATGAAGAGGTTGACTGAGGTGGTATACTTCTCAATGCCATTGGATGAATCCTGGAACATATTCCAGTCTGTGCTAGCAAAACAGTCCTGTATCTTAGCATCTGCGTCATCTGACCAGATGCTAAGCTACAGGAGCGAGTCACTGGTACGTCCTGCTTTAGTTTTTGCTAGTAAGCAGGAATAAGAAGGATAGAATTATGGTCAGATTTGCAGGGAGAGATTTGTGTGCATCTCTGTGTGTGGAGTAAAGGTGGTCTAGAGTTTTTTCCCCTCTAGTTGCACATGTGACATGCTGGTAGAAATGTGGTTAAACAGACTTAAGTTTTCCTGCATTAAAGTCCCCGGGCACTAGGAGTGACGCTTCTGCTTTCTTGTTTGCTTATGGCCTTATACAGCTTGTTGAGTGCGGTCCTAGTGCCAGCATCAGTTTGTGGTGGTAAATAGACAGCTACAAAAAATGTAGATGTGTCACGTTCCTGACCTGTTTTCTGTTAGTCTGTGTATGTGTTAGCTGGTCAGGACGTGAGTTTGGGTGGGCAGTCTATGTTTTCTGTTTCTATGTTGGTTTAAGGGTGACCTGATATGGCTCTCAATTAGAGGCAGGTGGTTTTCATTTCCTCTGATTGAGAGCCATATTAAGGTAGGTGTTTTCACACTGTTTGTTTGTGGGTGGTTGTCTCCTGTGTCAGTATGTATGTTCGTGCCACACGGGACTGTAGCGTTTGTTTGTAGTCGTGTACCTGTTCGTGCGTTCTTCACGTTATATGTAAGTTCGTGTCCAGGTCTGTTTTCATCGTTTATTTGTTTTGTAGTTGATTCAAGTATAGTTCGTTTTCTGTCTACGTCGTGTTTGTTGTTTTGTCGTGTCTTAAATAAATCATGTCATCATACCTCGCTGCACATTGGTCTTCAGATCCCTCTCTCCTCTCCTCGTCTGAGGAGGAGGAGGATTTAGAGTATCGTTACAAGATGAAAACTCTCTAGGTAGATAGTGTGGTCTACAGCTTATTATGAGGTACTCTACCTCAGGCGAGCAAAATCTTGAGACATCCTTAATATTAGAGATTGCGCACCAGCTGTTATTGACAAATAGATACAGACCACCACCCCTTTTCTTACCGGAGGTAGCTGTTCTGTCTTGCCAATGCACGGAAAACCCAGCCAGGTCCTGAGGCAGCAAAGCATCCCCAAACCATCTCGTCCAAAAAGTTGATTCAAGTAAACACTGCATTCCACAGTAAGAACCTTATACCAACTTACAAGCATGGTAGTGGCGGTGTGATGGTTTGGGGATACTTTGCTGCCTTCAGGACCTGGACGACTTGCCTTAATAGAAGGAATCATGAATTCTGCTCTGTATCAGAAAATTCAACAGGAAAATGTCAGGCCATCTGTCGGTGAGCTGAAGTTAAAGCGCAGCTGAGTCATGAAGCAAGACATTTATCCAAAACACACAATCAAGTCTACATGAAAATGGCTAAAAAGCAACATATTTGATGTTTTGGAATGGCCTAGTCCAGACCTAATCCCAATTGAGATGTTGTGGCAGGACTTGAAATGAGCAGTTCATGCTTAAAATCCAACCAATGTCGCTGAGATAAAGCAGTTCTGCATGGAAGAGTGGGCCAAAAGTGATGTGAGAGACTAATCAACACTACAGGAAGTGTTTGGTTGGAGTCATTACAGCTAAAGGTGGCACAACTAGTTATTGAGTGTAAGGCAATTACTTTTTCACACTGGGGCATTTGGGTGTTGCATATCTTTGTTTATTAAATAAATTAAATAAGTATTGTTGTGTTAATTGTTCACACAGGTTCCCTGTATTAGATAGTGGGTTTTGGTTGAAGATCTGATAATAGTCAGTATCAAAAATACACAAAAGTAGATACAATTAGAAAGGAGGCAAATACTTTTTCACAGCACTGTTGTCACGATCGTCAACGGGAGAGAGAGAGGACCAAGGCGCAGCGCGTGAAAAATACATCTTCTTTTTAATATAAGAAGGAAAAACAAAACAAACCAACAAAAACAGACGACCGTGAAGCTATACAAATATAAATGCTGACACAAAACACTTCAACATAGACAATTCCCCACAAACAGCTAAAGCCTATGGTTGCCTTAAATATGGCTCCCAATCAGAGACAACAATAACCAGCTGTCTCTAATTGAGACCCAATTCAGGCAACCATAGACTTTCCTAGATACCTACACTCAACCATAGACACAGCTAGACTTCTATACTAAACATAAACCCAACTACTCTAATAAACCCCCTAAACTTTACAACCACCATAGACACTACAAAAAACACATACATTCCCCATGTCACACCCTGACCTAACTAAAATAATTAAGAAAACAAAGAATACTAAGGCCAGGGCGTGACAACTGTAAGTGTCGATATGACAGCAGTCAAAAATAGTCCCTTATTGTCAGTTATTGGACACATTATTCATACCCTCACTTGTGCTCTCAGTATGGTGTGCGTCTTCACGCAATGGCATCAGTTGGATCTCATTTAGCTGTTATCCCTGTCCTAACCGTTGAGAAAAATCTTCATCACATTCACTTGCTTGCAACACTTCCCACAAACACGGCGCTTGCAGGTGACACAGGGGTGTTCCGAGTGCCTCTGCCCACCACAATAAAATGGCTCGCCCTGTTCGTCATTCAAAATTGGTGATTACATAATAATGCAAAGTTCGCTTCCCCTCGCTCATCAACTCACCCATCATACTTCACTGATTTTATCTGTTGCTTTATGTGTGAAATTTGTTTTGATATAGTTTAGGTTCAGTTTCGAGGCAATTATCAGAGTGATTATCAACTGGGCAGGGCACCTTCAACTGTCGGGTGTAGGAGGGGCAGCGGGGAAAACCATTCAAAAAATGACATATCCTCCTAAAACTGGTTATAACACCAGTTCTGTTTGTGATGTTAAGATTCTAACAACGATGGTGCATTATATAGACTTATTTAGGTAAACCCAAGGATGGGGGGGACATGTAAATTAGTTTTGCGTCCACATGACGCTCTGTGCACTTCCAGTGTTAAAGCTGAGGAGAGAGGGACAACTAAAAAACGATTAGGCTACATCATAATCTGCTTCGACATGGTTTTGTGAAGGCGCCTCCGGGCTTAGGAGTCATTGTTGTTCTGAAAAACAATGACACCTAGGAGTGGCAAACTTTCCTGACATTACCTTTCTCCTGAACAAGGATGGGGACATACTTTACACACGTCCAAACAAGTCAAATCAAAGGCTCCATAGACAGCAGGAGGAGTAGAGGTAGGAAGTGGAGTCTATGTGCACTGGCATTATCTGGTTTAGCCTACCATCTGCCCATCACAACTGATTTAGGATTGACCGTTTCTTCCTAAATTATAATTGATAAATTCAACTTGGTCAGTTGGTTAAAGCTAGAATCCTTAGTTGCTACCTCCATTTTTGTACTTAACAACAAATTATATGTACCCATTGATTCTTGTAGAATATGAATTATAAATGCCGTGCATTTATAGGTCGCAATTCAACAGCTCAAACACGAGACGTATGTAGCAGGGTCTACAGTCAATCACGGATTACAAAAAGAAAACCAGCCCCGTTGCGTACATCGACGTCCTGCTCCCAGACAAACTAAACAACTTCTTTGCTCGCTTTGAGGACAATACAGTGCAACTGACACGGCCCGTTACCAAAAGCCTGTGGGCTCTCCTTCTCCGTGGCCAACGTGAGTAAAACATTTAAACGTGTTAACCCTTGCAAGGCTACCGGCCCAGACGGCATCTCTAGCCACGTCCTCAGAGCATGCGCAGACCAGCTGGCTGGTGTGTTTACGGACATATTCAATTAATCCATGTCCCAGTCTGCTGTCCCCACATTCTTCAAGATGGCCACCATTGTTCCTGTTCCCAAGAAGCTAAGGTAACTGAACTAAATGACTATCGCCCTGTTGCACTCACTTCTGTCATCATGAAGTGCTTTGAGAGACTATTCAAGGATCATAGCACCTCCACCCTACCTGATACCCTAGACCCACTCCAATTTGCTTACCGCAAATAGGTCCACTGACAATGCAATCACCATCACACTGCACACTGCCCTATCCCATCTGGACAAGAGGAATACCTATGTAAGAATGCTGTTCATTGACTATAGCTCAGCATTTAACGCCATAGTACCCTCCAAGCTCATCATTAAGCTTGAGACCCTGGGTCTCGACCCCACCCTGTGCAACTGGGTCCTGGTCTTTCTGACGGGCCACCCCCCAGGTGGTGAAGGTAGGAAATAACATCTCCACCCCGCTGATCCTCAACACTGGGGCCCCACAAGGGTGCGTTCTCAGCCCTCTACTGTACTCCCTGTTCACCCATGATGGTGTGGCCATGCACGCTTCCAACTCAATCATCAAGTTTGCAGATGACACTACAGTGGTAGACTTGATTACCAACAACGACGAGATGACCTACAGGAGGAGGTGAGGGCCCTCGGAGTGTGGTGTCAGGAAAATAACCACTCACTCAACGTCAACAAAACAAAGGAGATGATTGTGGATTTCAGGAAAAAGCAGAGGAAGCAGCCCCCCATCCACATCGACGGGACAGTAGTGGAAAAGGTGGAAAGTTTGAAGTTCCTCGGCATACACATCACGGACAAACTGAAATGATTTTCTGAGGTGCTGACTTGTTGCACCCTCGACAACTACTGTGATTATTATTATTTGACCATGCTGGTCATTTATGAACATTTGAACATCTTGGCCATGTTCTGTTATAACCTCCACCCGGCACAGCCAGAAGAGGACTGGCCACCCCTCATAGCCTGGTTCCTCTCTAGGTTTCTTCCTAGGTTTTGGCCTTTCCAGGGAGTTTTTCCTAGCCACCGTGCTTCTACACCTGCATTGCTTGCTGTTTGGGGTTTTAGGCTGGGTTTCTGTACAGTACTTTGAGATATCAGCTGATGTAAGAACGGCTATATAAATACATTTGATTTGATTTGAAATGGTCCACCCACACAGACAGCGTGGTGAAGAAGGCGCAAAAGTGCCTCTTCAATCTCACGAGGCTGAAGAAATGTAGCTTGTCCCCTAAAACACTCACAAACATTTACAGATGCACAATCGAGAGCATCCTGTCGGGCTGTATCACCGCCTGGTACGGCAACTGCACCACCCTCATCTGTCCAGAGGGTGGTGCGGTCTGCACAACGCATCACCAGGGGCAAACTATCTGCCCTTCAGGACACCTACAGCACCCGATGTCACAGGAAGGCCAAAAGATCATCAAGGACAATAACCACCCGAGCCACTGCCTGTTCACCCCGCTATCATCCAGAAGGCGAGAAGGCGAGGTCAGTACAGGTACATCAAGGCTGGGATCGAGAGACTGAAAAACAGCTTCTATCTCAAGGCCATCAGACTGTTAAACAGCCATCACTAACATAGAGGGGCTGATGCCAACACACAGACTCAAATCTCTGGGCTTTGTTATTGTTTCAACTACAGATTCTAGCTTTAAAGGCTTAAAAGAACAATATGTGCAGGCTAGCCCAAAAGCATTACAAGGATTTTGGTCAGACAAGCATGGCTTACACAACCACAAAATTGGAGAGAGCAACTTATTTGCTACAAGGAAGATAGTTATTTTAGAGCTGTATGATTGGTCCCTCAATAACCTTGATACTGTAGTGTACATACTGGTAGAAATTGACCAATAGGCATATTCATGGGTGTCACGATCGTCGTCAGGGAAATGACCGGATCAAGGTGCAGCGTGGTGAGCGTACATATCTTTTTATTTGGAATGTCGCCAACAAAAACAAGCAACAACAAAAACGACCGTGCAGCTGACTAGGGCTATACAGGCCACTAACACAGACAACTACCCACAACTAAGGTGGAAAAACAGGCTGCCTAAGTATGATTCCCAATCAGAGACAACGATAGACAGCTGCCTCTGATTGGGAGCCACACTCGGCCAAACATACAGAAATACAAAACATAGAATGCCCACCCCACATCACACCCTGACCTAACCAAATAGAGAAATAAAACGGCTTTCTAAGGTCAGGGAGTGACAATGGGGGTACATGCGTGTCATTGAATTTTAAATACAGCACACAGAGCAAGTGAACAACTTGACAGCTAGGGGGAAAGAAGACTAAGAATGCTTTTAGACAGGCAGCCCAATTCTGATATCTTTTTTTTTGACCAATCACATTAGATGTTTTCACAGCAGATCTTTTTCAGAGCTGATCTGATTGATCAACAGACCAATTAGTGAGAGAAGAAAATTGGGCTGCCTGTCTAAACGCAGCCTAAAATGTCTGCTGTTTGTCACTGGGGCTGTCTGCTTAGACCTGACAAGACCCTGGAGGTCTGAAGGTGGTTTACAGAGGTCAGTGAGTAAAATGGAGCAATTATACTGTCTGTCCGGATCCTTTGAAGCCTAGTGCGTTCACTATAGCTCAAATCCACAGTTCAGTTAAATTCACAGAGCTAATGTGAGCGGACACCCTATAGAAGGGATCTCCTACTCCAAACCAATTGGCCAAAAGTAATCTGTCAATCATTTTAGATGATTCCATTTCATGTGGCCCACGCGTGGTTAATTAAGACAGTCTTAATTAAAACCGTCTTAATGATAAATGACAGTATGTTGAGAAAGCACATACGATCATGGGAACACTTTAAATGTGTGTTGTAATGAGTGTTGCAATGAGTAAAAAGTCTGTGTGGCACAAAGTGTGCATGAATTATGTCTGTCTGTTACTGTTTTTGCCTAGAGGACACAACACCTTATTCTATTTCCCCATCAGGTAATGAGCTGATGTACAGATGAGGAAGCCATGCGGGCTTGAATAGAACTGCTAAGTAATTAGCCACTGGGCACAGATATCAATTCAACATCTATTCCACGTTGGTTCAATATCATTTAATTGAAATGACGTGGAAACAATGTTGATTCAACCAGTGTGTGCCCATTGGGTAGTAGTTCAGTAGCCATCTGTCAGCGCGCTGTGTCACTCATGAACAGGCGGAAAGTGTAGGGACGTGACAGGGACCTCCATCACAACTGTGTGAAGGCCAACGAAATTAAAGCATGTTGACAAACCAGCTAACATCAACCCACTCTGACCTTAAAAATGATCACATGATAGAGAGAGAGATAGACAGGGAGGTAGAGCAATTACAGTAAAGATACTCTCAGCCCTTCAAATTCAACCTGCTTTCAAAGCCAGTTCCACTGCATCTTTTCATTGTTCCCCTCTAATCAGGGACAGGTTTAGACCTGGGACACCAGGTGTGTGCAATTATCAAGTAGAACAGAAAACCAGCAGGCTCCAGATCTTCTAGGTTAAGAGTTGAAAAACCCTGCTCTAAACTATGCTTGGGTAACTTTCAGAAATGCGGCAAAACCTGTAAGCATTAAAACCAAAGGGGGAATTATAGGTCTAAAATAAATAGGTATTTTTTAATTGGGCAAAGCTATGATTATGAGGGTGGGGATGGGGAATGTGCTCCTCTCCAATCTTGTTCACCTGAAAGGCTATTCATGTTTTTTGAATGGAACATCGTACAGCGGTTTTCATTAGAATGTACATATTGTTTTGAATGGACCAGGTGGCTCCCTTGGAAAAGCTCATGTGTCACGCCCTGACCATAGAGAGCTGTTTATTCTCTATGTTGGTTAGGTCGGAGTGTGATTAAGGGTGGGTTATCTAGGGGAATTGTATGTCTATGTTGACCTGGTGTGGTTCCCAATCAGAGGCAGCTGTTTATCGTTGTCTCTGATTGGGGATCATATTTAGGTAGCCATTTCCCCATTGTGCTTTGTGGGATCTTGTCTATGTATAGTTGCCTGTGAGCATTATATTTAGCTACACGTTTCGTTTGTTCGCTTTCTTGTTTTTTTCTTTGAGTTTTCTCTTCCTAATAAATATAATGGAAACGTATCACGCTGCATCTTGGTCCAATCATTATGACGATCGTGACAGAAGATCCCACCACAAACGGACCAAGCAGCGTGGCCAGGAGGAGCAGGTATCCTGGGCCTGGGAGGATATCCAGGAGGTAAAGACATCCTGGACTTGGGAGGAGCTTTGGCAGGAGACGAAAGCCTTCCATGGAAGCAGACGCAAGCGGTGAAGGAAGGACAATGACGACACCGGGATTCGCGGCCACGACGGAAGCCCGAGAGGCATCCTCAAAAATGTTTTGGGGGTGGCACACGGAGTGGGCGGCAAAGCCGAGGTGCGAGTCTGAGAGCGAAGAGGAATATTGGGATAGACTGAGCGAGGAGTATTGTGAGATAGTTGAGGGGAGTGATGAGGTAGAGTGGATGGTTTGGTGTCTGGAACAAGACAGTTGCCGTGAGGAGCGTGGGACCAGTCAGGCACCATGTTTTGCGGAGAAACGCAATGTGTCGCCAGTGCGCCTTCACAGCCCAGTGCGCCCTGCACTTGCCGGGGTAAAGTGAGCATCCAGCCAGGACGGGTTGTGCCAGCTCTACGCTCTAGACCTCCAGTGCGCCTCCACAGTCCAGTACGTCCTGTGCCTCACCCCGCACTCGCCCTGAGGTGTGTGTCATCAGCCTGGTGCCACGCATCAGGCCTCCAGTGCGCTTACACAGTCCAGAGCTTCCGGCGACAGTTCCCAGTCCAGAGCTTCCGGCCGGCGACAGTTCCCAGTCCAGAGCTTCCGGCCGGCGACAGTTCCCAGTCCAGAGCTTCCGACCGGCGACAGTTCCCAGTCCAGAGCTTCCGACCGGCGACAGTTCCCAGTCCAGAGCTTCCGGCGACAGTTCCCAGTTCAGAGCTTCCGGCGACAGTTCCCAGTCCAGAGCTTCCGGCGACAGTTCCCAGTCCAGAGCTTCCGACCGGCGACAGTTCCCAGTCCAGAGCTTCCAACCGGCGACAGTTCCCAGTCCAGAGCTTCCGGCGACAGTTCCCAGTCCAGAGCTTCCGGCGACAGTTCCCAGTCCAGAGCTTCCGGCGACAGTTCCCAGTCCAGAGCTTCCGGCGACAGTTCCCAGTCCAGAGCTTCCGGCGACGTTTCACAGTCCGGAACCTCCTACGACAGTCCAGTCCAGAACCTCCTACGATGGTCCGCGGTCCGGAACCTCCTACGACGGTCCGCGGTATGGAACCTCCAGAGACAGACCGGATCCTCCTGAGACGGTCCCACATGACCTGACCACATGACTGAACAGTAGTCCAGGTGCCACAAAACCAGGTCATGTAGGACCTGCCTTGTTTATAGTGTTGTTAAGAAGGCAGAGCAGCGCTTTATTATGGACAGACTTCTCCCCATCTTAGCTACTGTTGAATCAATATATTTTCACCATTACAGTTTATAATCCAGGGTTACTCCAAGCAGTTTAGTCAGCTCAACTTGCTCAATTTCCACATTATTCATTACAAGATGTACAGTAGTTGAGGTTTAGGGTTTAGTGAATGATTTGTCTCAAATACAATGCTTTGAGTTTTGGAAATATTTAGGATTAACTTATTTTTTTGCTACCCATTCCAAAACTACCTACAAGTCTTTGTTAAGTGTTGCAGTCATTTCAGTCACTGTAGTAGCTGACATGTGTAGTGTTGAGTCATCCGCATACATAGACACACTGGCCTTACTCAAAGCCAGTGGCTAGTCGTTTGTAAAGATTGAAAAAAAGCAAGGGGCCTAAACAGCTACCCTTGGGAATTCCTGCTTCTACCTGGATTATGTTTGAGATGCTTCCATTAAAGAACACCCTCTGTGTTCTGTTAGACAAGAAACTCTTCATCCACATTATAGCAGGAGATGTAAAGCCATAACACATACGTTTTTCCAGCAGCAGACTATGATCAATAATGTCAAAAGCTGCACTGAAGTTTAACAAGACAGCCCCCACAATCATTTTATCATCAATTTCTCTCAGCCAATAATCAGTCATTTGTGTAAGTGCTGTGCTTGTTGAGTGTCCTTCGCTATACGCATGCTGAAAGTCTATGGTCAATTTGTTTACTGTGAAATAACATTGTATCTGGTCAAACACAATTTTTCCAGAAGTTTACTAAGGGTTGGTAACAGGCTGATTGGTCGGCTATTTGAGCCAGTAAAGGGGGGCTTTACTATTGTTATGTGTCACACGCAGTCACATACACAAGATCACTTTCTCAAAGTGTAAACAATTGGGTTATTCTGAGGTTGACGACATAATATATATCACAACAGGGATTGAAAGATAAGGGATGATAAGTGTATTGCATTTGAATGTTTCATTTTCCTAAAACAGCTATGAAGGCATAATAACATACAGTACGTACGTAGAACTACGAAGGTGTGTTAGTAAGTCATTAATTAGCCTACCCACACAGATATACCATAACCACAGTATGGCAAAGGCTATATAGAAAATGATAACTAAACATGACTTGCAGCATTCCGTCACATATAATCATACAGCATAATGAACATATAATAGAGTTTGATTTCACAAAAAACGGATCGATTCAATTCAAAGGTGAAAAGTACCTCAGCATGAGGTACCGTTAGGGACAAGTAATTAGAACCACGGCAGTTTGTGGTTGCTTTCTATTTGACTAGCTAATCATATCATTGCAATTGTCTTATACTAGTGGACACGTCTGTGAAAACAGCTCCATAGAGGGATGGCGAAGACAGGTTGTGTTTACGCTCAACATCTGGGAAACACCTAGGTCGTGATTCACACTTTGCACCTGTTGACAAAATACCAGAGACTTGAGTTTGACGGGAGAAGACGTCTAGTGGCCCGTATATCAACACTGGCCTACGGCAGAAGCCAAACATGAACCCAGTTTTCTGTGTCTGTCACCCCCTGGCCTTATTATTCTTTGTGTTCTTGATTATTTTAGTTAGGTCAGGGTGTGACATGGGTAATGTTTATGTTTTGTTGGTTTTGGATGTTTATTTGGTAAAGGGGTTATGGGGTGTAAAATATGGTTTTGTGTTTAGTGTAGATGTCTAGCGTTGTCTATGTTGGTGAGTGATCTAGAAGAGTCTATGGTTACCTGAATGAGTTCCCAATTAGAGACAGCTGATGTCGGTTGTCTCTGATTGGGAGCCTTATTTAGGGTAGCCATAGGCTCTCATTAATTGTGGGTAATTGTCTATGTCAGAACGTTTGTAGCCTGTCTGTCTATGCACAACGTTTGTAGCTTCACGGTCGTTTTGTTATTTTGTATAGTTTGTATTAAGTGTTCGTCTTTCATTTAAATAAATTCATTATGACTGCATACCTTGACGCATATTGGTCCGACCCATGCTTCTCCTCTTCAGACGAAGAGGAGGAGAACGATCGTGACAGAATTACCCACCATAGGAGCAAACGGCATGGAAGGCGGCAACAGGACCTACCCATAAAGGATTTCTGGACATGGGAGGAGATACTGGATGGTAAGGGGCCGTGGGATCAACCTGGAGAATATCGCCTCCCTCGTGAAGAGCTGGAGGCAGCGAAAGCCGAGAGGAGGCGATATGAGGAGGCAGCACGGAGACAAGGCTGGAAGCCCGTGAGTACAACCCAAAAATTTCTTGGGGGGGGCCTAAAAGGGAGTGTCGCGAAGTCAGGTAGGAAACCTGCGCCTACTCCCTGTACTTACCGTTGAGAGCGAGAGTACGGGCAGACACCGTGTTACGCAGTAGAGCGCACGGTGTCTCCTGTACGCGTGCATAGCCCGGTTCGGTACATTGCAGCTCCACGTATCGGCCGGGCTTAACGGAGCGTTGAGCCATATGTCATGAAGCCGGCCCAACGCATCTGGTCACCAGTGCGTCTCCTCGGGCCGGCGTACATGGCACCAGCCTTACGCATGGTGTCCCCGGTTCGCCTACATAGGCCGGTGCGGGTTATTCCACCTCCCCGCACTGGTCAGGCGACGGGGAGCATAGAACCAGGTAAGGTTGGGCAGGCTCGGCGTTCAAGGGAGCCAGTACGCCTGCACGGTCCGGTATTTCCGGCGCCACCTCCCCGCCCCAACCCAGTACCACCAGTGCCTCCTCCACGCACTAGTTATATGGTGCGTGTCTCCAGCCCTTTACCACCAGTGTCTAAACCACGCACCAAGCCTCCTGTGTGTCCCCAGAGTCCTGTGCGTCCTGTTGCTGCTCCCCGCACTAGCCCTGAGATGCGTGTCCCCAGCCCGGTGCCACCAGTCCCGGCACCACGCACCAGGCCTACAGTGCGCCTCAGCCGGCAGGAGTCTGCCGTCTGCACAGCATTGACTGAACTGCTCGTCTCCCCAGCGCCATCTGAGCCATCCGTCTCCCCAGCGCCATCTGAGCCATCCGTCTCCCCAGCGCCATCTGAGCCATCCGTCTGCAATGAGCCTGCAAAGCCGCCCGTCTGCCATGAGCCTGCAAAGCCGCCCGTCTGCCATGAGCCCACTGAGCCGTCCGCCAGACAGGAGCCGCTAGAGCCGCCAGCCAGACAGGAGCCGCTAGAGCCGTCCGTCAGACAGGATCTGCCAGAGCCGCCAACCAGACAGGATCTGCCAGAGCCGCCAACCAGACAGGATCTGCCAGAGCCGCCAACCAGACAGGAGCAGCCAGATCAGTCAGCCAGCCATGAGCAGCCAGATCCGTCAGCTAGCCATGAGCAGCCAGATCCGTCAGCTAGCCATGAGCAGCCAGATCCGTCAGCTAGCCATGAGCAGCCAGATCCGTCAGCTAGCCATGAGCAGCCAGATCCGTCAGCTAGCCATGAGCAGCCAGATCCGTCAGCTAGCCATGAGCAGCCAGATCCGTCAGCTAGCCATGAGCAGCCAGATCCGTCAGCTAGCCATGAGCAGCCAGATCCGTCAGCTAGCCATGAGCAGCCAGATCCGTCAGCTAGCCATGAGCAGCCAGATCCGTCAGCTAGCCATGAGCAGCCAGATCCGTCAGCTAGCCATGAGCAGCCAGATCCGTCAGCCAGCCATGAGCAGCCAGATCCGTCAGCCAGCCATGAGCAGCCAGATCCGTCAGCCAGCCATGAGCAGCCAGATCCGTCAGCCAGCCATGAGCAGCCAGATCCGTCAGCCAGCCATGAGCAGCCAGATCAGTTAGCCAGCCATGAGCAGCCAGATCTGTCAGCCAGCCATGGGCTGTCCCTCAGTCCGGAGCTGCAGTCCCTCAGTCCGGAGCTGCAGTCCCTCAGTCCGGAGCTGCCATTCCTCAGTCCGGAGCTGCCCCTTACCCTGGAGCTGCCCCTTCCCCTGGTGCTGCCCCTTACCCTGGTGCTGCCCCTTACCCTGGTGCTGCCCCTTACCCTGGTGCTGCCCCTTACCCTGGTACTGTCCCTGACCCTGGTACTGCCCCTGACCCTGGTACTGCCCCTGACCCTGGTACTGCCTCTTACCCTGGTACTGCCCCTTAGTCTGGAACTGCCCCTGAATGCAATGGGGTTAATGTGGAGGGGGGTCGTTTGGAGGAGGCCTAGGAGGTGGTTAGGTACTGTGGTGACGTGGGGACTACGACCAGAGCCGGAGCCGCCACCGTGGAGGGGAGCCCACCCAGACCCTCCCCTAGACTGTGTATGGTGCGCCCGGAGTTCGCGCCTCAAGGGGGGGGTTATGTCACGCCCTGGCCTTATTATTCTTTGTGTTCTTGATTATTTTAGTTAGGTCAGGGTGTGACATGGGTAATGTTTATGTTTTGTTGGTTTTGGATGTTTATTTGGTAAAGGGGTTATGGGGTGTAAAATATGGTTTAGTGTAGATGTCTAGCGTTGTCTATGTTGGTGAGTGATCTAGAAGAGTCTATGGTTACCTGAATGAGTTCCCAATTAGAGACAGCTGATGTCGGTTGTCTCTGATTGGGAGCCTTATTTAGGGTAGCCATAGGCTCTCATTAATTGTGGGTAATTGTCTATGTCAGAACGTTTGTAGCCTGTCTGTCTATGCACAACGTTTGTAGCTTCACGGTCGTTTTGTTATTTTGTATAGTTTGTATTAAGTGTTCGTCTTTCATTTAAATAAATTCATTATGACTGCATACCTTGACGCATATTGGTCCGACCCATGCTTCTCCTCTTCAGACGAAGAGGAGGAGAACGATCGTGACAGTGTCAATCAGTTAATATCAATGGCATGTCAATCATTTTAATAAATGGCATGTCAATATTTCTGCATGCTATCTGTGCTAAATTAACTCAATATTAGGAAGGTGTTCCTAATGTTTCGTATGCTCAGTGTAAATTCTGTGTATTGTTTTGGCCATTCCACACATACCTGTACTGTGTGGGCAACCAACTATACCTTTGATGTGAAGTTTAGAGTACCTGTTAAAGATCATTGTAATTGTTATATCTCTCTTTCGCTCTCTCCTCTCTTCTCTCTCTCTCTCTCTCCTGAATGCCCTCTTGATTCAAGTGACATCTCTGAAACAAATCGACACACCTATTTGAATCTTTAACATCAAGTGGATATCAGGGTAACCATGTCATCAATTCATCAATCCAAAACATAGCCTACCAACATGAGCATGTCGTGTGGGCTAGCCTACTGTTCTACTACGTTAAGGGAGAGTAGGCTATTTTACTGTATCCTACATTTCCCGGTGACTAGAGGGAAAAGTAAACTTTTTGTGGCGGGATTCAGTCGTCAGTCATCTCTTAAAACGTAAGCTTCTGTCTTATCATGTTCATAACTTGCTCACCTGAGGTCTAACATGCCGTGACAGTTGTCATACTGTAAATGAAAGTGATAAACATGATGGAGGCAAAATGCCAGCTAACTCTCACGCGCACCACACCTTAGTGACCTTGTTTAATGAGCTGACTAAGGACACACCTGTTGGATGAATATCTTTTCACGTAAATAATTATCTCAATACGCCCTCCAGCCGCTCCCACCTCCAAGGGGGGTATATATTCTGCTACCAGGCTTGAACTGATTCACCACCAACTCTTCAAAGTACCACTCCGGGTTTTGTCATCTCTACATACCCATCATCACAACGTCGCCATGAGTGCTTTATCACTTCGCAGTTATGGAGGCAGCCGAAGCTCATCCTCCATGTCTCTCGGAGGAGGTTACCAGAGTCGCATCGCATCACAGGCACCAAGCATCTATGGAGGGGCAGGGGGACAGAGGGGCAGCGTATCTTATGCTTCAGGCACCAGGAGCGGTTTTGATCTGTCCAGTGCGCTTGGGGGTGACAATGGTAGTAATGGAGTGTCGGTCAACGATAAAGCTACCATGCAGAACCTCAACGACCGTTTGGCCACCTACCTGGAGAAGGTGCGCTCCTTGGAGACAGCGAATGCCCAGCTCGAGCGTCAAATCCGCGAGTGGTACGAGAAGAAGACACCGGTCACCAGAGATTACAGCAAATATGAAGCTATTCTTGTCGACCTGCGCAGCAAGGTGAGCATGTTTGGGGCATAATAAATAGAGTATATTGCTATATTGAGCGAGATTGATTTGATTACATTCTATTTCATCAACCTCACTATTTACTATTGAGTGTAGATAAAGTGTTCTATAATGACAAAAATACAAAAGGAAAATGTCTAAACATGTCTACTCTGGCAGGAACCAACATTTATTCTCAAATACAATTCAATTATGATTTACAAGACAAGTCATACCCTGAAGTTCATTGACTGGCTGCGTCATTGACTGAAGCTGTCATGTTGCAATAGAAGTGTGCCCTCGGGATGTGAATTTGTAAACCCTTGACTTTAATAGAGGAATCATACCAAGTTTACAGTAGTGATGGATTATAGGACTTAATTGCCATAAGTCTATTGTCTATTGAAAGAAATAATCTACCAAAAAAAGGGCATGGCATGTGAAACCTTCACTTCCATTTAACTTATCTCCCTGTCAACATTTATATTCACACTCATGCCGCCTGCATTACTTCTTTCAAAGGGGAGAGCCGCGATGATGACGTTGAAATGACTCATACCACTGTTCAATAGCATTTTGTATTATTGCATCTGATGGGATTCTAGTCATGCTTATTACTTTAATTTCCCATTCATAACTGTGTGGCCTTTGCCAGAGATAGGCTACAGTATATCTGTGTGGGTAGGAGGCTAATCAATTACTTACCAACACAATATTATAGCTCTGGTAGGCTACACTTTATCACACTTTAATAGTCTCTCATTACAGCTATTCATGATTATGGCTCAGAAGAATGCACCTTCATTGTTTTTGACAATCAAAAGCAAATGATGTAATCATTGTTTAAGCCTGACAGTTTGTAATTGTCTTCCTTTTTAATGTATCATGTACCAACCTGTTTTTTTGTCCTGTTCTCAGATCAGTGCTGCCACTCTGTGCAACGCCGGTATCCTCCTGCAGATAGACAATGCCAAACTGGCAGCAGAGGACTTCAAAGTCAAGTGAGTACAAAGGGTCTATATAAGATGGAAGCAGCAAACAACTGTTGAATTCACCTTAGAATAATGCTTTAAGTCAGGATTGGAATGGGAACTATACGTCACATATCAACTTTTGTCATGCAACTTGTATACCATTATTAGAGTATGAAGCCACTCCTAGTATAACATTACATGAAGGTCAACGTGTCCATGACGTGATGTTAAATGTCACATTACTGTACACCTTAGAAACATCATTAGCGGTAAACTGCACGTAAAGCTGGTCGGACTCGTTTTGTGCCATTTGGTATGTTTACTGTTGGCGGCAACTATTAATAATGCTGGTTAACTCGCGTGCGGCGTTTGTCCTTTTCCCTCTGGAAAGGTTCGAGAATGAACTGGTTATGCGTCAGTCGGTGGAGGCAGACATCTCTGGACTGAGGAGGGTTCTGGACGAGTTGACCATGTCCCGGTCAGACCTGGAGATGCAGATCGAGGGGCTGAAGGAGGAGCTGGTCTACCTCAAGAAGAACCACGAGGAGGTGGGTATTCCTCAGGGCTCTGTTAGGATCTTGGAAGCCCCTTTTTCATACCATATCCCCAACAGTCATGGCAATAGCAATAGCAAGACCTCCCCACATTTCCAATTTTTTAAATATTTTACCTAGATGAAAACAATGTGGTTGTGAGAGACGAATGGAGTTGTCTGAGACATAATTCATTCTCATTGCATGCCAAACAGTATTGTCTTTGGCTGTGTCAATGACAATGCAAACAACAGACCAAACAGACCTTGTTTGGAGTGTTTGCGCTGTCTCTGTTTGTGTAGCTTTAAAGCTGTCAGCAAATTTGTCACAAGCCCTGCAGCAGTATGGCATAGCCGTTAAAACCACACTTGAGATCACATGGTGGCAAGTCCTATTTGCTGTTGGATATACTTACCGTAGGACGGTTGTGCAGGATGTCAGAGAAGCTGACGGAAATACACCATGAACACTGTAACTAGGTTATGAAAGATGGGGACAGTTTGTGACACCCAAGTACCTAATTGATTTCTCATGTGGTTGAACCTGAGATACCAGTGCACCTCACCTGGCTGTGACCCAATTTGACCCCTCACCCCTGTGTAATTGTGCTAGACAATTTCTCTGTCTGGGACAGTAAAGTTGTATCAAATCTTTCCCGGGGACAACATACCCAGTGGCAACCTCCATTTGCCTCTCACCTGGTGTTGACCCTAGTTGACCTCTGTCATCACTCTGTGCCCCTTTATAGGAGATTGCTGCCATGCGGGCCCACATGAACGTCAGCTCAGTGAACGTGGAGGTGGACGCAGCACCCCAGCAGGACATGGCCAAGATGATGGAGGAGATCCGTACTCAGTACGAGGGTATCGCCGAGAAGAACCGCCGCGAAATGGAGACCTGGTACAAAGGCAAGGTGAGGAGAATGAGAGACCAACCTTGTCAAGGGAGAACCTCCATCTGTTCTGTTTTTAGATCATATAAAAATGGTTTAGTACATCTTAAGGTAGCCTAGTGGTTAGAGCGCTGGACTAGTAACCGAAAGGTTGCAAGATCAAATCCCCGAGCTGACAAGGTAAAAATCTGTCATTCTGCCCCCAAACAAGGCAGTGAACAAGGCACTGTTCCTAGACTGTCATTGAAAATAAGAAATTGTTCTCAACTGACTTGCCTAGTTAAATAAAGGTAAAATATCAGACCATAGATAATTAATTTTGTGCATATGTTCCTTTTGTCCGTCCCAGTTTGATGAGCTGAACAAGGTGGTGACCACCAGCACAGAGACCCTCCAGACGTCCCGCAGTGAGATCAACGAGCTCAAGAGGACCCTGCAAGCCCTGCAGATCGAGCTGCAGTCCCAGCTCAGCCTGGTGAGGAAACAAATAACCCCTCAACCCCCCTAACGTCACACCCCTCTCTGGCTCCTGGTTGTTGCTAGACGTATGAGTTAGAGCTAGACTAGGGTGTAATTACTGTCGAAGATTACTCAGAATTCGGAAATACATGACATTTACAAGATTCCACCTTCAGTTAAACAGTGCAGTAAAACTGACACCTCATAGTAAAACCATCATCATTTAGACCTCATAAATACATTCCTACCCTATCGGTTACATATGAGTCCTCAGGTTTCCCTTTTAGAAACGTTTAATGATGGATTAGTTCTGGAGAGAGAAGCAATCAGTCAACTCAGAACTTTGTAATTATCACAATAATAATAATACATTTCATCTTTGACAAGCTCTTCGATTGATGGATAGATGAAGTTGAGGATAACCGTTTTTTGTTATACCACAGCTGTGATCCTCAAAACTGAAATCTAAAAACACGTGCTCACCAGGAACTTCACCTCAATCATTCACTGATGTCAGTGTGGGTAGCCTAAATCAACCCCACTTGTTGAATCGTCTGAAGTCTTTAACCCTTCCTCTTCCTCCCTCTCTCCCTATAGAAATCAGCATCAGAGGGCCAGCTGAATGAGACCGAGTCCCGCTACAGCATGCAGCTGAACCAGCTCCAGGGCATGGTCAACAGCCTGGAGCAGGAGCTGGGTCGCATGAAGACGGACATCGAGAGGCAGGCCGGCGAGTACCGCATGCTCCTGGACATCAAGACCCGGCTGGAGATGGAGATCGCCGAGTACAGGAGGCTGCTGGACGGAGAGGATGTCGGGTAAGGAGAGGAGAGAAGGGTGCAGATCTCTAATTTGCATACCCAATGGGATTTACATGGGCTTCACTTACCCAATGTAAATGATTAATGGACGTTTACATACCCAATTACAAATTAACCACTAGCCTGTTAGCCCCTTCAGTATCCCCTACACTTTTGACACATAACCACCTGCTGTAGGCACTTTTGATCTAAAATGATTGGATACATGCAAGAACTATGGTTGTGAATATTGCTAGAGGGCAATATGGAGCAATCATCATTATGCTAATAACCTACAGTAGCCTATCATATCGTTACAGATCTACAAGAAGTGCCCAGGGGAAGGGGCCAGGGGTCAATTTAGAACTGGGCAATAAAGACTGTTACAGAGTAGAGAGAACAATGTAGAGTTGTTCAATAGGAAGGTAATTAACTCTTCGACTATCTTCTGCCCTCCAGGAGAGCTGTCATCACCAAGCAGGTTGAGATTGTTCAGGTCAAGAAACGTAAGTAGAGCGAGACCCTTTTCTATCATATCAAATTCCATATTGATTGAACCCAGCAGTAGTAATTGTGAAACGCTCTAGAATAAAAAGGATTTGGTTGATTTGAAGGTGTTAAGGTGCTGTCTGTTCTCATGGTTCTGTGCTTCTCCTCATTAGCTATGCCCAGCACTAAGTGTACTTACTAATGGTTATTTGTCCCTACGTTGTAGCTGAGCCAGTGGTGACAAAGCCGGTTGAGATTGTTCAGGTCAAGAAACGTAAGTAGGGCGAGACCCTTTTCTGTCATATCAAATTCCATATTGATTGAACCCAGCAGTAGTGATTGTGAAACGCTCTAGAATACAAAGGATTTGGTTGATTTGAAGGTGTTAAGGTGCTATCTGTTCTCATGGTTCTGTGCTTCTCCTCATTATCTATGCCCAACACTAAGTGTACTTACTAATGGTTATTTGTCCCTACTTTGTAGATGAGCCAGTGGTGACAAAGAGAGTGAGGATGGTGATCGAGGAGATAATCGATGGAAAGGTTGTCTCCCGTACAGAGGATGTGGATATGGAGGTGGCGAAAAAATAGTTCCCTTACCCACCCAAACCTACCTGTCATTAAAAGCCTGGTTCCACCTACAGCTAAAAGGAATACCAAGAATGTTAAAAATGTTACAATCTCCTCTGGATTGCATTGCTCTGGTGTTGCATGTATGCTCGTTGAATGTACAGAACCGTGCAATCTTTGATAAATTGACCATATTTGATATTTAAGTTGACTAAACAAACATGCTTTTTGAATATCGTTGTTGATCAAATGATAATTTATGACGTTTGGTTGAATTGTCCCTAAATACATAATAAAAGATATTTCAGTATCTACCGTATTTGATCATTGTCTATTTGTTTTGAGCATTATCTCTCAAATAATTTCCCCTCTCAGTCCACTGTCTTATCATTGGGAAGTAACATTGTTCAAAAGGGGATGATAAACATGATCAAATATCAAGGAACATTTAAAGAGAGGATTTTATGTCAGTCTATTTTATACTGTAGGTCAGGGGTGTCAAAATCATTCCATGTAGGGCCTAGTGTCTTTTTTTTTTTTTTTTTTTCCCCTTTCAATTAAGACCTAGACAACCAGGTGAAGGGAGTTCTTTACTAATTAGTGACCTTCATTCATCAATCAAGGTTAAGGGAGGAGCGAAATCCCGCAGACGCTCGGCCCTCCATGGAATGAGTTTGACACGTGCTGTAGTGTTATAATGTTACATACAAAATGTTATGATGAAGATATTTTGATTTCATCCAACCATTTAACATGCTCTTTCACCAAATGCACATTAGATGGTAGTATGATTCAGTATGACGTCATTAACAAATCAACACGGACAAATAAATAGGCAGCGAACTCTTTATGGGATTCCTTTAAAGAAGCATTATCCTGAGACATTGTCAAAAGAGGGTTAGTCTAATGGGAGTGGATCATGGCCCTGTACAGATAGCACCCTTGGCATCTATACAATTGAGATAATATATAACGTTTGATCTCGGCTGATGACACTGATGCAGTCAGATATCTCCAGTAAAATATATGATTTGAGGTCACAGTCTGAATTCCCCAAACAAATCACTTTAATTACAGATGATTAGAAAGATACTGGAGTCAAGAAAAAGGGGGGTGAATAACTCAATTGAAAGGTTTCACGTTGTTCCCACGGGTGGGAAGGAACTGACTTAATAAACACATTGTAATGCTGAAGTCTTATTGGGTCAGGGTGGGACAAGCCCAATATTAACAGTGTGAGTGAGGACAGTTGAGCAAGACTCAGAGCTACAGTATAAACAGTACTCTATGTAAAGGTTCATGCTTGAGCTGGTCTGTTATTGAGTTAGGAGTGAGATTGGAGACAGTGAAGAACGGGGCGGCAGGTAGTCGAGTGGTTAAGAGCGTTGGGCCAGTAACTGAAAGTTAGCTCTTTTGAATCCCTGAGCCAACTAGGTGAAAAATATGTTGATGTGCCCTTGAGCAAGGCACTTAACCCTAATTGCTCCTGTAAGTCGCTCTGGATAAGAGTCTGCTAAATGCCTATGTATTATGTTGGGTGAGAAAACAAAGTGAGTGTGAGATAGAGATGTGAAAGAAGTGATTGATAAATGTACCAAATTTAAGTTGACAAAACGAACATGCTTTACCATATTTCATTGTTGATCAAACGATTCTCTATGATGTTTGGGTGAATTGTCCCAAAATACAATAAAATATGTGTTTTCTTTACCAGGTAAGTTGACTGAGAACACATTCTCATTTACATCAACAACCTGGGGAATAGTTACAGGGGAGAGGAGGGATTAATAAGCCAATTGTAAAATGGGGATGATTAGGTGACGGTATGAGGGTCAGATTGCGATTTTAGCCAGGACACCAGGGTTAACACCCCTACTCTTACAATAAGTGCCATGGGATCTTTAGTGACCACAGAGAGTCAGGACACCGTTTAACATCCCATCCGAAAGACAGCGCCCTACACAGGGCAATGTCCCCAAGCACTGCCCTGTGCATTCTTTTAGACCAGAGGAAAGAGTGCCTCCTAACAGTCCTCCAACACAACTTTCAGCAGCATCTGCAGCAGGAACAACCCTGCTTAGCTCAGGAGCAAGCCAGCAGTGGGATACAGGGTGTTATGCTGCTGGGGTTTCAGAATCTACCATACTTGATCATTGTGTATATGTTTTGAACATGATCTGTCAAACAATTTCTCCTCTCTTTCAGCTGTGTTCCACCAGGTGGCATCAAGCACTTCCTACTGTATGATAGTTCAACTTGGTCTTGGTTTTGATTTTCAATGATGCCAAGTACAATATCAAATGGTGGCATTCTGTGAGGGCTTTAGAGAACTCTGTCGTCATCACACCAAATATTTATGGGACCGGCACTATAATAAGTGTTTTTCCAAAATGTGGTTGTCCTTCTTGCAGGGGAAAACGTGTTTTCATATCTACAGTTCATCCCCATAAAGATTCAAACAATCCCAATCTCACCAACCTTAGACTAACATCAGGGCTGAAACTACATACGAGGACACCGAGGTCTGGACCTTGGTCATTTTTTCTAATTTAAAAAGATAAATTATAATAAAATATATACAGTACCAGTAAAAAGGTTTGGACATACAGTGGCAAGACAAAGTATGTGAACCCTTTGGAATGACCTGGACTTCTGCATAAATTGGTCATAACATTTGATCTGCTCTTCATCTAAGTCACAACAATAGACAAACACAGTCTGCTTAAACTAATAACACACAAACAATTATACGTTTTCATGTCTTTATTGAACACACCTTGTAAACATTCACAGCGCAGAGTGGAAAAAGTATATGAACCCTTGGATTTAATAACTGGCTGACCCTCCTTTGGCAGCAATAACCTCAACCAAACATTTTCTGTAGTTGTGGATCAGATCAGCACAACTGTCAGGAGGATTTTTGGATCATTCCTCTTTACAAAACTGTTTCAGTGCAGCTATATTCTTGGGATGTTTGGTGTGAACTGCTCTCGAGGTCATGCCACAGCATCTCAATCGGGTTGAGGTCAGGACTCTGACTGGGCCACTCCAGAAGGTGTATTTTCTTCTGTTGAAGCCATTATGTTGTTGATTTACTTCTGTGTTATGGGTTGTTGTCCTGTTGCTTCAATTGGCAGACAGATAGCCTTACGTTCTCCTGCAAAATGTCTTGATAAACTTGGAAATTAATTTTTCCGTTGATGATAGCAAGCTGTCCAGGCCCTGAGGCAGCAAAGCAGCCCAAAACCATGATGCTTCCTCCACCATACTTTACAGTTGGGATGAGGTTTTGCTGATTGTGTGCTGTGCCTTTTTTTCTCCACACATGGTGTTGTGTGTTCCTTCCAAACAACTCAACTGTAGTTTCATCTGTCCACAGACCTAAGATGACAAAACAAACTGTCCACAGAATATTTTGCCAGTAGCGCTGTGGAACATCCAGATGCTCTTTTGCGAACTTCAGACATGCAGCAATGTTGTTTTTGGACAGCAGTGGCTTCTTCCGTGGTGTCCTCCCATGAACACCATTCTTGTTTAGTGTTTTACGTATCGTAGACTCGTCAACAGAGATGTTAGCATGTTCCAGAGATTTCTGTAAGTCTTTAGCTGACACTCTAGGATTCTTCTTAAAACCTGATGAGGACAGGGGGTGCTGTTGTCACTTTTTCTGGAAAACGTGTCCTTTTTAAACTGCTTCCTACTCAATTCTTGCTCGTACAATATGCATATTATTATTATTATTGGATAGAAAACACTCTCTAGTTTCTATAACCGTTGGAATTATGTCTCTGAGTGAAACAGAACTCATTCTACAGCACTTTCCCTGACATGGAGTGAGATTTCAGAAATCTTGGCCCCTGTTCCCAAGTCAGTTGTAAAGTCCCTGTAAATGCTATGAGGATACAAACACTGCCTACCTCTTCCTCTAGATGTCAGTAAGGGGTGACGCTTTGAATGGAGTCGATTGCGCAATCAGGGCCTGTATAAAAAACCAATGACAGGAAGTACCTTTCTTTTCGTCTCTGCGCCTTACGCACGATGGTCGTCGGACTTGCCTCCTTCCAAGCTGTTGTTTAGCCAGTAATATTTCTCCGGTCATGTTTTTACTCGTTATAGGTGTTAAAAACATCATAAGGTAGTTAATTTGAACCGTTTTATAGCAATTTATATCCGTTTAGGGCGATTTTTTGGCATTCCTGTGTGATGCACTTTGAGGAGCTGGACACTTTTCGAGTGCATGGTGAACGTTAGGGGCCATTGACGGGACTAGAGGACATCTTTCGACCAAAAGACGATTAGACCGGAGAAAGGATTCATTGCCCAAGATTCTGATGGAAGAACAGCTCAAATTAAGAACTATTTATTATGATAAATCGTGTTTCTGTCGAAAAATGTTAAACGCTTATGCCGCCATTTTGTTTGGTGTAGCTTCGTTTGGCGCAACATGTATTGAAAAGTAAGGATAATTTAAAAAATGTAATTCAGCGATTGCATTAAGAACTAAGTTGTCTATCAATCGCTGTCCACCCTGTATTTTTTAGTCAAGTTTATGAGTATTTATGTATAAGACTAGATCACTGTCTAATATGGCGCCCGACATTTTCTGACCAGCTCGGCTACTTTTCTCATTGTATAACCACGATTTTGGTGGCTAAATATGCACATTTTCGAACAAACTCTATATGTATGTTGTAATATGATGTTACAGGAGTGTCATCTAAAGAATTCTGAGAAGGTTAGTGAAAAAATTAATACATTTTGGTGGTGATAATGCTATCACTCTTTTTGCTGTGAATCAATGCTGGGGTAATGTTTGCACATGTGCTATGCTAATATAACGATTTATTGTGTTTTCGCTGTAAGACACTTAGAAAATCTGAAATATTGTCTGTATTCACAGGATCTGTGTCTTTCAATTAGTGTATGCTGTGTATTTTTAAGAAATGTTTTATGATTAGTAATTAGGTGTCACAATCGTGTGGTGGATTGACGGACCAAAACGCAGCTTTAGGAAAATAAGCCATCTTCTTTTATTTTAAAAGATGACGAAAAATAAACACGAAACACTTAATACAAACTATACAAAACAACAAACGACCGTGAAGCTAAATAACGTTGTGCACATACACACACAGGCTACAAACGTTCTACATAGACAATTACTCACAACCAATGAGAGCCTATGGCTACCCTAAATAAGGCTCCCAATCAGAGACAACCGAAATCAGCTGTCTCTAATTGGGAACTCATTCAGGTAACCATAGACTCTCCTAGATAACTAAACATACATAGACAACGCTAGACATCTGAACTCAACACAAACCCATATACTACACCCCATAACCCCTTTACCATAGAAACACCCAAAACCAACAAAACATAAACATTCCCCATGTCACACCCTGACCTAACTAAAATAATAAAGAAAACAAAGAATACTAAGGCCAGGGCGTGACATTAGGTAATACACGTTGCTCTCTGTATTTATTCTAGTCGAGTTGTGATGGTTGGTGCAATTGTAAACTATGATTTATACCTGAAATATGCACATTTTTCTAACAAAACCTGTCCTATACCATAAATATGTTATCAGACTGTCATCTGATGAGGTTTTTTCTTGGTTAGTGGCTATCAATATCTTTATTTGGCCGAATTGGTGATAGCTAGTGGTGTTGGTGGACAAAGAAAAAATGGTGTCTTTTGCTAAGGTGGTTAGCTAATAGATTTACATATTGTGTCTTCCCTGTAAAACATTTTAAAAATCGGACATGTTGGCTGGATTCACACGATCTGTATCTTTCATTAGCTGTATTGGACTTGTTAATGTGTGAAAGATAAATATTTAAAAAATATATATTTTTTGAATTTCGCGCTCTGCCTTTTCAGTGGAATGTGGGAGGAGTTCCGCTAGCGGAACCCCCGTCCCAGACAGGTTTTAACCTCATTGAGCATTCTGCGCTGTGCTCTTGCAGTCATCCATCCAGGACAGCCACTACTAGGGAGAGTAGCAACAGTGCTGAACTTTCTCAGTTTATAGACAATTTGTCTTACCGTGAACTGATGAACATCAAGGCTTTTAGAGAAACTCATTGTAGAATAATAGTGAAGACATCAAAACTATGAAATAACACATATAGAACAATATACTAAGCAAAAAATCTTTAAACAAATCAAAATATATTTAATATTTTCGATTCTTCAAAGTAGCCACCCTTTGCCTTGATGACAGCTTTGCACACTCTTGGCATTCTCTCAACCAGCTTCATGAGGAATTATTTTCCAACGTTCTTGAAGGAGTTCTCACACATACTGAGCACTTGTTGGCTGCTTTTCCTTCACTCTGCAGTCCAACTCATCCCAAACAATCACAATTGGGTTGAGGTCGGGTGACTGTGAAGGCCAGGTCATCTGATGCAGCACTCCATCACTCTTCTTGGTCAAATAGCCCTTACACAACTTAGAGGTGTGTTTTCGTCTATTGTCCTGTTGAAAAACAAATGATACACCCACATAATAGTCGCTGTAGAATGCTGTGATTGCCATGCTGGTTAAGTGTGCCTTGAATTCTAAATAAATCACGGACAATGTCACCAGCAAAGCACCCCCACACCATCACACCTCCTCCTCCATACTTCATGGTGGAAACCACACATGGGGAGATCATCCGTTCACCTACTGTGTGTCTCACAAAGTCACGGCGGTTGGAAACAAAAATATACAATTTGGACTCATCAGACCAAAGGACAGATTTCCACCAGTCTAATGTCCATGGCTCGTGTCTCTTGGCCCAAGCAAGTGTCTTCTTCTTATTGGTGTACTTTAGTAGTGGTTTCCTTGGAGCAATTCGACCACGAAGGCCTGATTCACACAGTCCCCTCTGAACAGTTGATGTTTGTATTTGTATTTGTATTTGTATTTATTATGGATCCCCATTAGTTGCTGCTAAAGCAGCAGCTACTCTCCCTGGGGTCCAGCAAAATTAAGGCAGTTTATACAATTTTAAAACATGACAATATATTCACAGATTTCACAACACGCTGTGTGTCCTCAGGCCTCAGGCAGTACTAAGTCCATGTGTATGTATATTGCATATGTTATAGTGTGTGTGTGTGTGTGTGTGTGTGTGTGTGTGTGTGTGTGTGTGTGTGTGTGTGTGTGTGTGTGTGTGTGTGTGTGTGTGTGTGTGTGTGTGTGTGTGTGTGTGTGTGTGTGTGTGTGTGTGTGTGTCTGTGCCAATGTTTGTGTTGCTTCACAATGCCCGCTGTTCCATAAAATGTTTTTTTATCTTTTTTTTTCATATCTAATTTTACTGCTTGCGTCAGATACTTGATGTGGAATAGAGTGCCATGTAGTCATGGCTCTATGTAGTACTGTGTGCCCATAGTCTGTTTTGGATTTAGGGACTGTGAAGAGACCTCTTGTGGCATGTCTTGTGGGGTATGCATGAGTGTCCATGCTCTATGCCCGTAGTTTAGACAGACAGCTCGGTGCATTCAACATGTCAATACTTCTCATAAATAAAAGTAGGGATGATGTCAATCTCTCCTACACTTTCAGCCAGGAGAGATTGACATGCATATTATTAATATTAGCTCTCTGTGTACATCCAAGGGCCAGCCGTGCTGCCCTGTTCTGAGCCAATTGCAATTTTCCTAAGTCCTTTTTTGTGGATCCTGACCACACGACGGAACAGCAGTTAAGGTGCGACAAAACTAGGGCCTGTAAGACCTGCCTTGTTGATAGTGTTGTTAAGAAGGCAGAGCATCGCTTTATTATAGATAGACTTCTCCCCATCTTAGCTACTACTGCATCAATATGTTTTGACCATGACAGTTTATAATCTAGTGTTACTCCAAGCAGTTAAGTCAACTCAACTTCCACATTATTTATTACAAGATTTAGTTGAGGTTTAGGGTTTAGTGAGTGTTTTGTTCCAAATACAATGCTTTTAGTTTTAGAAATATTTAGGGCTAATTTATTCCTTGCCACCCAGTCTGAAACAAACTGCAGTTATTTGTTTAGTGTTGCAGTCATTCCAGTCGCTGTAGTAGCTGGCGTGTATAGAGTCAAGTCATCCGCGTACATAGAAACTCTGGCTTTACTCAAAGTCAGTGGCATGTCGTTTGTAAAGATTGAAAAAAAGCAATGGGCCTAAACAGCTACCCTGGGGAATTCCTGCTTCTACCTGTATTATGTTTGAGAGGCTTCCATTAAAGGACACCCTCTGTGTTCTGTTAGACAAGTAACTCTTCATCCACATTATAGCAGGAGATGTAAAGCCATAACACATATGTTTTTCCAGCAGCAGACTATGATCGATAATGTCAAAAGCAGCACTGAGGTCTAACAAGACAGCCCCCACAATCATTTTATCATCAATTTCTCTCAGCCAATCATCAGTCATTTGTGTAAGTGCTGTGCTTATTCTTCCCTATAGGCATGCTGAAATTTTGTTGTCAATTTGTTTACTGTGAAATAGCATTGTATCTGGTCAAACACAATTTTTTCCAGAAGTTTACTAAGGGTTGGTAACAGGCTGATTGGTCGGCTATTTGAGCCAGTGAAGGGGGCTTCACTATTCTTGGGTGGCGGAATGACTTTAGCTTCCCTCCAGGCCTGAGGGCACACGCTCTCTAGTAGGCTTAAATTGAAGATGTGGCAAATAGGAGTGGCAATATATCTGCTATTATCCTCAGTAATTTTCCATCCTGATGGCTTGTCATTGTTGATAGACAACAATAACTTTTTCACCTCTTCCACACTGACTTTACGGAATTCAAAAGTGCAATTCTTGTTTTTTATTATTTGGTCTGATATAATTGGATGTGTAGTGTCAGTGTTTGTTGCTGGCATGTCATCCCTAAGTTTGCTTATCTTGCCAATGAAAAAGTCATTAAAGTAGTTTGCAATATCAGTGGGCTTTGTGATGAATGAGCCATCTGATTCAATAAATGAAGGAGCTGAGTTGGCTTTTTCCCCCCAGAATTTCATTTAAGGTGCCCCAAAGCATTTTACTATCATTATTTATATAATTTATCTTTGTTTCATAGTGTAGTTTATTTTAATTTTAATTTAGTTTAGTCACATGATTTCTTATTTTGCAGTACGTTTCCCAATCAGTTGTGCTGCCAGACTTAATTGCCATACCTTTTGCCTCATCCTTCTCAACCATACAATTTTCAATTCCTCATCAATCCAAGGGGATTTAACAGTTTTTACAGTCATTTTCTTAATGGGTGCGTGCTTATTAGTAACTGGAATAAGTAGTTTCATAAATGCGTCAAGTGCAGCATCTGGTTGCTCCTCATTACACACCACAGACCAGCAAATATTCTTTACATCATCAAAATATGAATCACTACAAAACTTCTTGTATGACCTCTTATACACTATCTTAGGCCCAGCCTTTGGAACTTTGGTTTTCCTAGATATGGCTTTCATATTGTGATCACTACCAACTATGGATTTGGATACTGCTTCAAAGCAAATATCTGCAGCGTTAGTAAAAATGTGATCAATACATGTTGATGATTTAATTAATGTCCTGTTTGTAATTACCCTGGTAGGTTGACTGACAACCTGATCCAGGTTGCAGGCACTGGTTACAGTTTGAAGTTTTTTTCTGAATGGGCAGCTTGATGATAGCCAGTCAATATTTAAATCACCCAGAAAATATACTTCTCTGTTGATATCACATACATTATCAAGCATTTCACACATGTTATTCATGTAATGCCCAGGGTGTAGTGGAGGAAGGAGTCAGACGCAGGAGACAGAGAGTTCAGAGTAGCGTACTAATTTAATCACACAGAGGTGAACACGACGCCACTCCAAGTAAATGCTCCAACACATTAACGAGAACAAAATAATCCAAAAGACAACGTACACTAACCGTGACACACAAGCATGTACAACCTGTACACAAAACAATCCCGCACACCCAGGCCGGGCTGCTGGGTATTAAAGCCCCACTAATCACCCTAACCACAAACAGGTGTAACCAATAAACAAATAAGGAGGGGGAGGAAAAAGTCAGTAGCAGCTAGTAGGCCGGTGACGACTACCGTCGAGCGCCACCCGAACAGGAAGGGGAGCCACCTTCGGTAGGAGTCGTGACAATTCAGATACTGACTGTTAGCACTTGGTGGCCTATAGCAGCTTCCCACAGAATGGGCTTTACGTGAGGCAGATGAACCTGTGGCCATATTACTTGAACAGTATTTAACATGATACCATCTCTAAGATTTACAGGAATATGGTTCTGAATATAGACCGCAACACCGCCTCCGTTGGCATTTTTGTATTTTCGGTAGATGTTATAACCATGTATTGCTACCATTGTATCATCAAAGGTATTATCTAAGTGAGTTTCAGAGATAGTCAGAATATGAATGTCATCTGTTACAAGCAAGTTATTGACTTCATGGACCTTGTTACTTAGGCTACATATGTAATATGGGCTATTTTGAGCACTCTTCTGTGTTTCTTGATTGTTTTTAATGCTTTACTGGGAAGCTTTTCAGATGTAGACTTACTCATGTTATTTACATTGGAGCTGATAGTGCCGGGTGAGCTGCGTAAAGTGGTCTTTCTACTATTGCACACCGCCTCAGTGCTAACAGTGTAACTCTGGTTTATAGGCTCATGATTACTGCTTACAATAGCTGTAGGATGGATAAACAGATATATTCGGTGCAATTAGGGGTACATACATTAAATTACTTACATCGTGTTTGCCAATGCGCTGGATCCAGTGCGGCAAAGCTGTTTCAGGTCTGTGTCACTTCCAGGCTCAACATCTACATGGAGACCCCCGTTGCCAGAGAACGCTGAGATGTGTCTGTTACTTGAACTCTGTGAAGCATTTATTTGGGCTGCAATTTCTGAGGCTGGTAACTCTAATGAACTTTTCCTCTGCAGCAGAGGTTACTTCCTTTCCTGTGGCGGTCCTCATGAGAGACAGTTTCCTCATAGTGCTTGATGTTTTTTGCAACTGCACTTGACGAAACTTTCCTTGAAATGTTCCATATTGACTGACCTTCATGTCTTAAAGTAATGATGGACTGTCATTTCTCATTGCTTATTTGAGTTGTTCTTGCCATAATATCGACTTGGTATTTTACCAAATAAGACTATCTTCTGTATACCCCCCTACCTTGTCACAACACAACTGATTGGCTCAAACGCATTAAGAAGGAAAGAAATTCCACAAATGTACTTTTAACAAGGCACACCTGTTCATTGAAATGCATTCCAGGTGACTACCTCATGAAGCTGGTTGAGAGAATGCCAAGAGTGTGCGAAGCTGTCATCAAGGCAAAGGGTGGCTACTTTGAAGAATCTGAAATATAAAATATATTTTGATTTGTTTCACACTTTTTTGGTTACTACATGATTCCATATGTGTTATTTTATTGTTCTGATGTCTTCACTATTATTCTACAATGTAGAAAATAATAAAAATAAAGAAAAGCCCTGCAATGAGTAAGTGTGTCCAAACTTTTGACTGGTACTGTATATTTTGTGCACAATAAAGAAAATACATTTCAGGTCAAAATCTAAATTTTGCTCCCAACTTTGATCAAAGTTCAGAAAAATTATAGGCTTGATCTTGATCTGACTGAGCTCGAATAAAAAGACATTTTAAAAAACGTGTCTACAAACATCCATCCACCAAACAACAACAAAACGACTCTCCAAACCGGTAAATAGTCGTTTATAGATATGATAGGTCAGTCAGTTAGGTGGCTAGCTGACGGCAAAGACTTCTATGGTAAAAACGGCTAGCTGGAGCTCGTCTGAGCGCTCGGCTGTGAATGCCCTCACCCTCTAGTACTTAATGCTGATATAATTGGTTCTGACTCGCTACAGTCCGGAAAGAACAGTACGGATGCATCTTAGACCAGGACTTTTATTATCTTCATCACCACCACACTCTATAGTATTCACACTCACAGACAGAAATCATCAGTTTACATAGGATGGACTTGTGGTTCTGACAAGTAAGAACAATTCTAAACTGGGTGGTTCGAGCCCTGAATGCTGATTGGCTGACGGCCGTGGTATTATCAGACCGTACACCACGGGTATGACAAAACATGTGTTTTTCCTGCTCTAATTATGTTGGTAACCAGTTTATAATAGCAATAAAGCACCCTGGGGGTTTGTGGTATTTCCGCGATGCTTCATGCATAAGAACAGCCCTTATAATGGCCATATACCAATTGGGTAGGACTGCCTTCAGTTCCTTTGCACCTTATTTATGGAACAAACTGCAGATCCAACTTAAGTTAGACACTCTGGTGTCCCTTGCCCATTTTAAAATGTTTATGGAGGATCAATATGATGTTGTCTGTGATTGTTTCTGTTGAATTGTGTATGTTTTGAAATGTTCTTGTCTGTATGTCTAAAACTGTACATGTCAACATGTTTACACAGGGCACAGCCGTAAAAGAGATCCAGGTCTCAGTCTGTTTTCCCTGTTAAAATAAAGATTTAAAAAAATATATATATACGACACACCCTCATGCCTTATTGCTTAAATATACAATGTTGTAAGCTATGCAAAAGGAATATCTACACAGGAAATAATGGCATAGCATCTATACAGGGATATTCACATAACAGCATGCACATTTACAGCTGTGTCTGTATAAACATCTCGCTGGAGAGAGAGAGAGCTAATTACTGAGAAAGGCGATATTTATGGCCCTCTCTTTCAGGACTGGTGGAGATCTTATCTGATCTGTGTCTAGTTCCACAGAGTCATAAATCGTACTGTGCATGAGGGAGCACGAGGACAGTCTACTACAGGCTACATAGGAATGAACCATCTTTGAACAATAACATATACTGCAAAACGCGCATGCATTCAATGCAATACATGCAATTATAAACAACATTCACATGGAGTATCTGAAATATATACTGAACAAAAATATAAACGCAACATGCAACAATTTCAAAGATTTTACCGAGTTACAGTTCAAAGAAGGAAATCAGTCAATTTAAATTATTAGGCCCTATTTTATGGATTTGACATGCCTGGTTAGGGGCGCAGCAATGGGCCCACCCACCAGGGAGCAAGGCCCACCCACTGGGGAACCAGGCCAAGCTAATCAGAATGAGTTTTTCCCCACAAAAAGGCTTTATTACAGACGGAAATATATATATATTTTTGTTTAGTATACATAATCCGCAGCAGTACTATTCAGCTCCAGATTGAACAAGATAATTAGGCCAAAGGTGATTGCTTATAGTCAATCACCATAAAGTAGCATTAACCCTCCCAACAACAAACCCTCACTTATTCCTAAAATAAACACACTGATACTTTGGTCGGCAGCCAAATCTGTGTCATTGTCTGCTAACAATGATAGCAACTCTGACCTCGAGGGGGACGGGTCAGAGTCCAAATGTGCATTCGGGCACTCTGATTGGTGGAAGCCAGGAGGCTGTGATAGACAGCTGAGAAGAGGACTATGGGGAAAGTCACATGCACAGGCATTTTTTTTTTTTGCATCTATTGCAGTAACATCGACGGGCTCTTATAACTTAGCGAGCTAGAAGGATAAAGTAATAAGCTTACTTTAAACGGAGCCTACCTTAGCAGGAGCAAAAAATAGGCTTCTAAGTTCTCATAATAACTTTGCTTTACAGTGAGGAGGCTACTGAGACAGACAGGGATTTGGCGCTCAGCAGTGAGGCTGAAGCAGGCTGCAATGCATGCAGGAGGAAACAGAGGAGACAGAGAGAGAGAGAGAAAGGAAGCAAAGCAGAGTGACATTAGTACAGTGGTTCTCAAACTTGGGGTCTGGTCCCCATGTGGGGTCCACTAAGAAAATCTGTACTAATCTTATCAAACAAGTTAGGAACCTTAATAAAGAAGATGTGTTTCAATATGAACATCTCCACATGGCGTATATTTATTTTCGGGCTCCATTAAATTGCAATCAGAATGCAAACAATACAGTTCTAAAATGTTTTCGTTTGTATCGTGATTGTTCATCATATCTCGATCTCCCACTGGACTTTATAGTTTATTATATTAATACAGAATCGTAAGTAATATTCTAATAATTCATGTGAATGTGATAATACGATCATGTGTGTTCCATTGATGTCTGTTTGTTCGGAGGCTTGATTAATAATGCCCTAAATTAATAAAAATTATAAATAATAATAATAATAAATAAATAAATAAAACACCAAATGCGTTTACATACATAATAAAATTAAATAAACATTTACTTAAAAAATAGAACATGTTAATTGCACAAATGAGAAACCGTCGTTCCTTGTGTTAACATTGAAAAAGACGCAGTTTGGGTAATGTGAACGCTTTGTAGTTTGAAAAAACAGATATCTATGTAAAGAGTTGATTGTTTTATGCAATTCATCATTACAACTGACTGAACTGTCGCTGATGCTACGTGTCAGTATGAATCATTTCTCATATTTCCCCACTTTCAGGGGTATAACAGTACATTTGTATAGCTAATAGGCTATACAGTGCATTCGGAAAGTATTCAGACCCTTCACTTTTTCCACATTTTGTTACGTTTTACAGCCTTATTCTAAAATGGTTTAAATATTTTTTTCCCTTCATCAATCTGAACTCAATACACCATAATGACAAAGTAAAAACAGTTTTTTAGAAGGAAACAAAAGGAAGGAAACAAAACAAGGAAACAAAACAAACATTTACATAAGTATTCAGACCTTTTATTCAGACCCTTTCTGTATTCAGACTCTTTCTGTACTTTGTTGAAGCATGTTTGGCAGCGATTACAGCCTTGTGTCTTCTTGGGTATGACGCTACAAGCTTGGCAACTCTGTATTTGGGGAGTTTCTCCCATTCTTCTCTGCAGATCATCTCAAGCTCTGTCAGGTTGAATGGGGCTTGTCGCTGCACAGCTATTTTTGTTGTTGTTGATGGAACGTTGGTGGAGCGCTTCAGAGATGCATCTCTCCAACAGCATAATGGGGAGGCGCACTGGGAATGGACAAGCAAAATATTTTGCGCCCCTGCCTTTGACAAAGTGGGCACTGCTTATCAAAGGGCGGCATCAGCGCTCACCTAAAAAGCCCATATGCCACTGGTTGAGGGGAATTGTCATTGTTTTAGGGCAGAATTATGTGAGGTTGTATGTGTTGTTGTTGGAGGTGTATCTTGGTCAGTTTAGCCTAGAAAATGCTGCCCCCGTCAATCTGCTGCCACAGGCGGCCACCTAATCCTGCCTAATGAGCGGGCCGGCCATGTCAGTGTCATATCATTGATTCACAGTGTTATATTATTGATACTCAGAGTCATATTTTGGATGCTTTGTTGATGTTTATTACAGACCTATCCTCCACCACCACCACCACCTCCCACCACCTCCACCACCTCCCACCATGAGCCCAGGATATCCAGGGGATGCAGTTGGTCCTCCAACACAGCTGCGCCAAGAAGCTTTACTGAGGGGAAATCAGCATCAGGTAGTCCACCCAGTTGTGGCTGAGATCCCTCAATGCAATGAGGTGATGGGCCTGGTGTTGGGCCTGGAGCCACCCAGGGTAGAGGTCTCCCTGAAAGAGAGGGAACAGCTGAGTCATCAGGGGAGTGGTGGCTTGGTGTGCCTCCCAGCAGCGAGGGTCCAGGCGGAACCCAAGCTCTCTACGGAGGCTCCAGTAGTGGCACCGTCAGTGCCAATGTATTCGGTGAGGAGGCTCCCAAAGGTAAATGCACCCAAAATGACAGATCTCACCCAGTGCTTTATCCATCGGTGTACAGTACAACATATTTATTTCCCATGAAGCAGGCAATATGTAGCTTATACTTCAAGATGTATATTCTTCAAGTCACTCACCTCACTCTTATTGAAACAGTGAGGTGTCATGCCATTGATATGCAGTGTCATGTTAATGATAAGCAGTGTCATGTTTTGGGTTGTTTGGTTGATGTTTATTACAGACCTATCCTCCTCCTCCACCACCCTCCACGAGGCCCGGGTGGCCAGGGGATCCCTGTGGTCCTCAACCTGTTCCAACAACCTGCGCACATGGAAGAGGTGAGTAAAGACAGTCTTTTGTTAGTGTAACCGATGTGAAATGGCTAGCTAGTTAGCGGTGGTGCGCGCTAATAGCCTTTCAATCGGTGACGTCACTTGCTCTGAGACCTTGAAGTGGTGGTTCCCCTTGCTCTGCAAGGGCCGTGGCTTTTGTGGAGCGATGGGCAGCGATGCTTCGTGGGTGACTGTTGTTGATTGTTGTTGATGTGTGCAGAGGGTCCCTGGTTCGCGCCCGGGTCGGGGCGAGGGGACGGACTAAAGTTATACTGTTACATTAACAGCAGTGAACCTAGAGGCCTGGCATGTATGACTTTGAGTAAGCGTGCGAGTAACTAACAGGAATAGTGTCATTTATGGAGACTGAGGCTTCAACGTTTATTGGGATGAATCTTGTCCTGGAGGCAGCGCTGAGTGGTTTCTGCTGGATTGGCCAGCCGCAATGTCAAAATTGTCTATATTGTAAAAAAATTCATAGAAACCAAAATGTCTTAATTTAAGGTTAGGGTTAGGCATAAGGTCAGCAGTGTGGTTAAGGTTAGGGCTAATGTTAGGGGTGTGTTTAATGTGATTTTATGACTTGGTGGTTGTGCAAGCTAGTGACCACCCTGAAGAGCTGCCTTCAGTACATGACTCATCCCAATAAATGCCAACCTGCCTTTAATCATGCTGGTGCCTTGTACTGCCTACAGAGGTTTGAGGTTGTGTCCATCTGTCCTACTTGTCACAGACCCACGGAGCAGATACGTGGATGTCCTGGGCCAGGAATGGAAGAACAACACCTGTCCTGCGGTCCACAACTGACCTGCTCAACGCCCCGTGGACCTGCTGTTGAGCCTCTCATTGTGAGGGCCAAGACCTGCGGAGAGGGCTGGCTTGGCTTTTGCCGTAAGAAAGGCACACCTGCTGGAGGATTCCCCAAAATCTGTAAGAAACCTGCTCTTCATATCCTGTCCAGAAACATTAGTGGACTAATACACAGCATCTGTGCATATTTTGCACACTGAGTTTGTAGATGGAAAATGTTTATTGAGTGATAGTTAAAGATAGAGAATGGTAGATGGCTAAAGATTGATTCTCATTCCTATCCTTTTCTCTGTCAGATTGTCTGGGATCCTATGCTCAACAGGTGGGTGGGTACGAGGGTACCACAGGAGGAGGTTTGAACTTTCAACTGACCTTCTATATTAAAGCAATTGTATGAACTGTGCGTTATTACATTGCTTTTACTAATTGTTTTTAAATTGTATTGATAGATATTTCTTTACAGAGCATGCCTCTACCACCTCCCTCACCAATTGGGATGTACCCCCCTCCACCAATGGGGGACACAGGCTATCTGGGGGACTCTGGTAGTCTTCCCAAGGGTATCAATATTACAGCAGGTGCCTACATGAGACTTAACTTCTCATACTGCTTCAGCCAATCATTGCTCCGTCTGGTGTCTAAGTTTCCCCCCTACTTACAGCAGGTCTGTGCGGTGACCCTAACCCCCAGATGAACCCGAATGGGAATGTAACCGAGGCCCCCAGCCAGTGGCAAACCCGGAGCACAGCTGTTCATGACAGACATGTATGCTCTGATGGCACCGATGGAAGTCCCACCTGATGGTCAGTATTGGTTATAAGTTGTTCCTGCTATTCTTCTTCATGTTTGATAGGCTGGTGGAGCTAAGGAAAGCTCCCACCTTTTTGACACCCTATTTGCTGGTAGTGGTCAGACTCCCATCAGTGCTTTTACTCTGGACCTCCCAGTATGCCATAAAGTTAGACAGCAGCCTTTCGGACACAATCTACATGATTCAGTCATTCATTCAGTCTACAATCGTATTCATTTATATTTGAGTTGTGTTTAGATGTTTGTAAAAGAAAGTGAGGGAAAAATAGTGAGAACGGTATATTTTCAGAGAATTCAGCATGGTGGAATGGGAACTTTGCCTAAAATGCCATGCCCAAATGCCACCCCAATTCAAGAATGACCCATTAGCTACCAAGCATGAGAACCAAAAAGGCCGTTTTAATAAAAAAGTAGCAGTATTTATATCCTCTGGATTTGCCGTAAATTGTTGTGGGATAATTAGGAGTACAGCGATACCTTCCATCCCTGGATTGAAGTACGGAGGTGCATATATATTGGCGTATGGTCGTTTCAACTAGGACAGCCTTTATTCTAGTCTAAATGTTTTGACTAAAAAGAATCACAGAATCATAATGCAGCCTATAGAAGCGCAATGACACTATTCTTCCACTAGAGGACACCATCCACTTTGGTAAACCACCTTGAACTCAATACAATTAGTGTGAGGCATAGAGATGGATAGAGGGCATACTTGCCACAAAGATAGAGTGTGTCCTCTCTCGCTCTCTATGGCTCACACCCATTGTAATGGAGAGAATCAAACACTGGATGTCAGTGTGGTACACTAAAATCCTTATCTGAATCAGTGAATGTGTTAGTCACTAAGACCAACACCAGTGATTTATGATATTGTAAACATGCCCGAATGAAAGCACACTATAGAAAAGTAGCTAGTTTGTCAAAGTCCCACTGGTCGGTAAGTGCACTGGACTTTTACAAAAGCATTCAAAGTTTGGAAAAATTTAGTCATACATGCAGTGCCAACTTGTTTGGAAAATGTGCCTCACAGCTCGCACTCCTTTCTGCCAGTTACTGTAGCAGTGTTATTCAATACTGTCGCTACATCACTGTTAGGTAACTAGCTATATAGGCCCATGATTATTTGTACCACATTTGGTTGAACCAACCAAATAACAATGTTTATTTTGTGACAAATATGTTGCATTGTGTACACAGTGCGGTGTCCCTGTGGGGAATGCCTGTTTATGGGCATATGAAGGCAAATGACATTCCACTAACTATAACATATTAATGAAGAACAAATCACGACTACTGTGTGCTTATCATCTTCCATTGTGTTACATGCTTATCTGTATGTCACACCTGTTTACGATTTACACTATTTATTATTATTGTTATTTTTTTTTTTACAGTATTAGTCCAGATGAGATGGACATTTGTCTTCTGCTTTTTTCCCCACGCACGTACGCACACACGCACATTAGTATTGGAGAGCATGGAGCAGAGGGCATTTACAGCGCAGTACCCAATGAGCAGTTCCCTTGACCAAGTTCCTCGGGCAAGGGAACATTACACGTTAATGCAAAAACAAAATGATGAATAAATATCCTGGATGGCTTTGCTTTTTGATTATCACGCCACCAAAAGAGATACATGATCTTATTTTATTAAGGATGTCACAATGTGTCTTCCTTCCACTATTTGCACAGCAGCTGTGTGTAATCACGGCGGCTAGCTAAATGACGGTGAGCTGTGATTGTTATGTCTTTCTTGACCCCACGTATATCTCACAGCAGTGTAGGAGCTACTGTCTGTAGCATATAGCTGATAAGAACAGGGTGTGGTTGACACTGAGAACCAGTCTGACTGTTGCCTAAGTCAACTGGCCCCTTACCAGCCACCATTCCTGATGTGTTGTCAACTTTCTCCACTGCAACAACATCCCTTCATAATAGTTCTGAAACAAACTGCTCCCTTGTCATGACAGTTATTGCGGCACATTTTTTTATGGTCGTATGATGAATCACGCCATGATAAGCGAGGAGAGAGACGTGGTGTGATGTCAGTGGCGGTCTATTTTAACGACACACTAGGAATGCTAGCACTGACAGATTTAGTGCTGGATCCCATGGCACTGTGTGCAGTCCCAAGTCAGAGCCACGCTGTGGGTTGAAAATTCACATCCAGTTAGTGCTTGGCTATCTCGCATTGCCCTTGGAGGTGCCCCAGTCCCACTGAGACCTGCATTCCAGACGTTGTTTTGACTTTCACAGATAGTTATTGAAGTCCCAAGCTAGATACTTTTCTACAGACTTCTTGGGATGAGGAGGAGAACGTGTTCAGCTCACTTTTGATACTAAGCTGAACTTTGTCTCACTACTGTACTGTAACAAGAAAGCACAACTTCTTCTAGGGATACTTCAAACAAGTGTGTTTCATGATTACGCTAATATGTATGATCAAAGTATCATGAACAGAAATGGCACTGGGCAAAAACTGGTTGAAACAACGTTGTTCCCACGTCATTTCAACCAACAAATGAAATGTGATGACGTTGAATGAACATGGAAAACTGATTGGATTTACAAAAGTTCATCAACGAATGGGAATATAGCATTTTTGTTTACCTAAATTCAATGACAGGGTGACATTTTTGGTTGATTTCAAGTTAGTTGACAACCAAATCTAAATCAAAACTGGACTTTGAACTGACGTCTGTGCCCAGTGGGATGTGATGTAAGAGAGCAGGTAATTATTGCTTCAAATGAAATGAGATGTTATTACGATCCAAGCCATGAATAAGATGTATTGTGTTGTGTTGATTGACAAGGAAATGGTCCAGAACTGATAAACATTTCAAATGTCAAAAGAAAATACCAACCACCTCAGTTCCAGGCAATCTGCCAGGTGATCAAAATAAACAAATTGTGGATGCAGCTTCACAGCTGTAAACAATGTCCCCTAAAGCTGATGTCACTCCCCCACCAACTCAAGCCTTGGGTTCTGTAATCAAGGCAGCAATTACAGTGTTTTAACAATCTGTGTATACAACAGGAAAAGATGACATATGAGGACAGCAGTTTAACATTTATTTTGACCACAATGTAAGCTAGGTGGTTATCCAGCACTTCTATGAACTCACCCCATTCTACAAGCAAGAACAGTGTGTGCGTCACGTTCGTCATACGAAGGAGAGCAAAGCGCAGCGTGATTAATATACATCTTCCTTTTAATGAAGAAGAAGACTGAACAAACTATACAAAATAACAACACGAACGTGACCGCTAATAGACACGAGCGCAGACATGCAACATCACATAGACAATAACCCACAAAACCAAAATGGAAAATGGCAACCTAAATAGGATCCCCAATCAGAGACAACGATAAACAGCTGCCTCTGATTGGGAACCAACTCAGGCCACCATAGACCTACATTTACCTAGACAATACCAAAACCCCATAGATATAGAAAAACACCTAGACAAGAAAAAGACACCCATACCACCCTCGTCACACCCTGACCTAACCAAAATAATAAAGAAAACAAAGATAACTAAGGTCAGGGTGTGACAGTGTGTGTGTGTGCGTGTGCGTGTGCGCGTGTGTGTGTGTGTGTCGGGGGAGAAGACGACAGCAGACTCACCAATACAACAACAATAGCAATAACAAGAACAGCCATTGAAAAGGACATTATTTAGAAACCGGCCTGACTATGTATTTTGTATTCATGTATTGTCTGTGTGTGTGTGTGTGTGTGTGTGTGTGTGTGTGTGTGTGTGTGTGTGTGTGTGTGTGTGTGTGTGTGTGTGTGTGTGTGTGTGTGTGTGTGTGTGTGTGTGTGTGTGTGTGTGTGTGTGTGTGTGTGCGCGCGTGTGTGCATATGTGGTGTGATTTGTGCAAGGACGTGTGTATGCATGTGTCTGTGAGTGATTGCATATTGCAAAATGGTCCCCTTGGTTGATTTGTAGGAACTGCCGTTTCTAAATATTCTTTTGATTTTGCTCCAATATCAGCATTAGTCATCTCAGTATTCCACTAGAGAACTTCTGCAACAGACACAGACAAGTACACACCACTTGTGTGCCCCCCCCCCCCCCCCCCCCCCCCCCCACACTCCTGTAACCGACACCTCTGACTAGTTCCACTCTACTCAATCAGAGTTCCACCGGGAGCAAAGTGCAAAACAGATACCAACCCTGTCAACAGACTTTCGTTGTTCAGCCGGTCAGATTTTTCCTCCTTAGTCAATGTTTTTCCACTTGTCTCTAGGCAACACTGCCACTTGGTGAGTAAGAAACTCTGCATGTTGTGACACTGTGTCAAAATGCTAAAGTAGGTGTGAGGGCATAGATTAGTCATCCCGACTCGCTTTTGAGGAGTCATTTTACTGCACCCAGGGTGGTATTCCCCGTTCTGTGGTCACGGATCCTGCTCCCTGCTCCTTGCTCCATTCCGTGGCGTTTTGAGGACATAAGCTGCAAGGCACACAAGACCTTCAGTAACCTTCAATGTCTCTCACGTTCTGTTTTCCACAGTTGAGTTTTCAGCCATTGTTCACAACATCCTGACAACCTCCTGACAACCCCACTGTTATATCTAACACAGAGCCCCGAGAGTATTATGTGGTTGTCATGCTTTTGAATAGCTACAGGCAACAGATGAAGGGGGGACAATACAGGCTTATAATAGCATGATAGTCAACTTTTCCAAAAGCTGTCTACCTCATTGAAATAATTTCAGCCACAGAAAATAGCGATTTATATTCACCAGAACATTTATTTTCAGAAACAGGATGGTCACACACACTCTGATAGCAAATGTTGTTCATTATTCCTACTTTCTCATCCTAATTCCACCTCCTGGAACTCCAGTAAGGCTTCCTATGATTGGCGGATATCTTAAAGACAGGTATGTTATTGACCTATCAGGATGAGAGGCATTGCAGTGTTAACAGTACTCCTCAGGTATTTTATTTGACAGCTCTCCTCTTTAGTTGTAACAATGTGTGGTGTTTGCGGGTGTGTTTCTGATAATATCATGCACTGCCTGTAGAGATGGACATCTAGCTGGAAGAGCGCACTGTTGTGGTTGTAACTTTGGTTTTTGATCCCTCTGCAGAAAGAAAATGAGTTACAACATGCTGATAACCTACCATTACAACCATCATATATTATCATTATAAAGTCATTATATAAAATAGATGTTATTTACCTGAGACAACAGTTCTGAAAAGACAGATGAAAAAAACGTGTTAGAGAGTATAGCTATTTTGTATCGGTCCGAAAGACTAATAATAATAACAATGACTAAAATGATTATTTGGGCTGTGTTAAATGTATGGACGTTTATGGGCATTTCCAATCGATTTGCAAGGTTTACCTGGACTCCTCCCCTTCCAGGAGTCCCCTGTAGGTGGCGATCTCCTGCTCCAGACGGGACTTGATGTCCAGCAGCATCTTGTAATCGTGGCCCTGCGTCTCGATGCTCTGGCGCACCCTGTTTAGCTCCTGTTCCAGCATGTCGATCTGGTTCTGGTAGCCCGAGAGCATGGCGCTGTAGCGGCCATCTGTCTCTCTCAGTGTGTTCTCCATAGCTGCTTTCTGTGTGGCGATAGAGGTGACACAGGGTTAGTAACAGGAAATGCATGTATAGAAATAATGAAAATAAACCTCAGACCAGCCATAGTTATTGCACTTCATCAAATTAGATAAGCAAATGTCAACAAACTTCTTCTAATGCACCATACCAAGACTATGTTGATTAACACAAATATGCCTGGCGCCACCATGCACAGCAAGGTCACTTCTTGGGGTGCTTATGTTAAATGAGATACTGAGTTCTATGTATTCCCCAAAAAGAAAAAAGGAATCGCAGCAGATTCCTGTTTTCTTTAAATGGCCTTTAGTGGAGGCTGCTGAGGGGAGGACGGCTCATAATAATGGCTGGAACGGAGCGAATGGAATGGCATCTAACACAAAGAAACCATGTGTTTGATACCTTTCCCCTGATTCCGCTCCAGCCATTACCATGAGCCCATCCTCCCCAATTAAGGTGCCACCAACCTCCTGTGCTTTAGACCAACATGGAATGTAGCCTTGTTACTGCAGCGGGATGGATTGAGATAAATTGACTGAGTTTGATAAGCCCCAGCTAAGTTTCCATGGGAGTTAGGCTCTGGCTCTGTCACCTCTGCATTCCTTTGGACACACTCATACTCAAGCTGTCTTCCAGAGAGGGTGCAGATGCCCGTAAAAAGCGAAAAACCTCTGCATAACACTAACCTCCCCCGTGTCCACTAATCCCCCACTTATAGCCTTTTTCCACTGCTCTCCCATTTCCCCTCTCCTACCCCATCTCTCTCCAAGTCCTCCCCCTTCTTCCTTCCCTTTTATCTCGTCAATCCCTTCAAACGCGTCTATCTCACTCTTTCCCTCTGTTGAAAGAGAGAAACTAGACTCCAGAGGATTAATAAAGAGAAGGGTGAAAGAGAATCAACTGTTGCCAAAAGTGGCCTAAAGTTGTGGCCCCAAAAACTGCCCCAAAAACTGTGGTCCGTTTTCAGACGTTAGTGATTCTGGCTCACCATGCTGAGCTGTGACTGCAGCTCGATCTCCAGGCCCTGCATGGTGCGTCTCAGGTCGTTGATCTCCGTTTTGGTGGTCTGGATGATCTCTGTGCTGGTGGCCACCTCCTTGGACAGGTTGGCTGACTGAAACACAAACAAACCATTTTAATCCCGCTGTAGCTCACTCTCCACAATCTTCAAAATGATTACTGTTAATGACAGTCAGTTACATATTTTGGTTTTGAAGATGTAATTACAAAAGATTAGTGTGGGAGACAGTTGGAGAATTTGGAGAAGTGTGTTGGAGAAGTGTGCCATGGTGACGGTTACCTTGTCTGTGAACCATGCCTCCTGGTCACGGCGGTGTTTGTCGATGATGCCCTCGTACTGGGTACGGATCTCCTCCATCATCCTGGCCATGTCCTGCTGGGGTGCTGCATCCACCTCCACGTTCACTGTGCCAGTGAGTTGAGCACGCATGGCTGCCAGCTCCTGTGGAATTATGGGAAATGGAGTCACTCTCATCCTCTTACTTTCTATCCAACTTTTATAAAACAATCCTCGCCACTAACTTTCTCCTCTCTATCATCACTGGGGTGTGTTTATATTGAATAACATCTCATCACTGCAATGGAAAAATTATGAAAAAAGTGAATTGCCCCCCACACCTCTATGTGGTTCTTCTTGAGGTAGGCCAGCTCATCCTGCAGACCCTCGATCTGCATCTCCAGGTCGGCCTTGGTCAGAGTGGTCTGGTCCAGCAGGCGACGCAGGTTGGCGATGTCAGCCTCCACCGACTGGCGCATCATCAGCTCATGCTCGAACCTGATTGATCGGGAGAAAGTGAGGAAGTTATCATGAGACATTTGAATCCAAATTTGTAGATAAGACATGTACCTTTTGAGTGATTATTTGCTTGTTTGCCTCTTATAACCTAGTGTTGTAATAACTGAGACTATGGAGCTGAATGAGGAAGTGCCCTAACTTGGTCTGGAAGTCATCAGCAGCCAGTTTAGAGTTGTCAATCTGCAGCAGGATGTTGGCATTGTTGCATGTGGCATCGTTGATCTAAAAGAAAACAGGAAAGACTTTCATTGTTCACCATGGTTGAGTCGCAGTTAGTCAACTTGGAAGCTGATAGTATTTCGATACGCTGTTGCATCTGTCCCAAAGCTTGTTGAATACACATTCCAGGAGTTAAAGCATAAAACCTAAACATCAATGTACTAGAAAAAGCCCTCTGTATCACCTCCCTGAATGACCTCATCACCTTCATGCTTGAGATGTAATTAATTTGCTTCATTTGTTTAGTTAATAGCTATCTTTAAAAAAACAAATCTCATAATCTATAAATGTCAGTGACAGCACATTGTTTTTCTAACCCTCTGGACTCCGATTAAAAACTCTAAGTCAATCCTGACGTATACTTTATAAATGTTGTGTTCCTCATTCCTACATACAGTACTGTAAGCCAATTTTCCTTTCCCTAGCATCCTGTCAGCACTGCCTACTTAACACTGCAAGATGCGAAATGATGGATTTGATCAGCCCATAGCAGATGAGGTCAGCACACTACCTTGTCCTTCAGGTCGTTGATGATGGCCCAGTATTTGCTGTAGTCCCTCTCGGCGGCAGGGCCCTTCTTCTCATAATACTCTCTGATCTGAATCTCCAACTTGGAGTTGGCCTCCTCCAGGGAGCGCACCTTATCCAGGTAGGTGGACAGGCGGTCGTTCAGGTTCTGCATGGTGGCCTTCTCGTTCAGGTGGATGGCGCCGCCGTCCAGGGCGCTGGACAGGTTGAAGCCACCACCACCGCCGGATCCATAGCCGCCACCGCCGGATCCATAGCCGCCACCGCCGGATCCATAGCCACCACCGAAGCCGGCCCCGCCGCCGTACCCAGAGGAGACTGAGCGGACGGAGGAAGAGGAGATGCGAGTGCCACCGCCAGAACCACCTCCGTACACGCTGAAGGCCTTGGGGGCGCTGGACACGTAGCCCACCCGGCTTGACATGATGTTGGAGCCCCCGGAGAAGTTCATGGGGCCGCCGCCGCCGCTGGAGCTCTTGAATGAGTAGTAAGACATGCTGACTTGCTGGCTGCTGTAGGTCAGTGGAGTGGCGAAGAGAAGAGAGAGGACTGTTGTAGAGCTGGAGCCTCCAGGAGTGTGGAGTTGGACAGAGGAAGGCTGGATCCTGATATAGTCTGAGCCCTGGGGCGGGCCTCGTGGAGGTGGGAGAGGAGAGGAGGAGAGAACAGGGAATGGACAGGGGGAGGAGAGGGCGACTTTACAACACTCTCCAACAGCCTTGGCACCACCACAATCTGTTTGAATTTAAGGACCAGGGTTCAGTTTCCACCCCTGTGAGGAAACTGTAATGGAATGCCTGTGTGTGTGGTGTGTGTGGTGTGTGTGTGTGTGTGGGGGGGGGGGCGGGGTGAGTGTGTGTGTGTGTGTGTGAGTTTGTCGTGAAGCTTGCCAGAGAAGGAAACACAGACTGTTTAATTACTAGGACTTTGTGCCAGTCTATCAAACTATATCATGCTCTGTTATTTGCCTGTAGTTAGGTGTACATTGTTGAAACACTGATGTATCCCTTTTTTCCAAGCTAACTTAAAGTGTTACCTGCCACACCTAAAGTAAACATCTTACTACAGGATAAGTGCTAAGCATACTGTATCTATCATTAAAACTGTGGGTGTCTTTCGTTAAAGAAATGAAACATAGTGAAACAATTAAATGCTTATTCCAAGGTACCTATTGGTACATAGGTAATCAGTGACCATTTTGTTTATTCCTCGAGTAATGAAATGCATCTCAGACACGTGAACACACTGTATATCAAAAATATGGATTTTATAAAGAAGCAATGAATCTACCCAGAAAGTGTTGGCATGCAGTCAATTACTATTGAGCACTTTATTGATTGAAACATCATTTATATGGTAGAAAACATGACTGTATGAAGACACCCAGACCTCTGTTGTTTTCCACACTCTCAGCCTGGTCCTTTTAGGGGCCCATTGTTCTCCTTCTACTCCAAACATTCCCTTCAGCCCCATGGACCGTGTCCTGTGTCTCTGTGTTAGTGTATACTGTGCTAGTGTGTATATGTGTGTGTGTGTGTTAGTGTGTAGTTTGCTAGTGTGTATGTGTGTGTCTTCTGTGTTAGTGAACTGAGACTCCCAGTGCGGATAAAGTATGTTGTTTTTGGTCGGGGTTGAGGTACAGTGTATAAGGGATGAAGGAGGATGAGGGAGAGAGAGCCTCAGAGGGGGTTGTGACTGTGTGTGAGATCAGTCTTGGACACTGGCCCGCTCCCACCCCACATCTGGTATCAGCTGCTGAGAAACAGGGAGAGCAAGGAGGAGAATGGGGCCTCATACCTCATACAATCTCTAATAGGGTTGTAGGGGGAGGGGAATGGGGCCTCATACCTCATACAATCTCTAATAGGGTTGTGCCTGAGTTGGAGGGGGAGGGGAATGCATTCACTTTTTCTTCATACATGTGAGAGATGTTAGTCAATTCGAGGGGAAACCACTCACTGAATGCAAACGAAGAAGAATTGCATGCAAAACTTTGTTACAGAATAATCCAACAATCCATACAGCAGCATACCCAACACAAAGTCGCTGACTTTGGACATTGTGCTGTGAAGTGTAAGATTAGTTTTAATCTATAGTAGAAATTGAAACATCTCCAACGTAATTTTGCATTAATTAATTCATTGAATTGTAGAAAATGTCCTGTATTCATTGAATTGTAGTAAATGTCCTGTATTCATTGAATTGTAGTAAATGTCCTGTAGTCATTGAATTGTAGTAAATAGACTGTATTCATTGAATTGTAGTAAATGTCCTGTATTCATTGGATTAAAAACAAATACAGAATATAGAATCTTCCTGGTTCTAGAAGTCTCTCTCGTTCATGAAAGTTTTCTACTCTTGCTCAACCCGGCGGCTGCCAGTACCTGGCCTTGGCACAGGTGGTGAGAAGTGGGCATAGCGGGCAGATACCGGGCCGGTGAATCGTCTGGAGGATGCGGTCACTGACTCACACAGACACTTAAACAACCAACCCATTGTACCATGTCACGTCGGAGCTTGCAACCTGTAAGAATCAACAAAGTGACTTAGGCTCACGTCTGGGTGCCTGTTTTCACTTGCACTGAATGAATCATTCACATTTACAGAGGTGACCGGAAATGTTTGTCTGTGTAGAATGTCTGTTTCCTGCCATAAAGATACTGTAGAGATTGTTATGAATATATATCGAGTCTCAATCCCAAATTGATAAGACAATAAGGTGATATTTGCTGATGAAAAGCAGGTGATATAGCAGTCACAAAAGGTGTGGCTGAGCTATCTGAACTACAATACTACTCTCTGTTTGAAGAATATGGCAGCAGCTGTAGCTATGGTGCTACTACGAATGGAATAACAACCCCAAAGAAATCCTTAGGTGTCGCGCATAAAACTGAATGAGGGTCCATTTATTTCACAATGCATTGAAACCCTGTGCCGTTTCTGTGTGTTTCAGTGCAGCTAAAAACTGGAAATATCCTATCCTTACACGTATTGATACGAAGCTGTAGGGTGAGCAATAATTTCACTGTAGTTTTCAAAGAATGCCCCCAACTCTCATATCTTCACGTCCACAAGAAGTAACACGGTCTGTAACTGTGTATAACTCAGCTATCACTACACTCTTGAAAAAAAAAATCTGGGTCTGAGCCTTTTGAGTTCCATGTAGAACCCTTTACACACTGGGTTCTACCTGGAACCAAAAAAGGTTTTACCTGGAACCAAAAAAGGTTTTACCAGGAACCAAAAAGAGTTATCCTAAGGGGAAAGCCGAAGAAACATTTTAGAATTTTTTTTTCTATGAGTGTATGTGTAATGATGTACGCTGAGTCGGGAAGCAAGTTCAGGAAGTGAATACAAGTTCAGGAAATGAATACATTGAACAATGAATACAAGTTCAGGAAGTGAATACATTGAACAGTGAATACAAGTTCAGGAAGTGAATACATTGAACAGTGAATACAAGTTCAGGAAGTGAATACATAAACAAAACAAGAAACACAAACAGCACACTGACAAGAAACAGAAACAATGACGACTGGGGAAGAATCAAAAGGGAGTGACATTAAGGGCGGGTAATCAAGGAGGTGATGGAGTCCAGGTGAGTGTCATTATGCGCGTAGCGCTGGTGACAGGTGTGCGCCATAAACGAGCAGCCTGGTGACCTAGAGACCGGAGAGGAGCACAGAGTGCTGATGCTTTATGCAAAAGACTCAGGGCTCTATTCAATCTGTGTTGCTGAAGCTTTACAGATTCTGCAATAGAAATGTGAAGGTAATATCAGATTGAGCCGACATATGCAGCGTTTACCGTGAATGCAGTCTCTGCTAAAGAGGGAACATTGACTTTAAATTTGAATCATGCTGTAAAGCTGAACTTCTGTGATGCAGATTGAATTGAGCCCTCAATCTAGACTGAATTGACTCAACTTGCCTAGGCTAGAACTAAGCTCTCGACGTTTGTCTAAGGTGCGCTCAAGTCTGGCTGTCTGAAAGGGGTTTAAATCAAATTAGTTTAAGCCGTAGCTAAGAATGAGTCATAGTAGAAACCCTACTCCACCCATGCACTCTCTTTCATTCCCCCATCCCCCTCTCTCTTCCCAGCCCTACAGCTTAGTTAAACACAGGGGGATACAAAGGGAAGATAAGAACCCTTGAGAAATGGACAGCCTTTGGAATGGGTGTTTTTGCCTGGGACTGAGGGAGTGCTTTAGGACCGTGTATGAGCCTTACTGACTGTCACTGTTATGAACTATGAAGAGAGTGGATTTGGGGAAAGAAACTTACTGTTGGCATGACAACAAATACAAGACAGATTGTCTTGTGCTTTTTTCATGGTTTACACTCGTTAGTAGTGTTACGGTCTAAAGATCAAGGTTTTACTACTTGGTAAAAAATACATATAACAACTGATTCAAATTACCTCCGTTTAGTGGGTCCACGGAATCTCAGTTGTGCATTTATAGTAAATGTAAATGTTGGTATGAGACATGTTCCTTGTACTTCAATATCCATTATCAAGGATACCTCACTGTTTTATAAATATCCTAAATCAGATTATAGAAGAGGCAATGGTTGAAAATGATGGAGAGATGGAAGGGGAATGGGCGTTGGTCCATACAGAAACTGAACAAGATCAGGTGGTTGCATGTCCTCCACCAGCTCTCATCCCTTTTTTGTAAGTAGGGATGTGGTTACTGTTGAATACCTCATCTATGATGTGACATTTTGCCTTCGCTAGCGTAAACAGAAAATGGTGGTCAGAGTTAGTTCCACTCCGAAACTGCCCATAATTACCTTTACACAAAAAACAGGCTTCTGGCTAACAGTTGTGGCAAATATTTTGGCCAATTTGCCGCAAATCTTCCATATTCTGTCATATTTTGTCATCTGTCATATTTTCACATGCAAATTAGTTTTTGGGCAAACTGTTGCAGCATATTTGTGGTGACTTGGGAACTTCTGGCAAATAATTCTGGGAAATTCCACTGTTTGCCGCAAACTCATTATGAATATGCAAAGAATAACAACATCGAAATGTCGTAATATGGTCCACGCACCCACACAGTCATGAAGAGGGCACAGCAGCGCCTCTTCACCCTCACTTGGCTGAAAAGTTTTGGCATGGGCCCTCGGATTCTCAAAGATTTCTACAGCTGCACCATCGAGAGCATCTTCACTGGCTGCATCACCTCTTGGTATAGCAAATGCACCACCCTTGACCGCAAAGCGCAGCGCTCCCTGCCAACCAGGACCTCTACATCAAGCGGTGTCAGAGGAAGGCCCAAAGAATTGCCAAAAACTCCAGCCACCCAAAACAATAGACTGTTCACTCTGCTACCGTCCAGCAAATGGTACCTGAGCATTGGCTCTCTGACCATCAGGCTCCGAGACAGCTTCTACCCCCAGGCCATTAGACTGCTAAATAGCCAGACTGTTAAATAGTCCAGTAATGGTACCCAAACTATCTTGCACTGACCCTACGCACACTCACTAGATTATATATGCAAACCATATACACTAACACACTACAAACCCCACACACATTTGCAAACACCCACACACACTAACACTTTTACACTCATCATTTTCTGCTCCTTCTCTGTTCTTTATTTCACTCTTATTATTATCTATCCTGATGCCTAGTCACTTTACCCTGCCTTTATGTACATATCTACGGCAGGTAGCCTAGTGGTTAGAGCGTTGGGCCAGTAACCGAAAGATTTAGAGGGGTTGGGTTAGATGTGGAAGACAAATTTCAGTTGAATGCATTCAGTTGTACAACTGACTAGGTATCCCTACCTCAAATACTTTGTACCTCTGCACATTAATCTTGTACTCCCTGTGCATTTTATTTTATTCCTCGTGTTACTATTTTATTTTTAAACTCTGCATTGTTGGGAATGGCTTGTAAGCAAGTATTTCACGATAAAGTCTATACTAGTTGTACAATTTTATTTGTCACCTACGCCGAATACAACAGGTGAAATGCTTACTTACAAGCCCTTAACCAACAACAAAAAAGTGTAAAGAAAGTATTTACTAAAATACCCGAGGTCCGGCGCGCTATCGACTGCATGCTCGTGCGGCAGAGTCGATTTCCTCGCTTATAAACCCAGGGTCGTTACACTAATAAGGAATTCCCCTAGACCACGCCCACAAATTGGGGGATACAAAGATTATTTCCCAATGATCCCCAGTGTAAAAGAGCCAACTTCGCCGTTGATTTTTTGTTATGCAGGAATAACAAAACATTCCCGAAAAAGTAACCAGGTCAAAAATGTAACCATGTCAAAAATCCCAACCTATGGTTCGCAATGCTCCCTCGTATGGAAATAGAGCCTGCGAGAAGAGCCCTGTGGCTTCGTGCTATTTGACGTCGGAGAGTCGGAAATGTGGGGACCTGGTGTCCAAGTATGCTACACATAGCTATGTGTGTAGAAAACTTTGAATCACAGGTAAGACATTTCACTTGTTTAGTATAGTTTGTTTGTAACTCCACTCACCACTTCCCAGCTAGCAATGAGGAATCGGCCCAGAAGCGACCTGATTGAATAGGGCCGGAATCGGGTGTCGGACTCGGCCCGGAATCAAAATTAATGACTGCAAGTAATACATTTGGGCCAGATAACTCACACTGGAATTGGCCCGCGCCCCTAGTAATACATTTGGGACAGATAACTCTCATCAGAATCAGTCCGAGGCCCAAGTAATACATTTGGGCTAGATGATTCCCACCGGAATTGGCCCGAGCTCAATCCCCGCATCCTAGCCATAAGTAATACTGCCTAAGGCGGCACGACTTGGGCCACATGACGTTGACCGAGTCTGACTCTCAGCCGAGTGCCCCGACTCTCAGCCGGAATCGGCCCAGATCCACTGTGCTAGCTGAGTTGTAGCTATATAGTCTGTGTTTTTGGTCTAGCTTGATGTTCTGGTCGGTAGCTAGCTAGCACTCACTCACGTGGCTTCTAGCAACATCATGAAAAGGGCCATGATGGAAGCCCTACAAAAGTACTGTAACGACCCTGGGTTTATAAGCGCGGAAATTGACTCTGCCGTTCGAGCATGCTTTTGCGGCACAGTCGATAGCGCGCCAGACCTCGGGCTAGAAGGTTGAGGGTTCGAGACCTGCTCCCTGCTGTTTCATTACAGTACGTTTTTCTAAGTAGTGAGAATGCCCGGGAGAAGGCAATGTAGAAAAGTAATCTTAAGACATGCTGTACTTTTCTTAAATGTTGTTTTGTAATTGACTAAAACAAACAGACAAGAAAATTGTGTTTGAAAAAGGTGAAGTTTTTTCTGTGATCAGAGACAACAATCAGAGACAACGATAAACAGCTACCTCTGATTGGGAACCATATCAGGCCACCATAGAAATACAAAACACCTAGATGACCCACCCAAGTCACTATCACGCCCCAACCAACACAGAGAAATAACAGCTTACTATGGTCAGGGCGTGACACTCTGGTTACTATTTATTTACAACATGGCTGCCATGGCGATTGCACCTGATCACATAGTACCAGATGGTGAATATCTCATCATAGGGTGTGAGTGTTTTCCTTACTCATTCTTGAACATCTCTTTGTCTATTGTTGAAATCTGGGTCGTCTGGATTCCTATCATGAGTACAGACGGATACAGTGTCACAGTGTTGTTGTCATCAACAACAATAACCAATGACACAGTGAGAGCTGATGGCCGGTACACCGTTCCCATGCCTGTCACAAGCCTATAATTGCCTGTTCCACATCTCTGAGTGACAGGTGAAGTTGTGAAATATGTTTGTGCTGCAGCATTGAAACCCAATGGTGCATCTGCTGTCACATACATAAACGTTCACGTAGCTTGTGATTGGACTGTAACATAAAACATAAAAACAACTGAGAAGCATAAAGATAACAAAGTAGTTGTTTATGTCTTTAATGCAGCTGTTTATCACCTGTGAATATGGTAAATAACAAAGGTTGAAGAGTACAATGGTGTTGATATGGCAATCATATGTGTTGGGAACTAGCAGAAATACAGTATACAGTATACTTTATGTGAGACTTAGTGCACTGTATGAGTGTATAATTGAAATATTTGAATTGCTCCTCTTTGAGGTTCTTGTCATTAATAGTTATGAATGCTAAGCATGAATTCAATGTGCATTCATTAATAATATTGTGTCTTTTATGAACTTAATTTTAAGTCACATACCATAATCTTTAGATACCCAACATCCGCCATTGTATTGTGCCTCCTGTGAGTAAAACCCTGCAATGTAAACAAGGTTATTGTAAGCCGATTTCACTGGTATATAGGCCTACACTACATCATTGTAGTTTTGGATGTACAGTGCCTCGCAAAAGTATTCACCCCCCTTGCCGTTTTTCCTATTTTATTGCATTACAACCTGTAATTTCAATGGATTTTTATTTGGATTTCATGTAACGGACATACACAAAATAGTCCAAATTGGTGAAGAGAAATAAAAAATAACAGGTTTAAAAAAAATAAAAAAAATAATAAATTAAAACAGAAAAGAAGTGCGTGCATATGTATTCACCCCCTTTGCTATGAAGCACCTAAATAATTGGTGTAACCAATTACCTTCAGAAATCATATAATTAGTTAAATAAAATTAATCTGTTTGCAATCTAAGTGTCACATGATCTGTCACATGATCTCAGTATATATACACCTGTTCTGAAAGGCCCCAGAGTCTGCAACATCGCTAAACAAGAGGCACCACCAAGCAAGCAGTTATATGAAGACCAAGGAGCTCTCCAAACAGGTCAGGGACAAGGTTGTGGAGAAGTACATATCAGGGTTGGGTTATAAAAAAAATTGCAAAAACTTTGAACATCCCATGGCGCACCATTAAATCCATTATTCAAAAATGGAAAGAATATGGCACCACAACAAATCTGCCAAGAGAGGGCTGCCCACCAAAACTCACGGACCAGGCAAGGAGGGAACTAATCAGAGAGACAACAAAGAGACCAAACATAACCCTGAAGGAGATGCAAAGCTCCACAGCGGAGATTGGAGTATCTGTCCATAGGACCACTTTAAGCCGTACACTCCACAGAGCTGTGCTTTACTGAAGAGTGGCTAGAATAAAGCCATTGCTTAAAGAAAAAATAAGCAAAAAAAGTTTGGTATACTCTGGTCAGATGAGACTAAAATTGAGCTTTTTGGCCATCAAGGAAAATGCCATGTCTGGTGCAAACCCAACACCTCTCATCACCCGGAGAACACCATCTTTTCATCGGCAGGGACTGGGAAACTGGTCAGAATTGAAGGAATGATGGATGGTGGTAAATACAGGGAAATTCTTGAGGGAAACCTATTTTCAGTCTTCCAGAGATTTGAGACTGGGACGGAGGTTCACCTTACAGCAGGTCAATGACACTAAGCATACTGCTAAAGCAACACTCGAGTGGTTTAAGGGGAAACACTTAAATGTCTTGGAATGGCCTAGTCAAGCCCAGACCTCAATCCAATTGAGAATCTGTGGTATGACTTAAGAGTTGTTGTACACCAGCGAACCCATCCAATGTGAAGGAGCTGGAGCAGTTCTTCTTGAAGAATGGGCAAAAATCCCAGTGGCTAGATGTGATAAGCTTATAGAGACATACCCCAAGAGACTTGCAGCTGTAATTGCTGCAAAAGATGGCTCTACAAAGTATTGACTTTGGGGGGGTGAATAGTTATGCATGCTCAAGTTTTTAGTTTTTTTGTCTTCTTGTTTGTTTCACACAAAAAATGTTTTTTATCTTCAAAGTGATAGGCATGTTGTGTAAATCAAATGATATAAACCCCCCAGAAAATCACATTTAATTCCAGGTTGTAAGGCAACAAAATAGGAAAAATGCCAAGGAGGGGTGAATACTTTCGCAAGCCACTGTAAAAAGGCATCCAACATGATGTTGAAAAGTCTGGTCCTCATTTTTTATCAAACTTAAGTTTGGAAATATTTTAATGTCAGTTAGACATTATGATAAAATATTTTTGTATGATTATGAGCAAGCTTACAAAATATAGCGCTGGGTGAAACAGCCAATGTTTTTCACTGCAGAACATATGCTACTCTGTGAAATTGGTATAATAATATCGGTATACATACAATTGAAGTCGGAAGTTTACGTACATTTAGGTTGGAGTCATTAAAACTTGTTTTTAACAATTTTCTTGTTAGCAAATTATAGTTTTGGTAAGTTGGTTAGGACATCTACTTTGTGGATGACACAAGTAATTTTCCAACAATTGTTTACAGATAGATTATTTCACTTATAATTCACTGCATCACAATTCCAGAAGGTCAGAAGTTTACATACACTAAGTTGACTGTGCCTTCAAACAGCTTGGAAAATTCCAGAAAATTCTGTGGCTTTAGAAGCTTCTGATAGGCTAATTGACATCATTTGAGTCAACTGTAGGTGTACATCTGGATGTATTTCAAGGCCTACCATCAAACTCAGTGCCTCTTTGCTTGACATCATGGGAAAATCAAAGGAAGTCAGCCAAGACCTCAGAAAAACAATTGTAGACATCCACAAGTCTGGTTCATCCTTGGAAGCAATTTCCAAATGTCTGAAGGTACCACGTTCATCTGTACAAACAATAGTAAGCAAGTATAAACACCATGGGACCACGTAGTCGTAACACCACTCAGGAAGGAGACGAGTTCTGTCTCCTAGAGATGAACGTACTTAGGTGCGATAAGTGCAAATCAATCCCAGAACAACAGCAAAGGACCTTGTGAAGATTTTGGAGGAAACAGGTACACAAGGATCTATATCCACAGTAAAATGAGGACTATATCGACATAACCTGAAAGGCCGCTCAGCAAGGATGAAGCCACTACTCCAAAACCGCCATAAAAAAGCCAGAATACGGTTTGCAACCTCACGTGGGGACAAAGATCGTACTTTTTGGAGAAATGTCTCTGGTCTGATGAAACAAAAATAGAACTGTTTGGCCATAATGACCATTGTTATGTTTGGAGGGAAAAGGGGGATGCTTGCAAGCCGAAGAACACCATCCCAACCGTGAAGCACGTGGGTGGCAGCATCATGTTGTGGGGGTGCTTTGCTACAGGAGGGACTGGTGCAGTTCACAAAATAGATGGCTTCATTAGGAAGGAAAATTATGTGGATATATTGAAGCAACATCTCAAGACATCAGTCAGCAAGTTAAAGCTGGGTCGCAAATGGGTCTTCCAAATGAACAATGACCCCAAGCATACTTCCAAAGTTGTGGCAAAATGGCTTAAGGACAACAAAGTCAAGGTATTGGAGTGGCCATCACAAAGCCCTGACCTCAATCATATAAAACATTTGTGGGCAGAACTGAAAAATCGTGTGCGAGCAAGGAGGCCTACAAACCTGACTCAGTTACACCAGCTCTGTCAGGAGGAATGGGCCAAAATTCACCAAACTTATTGTGGGAAGCTTGTGTAAGGTTACCCGAAAAGTTTGACATAAGTTAAATCATTTAAAGGCAATGCTACCAAATACTAATTGAGTGTATGTAAACTTCTGATCCACTGGAAATGTGATGAAAGAAATAAAAGCTGAAGTAAATCATTCTCTCCCCATTAAATGTCAGGAATTGTGAAAAACTGAGTTTAAATGTATTTGGCTAAGGTGTATGTAAACTTCCGACTTCAACTGTATGTCTAAAATGTTATCCCAGGGCTATAGACAGTACAGACAGTACATTGGCATAAAGCATAAAGAATTGTTTAATAAAAATTGAACCTGTTCTTTTCATTGCACTGTGTCAACAGAGACAGAGTGCCTGTGTTGTCTGGCCCTCCATCCTTCATCACCTATCCACACCCAAACAATACATCTCTATGGACACACCCTACTGCAAGTCAACCTGATTGGTGGACATAATACCTGTGGTAATAGTGCACACTCTAGTGGTAGCAGAGAGAGACATCAAAGCCACTGAACCTTCCAGATCATATCACAACTGTTGCATGATCAGTGACGGAAGTAAAGTCTATAATCCAAAGCACATCCTTTTTTTATTTTGCCAAGTGGGACATGATCTTTGACAATACAATACCAACAGGGTATAAACCAGGTAGTTTGGCTCCTGGATGCTAAATGTCTGAAAGCTGTGGTATATGAGACAATATATTATGGGTATGAGGCAAAACTACTTGTTTCCTGGTCTAATTACGTTGGGAACATGTTTATAATAGCAATATGTCACCTCAGGGGTTTGTGGCATACAGTGGTGACCTGTCATTCAGAGTCCCACTTGTTTTGAGACCCATTTGTTTTGAGCCCCACCTGTTTAGCAAAAAAATATATACATTACCAGTCAAAAGTTTTGACACACCTACTCATTCAAGGGTTTTTCTTTATTTTTACTATTTTCTACGTTGTGGAATAATAGTGAAGACATCAAAACTATGGAATAACACATATGGAATCATGTAGTAAACAAAAAAGTGTGAAACAAATCAAAATATATTTGATATTTGATATTCTTCAAAGTAGCCACCTTTTGCCTTGATTACAGTTTTGCACACTCTTGGCATTCTCTCAACCAACTTCAGTAGGTAGTCACCTGGAAGGCATTTCAATTAACAGGTGTGCCTTGTTAAAAGTTAATTTGTGGAATCTCTTTCCTTCTAAATGCATTTGAGCCAATCAGTTGTGTTGTGACAAGGTAGGGTTGGTATACAGAAGATAGCCCTATTTGGTAAAATACCAAGTCCATATTTTAGCAAGAACAGGTCAAATAAGCAAAGAGAAATGACAGTCCAACATTACTTTAAGACATAAAAGTCAGTCAATGCGGAACATTTCAAGAACTTTGAAAGTTTCTTCAAGTGCAGTCGCAAAAACCATCAAGCGCTATGATGAAACTGGCTCCTATGAGGACCGCCACGGGAAAGGAAGACCCAGGGTTACCTCTGCTGCAGAGGATAAGTTCATTAGAGTTACCAGCCTCAGAAATTGCAGCCCAAATAAATGCTTCACAGAGTTCAAGTAACAGACACATCTCAACATCAACTGTTCAGAGGAGACTGTGTGAATCAGGCCTTCATGGTCAAATTAATGCAAAGAAACCACTACTAAAGGACACCAATAATAAGAACAGACTTGCTTGGGCCAAGAAACACAAGCAATGGACATTAGACCGGTGGAAATCTGTCCTTTGGTCTGATGTTTGAGATTTATGGTTCCAGACGCTGTGTCTTTGTGAGACACAGAGTGGGTGAACGGATGATCTCCGCATGTGTGGTTTCTACCGTGAAGCATGGAGGAGGAGGTGCGAAGTCTGAAAAAAATGAGCACCGACTTTTAAAATACGTTTTGAATGGTCATCCAACTCGGAATTTCAAGTCGGGAACTTGGGCCTCTTTCGAGAGCTCCGACCTGAAGATCACTGACGTCATGATTCAACCTTTTTTTTCAGAGTTCCCAGTTGTCTTGAAAGCACCATATATTCAGAGAATGCCAGACTTTGATGACATAGTTTGATGGCAAAATATGCCCACAAGAAGAACCGATGCACTTCCTTCTTGTTCAAGTGAGCACAACACAACAAGGTGAGTCAACAAATGTATTGTACGCTGCTGCATAAATGATGTATTAGGATATTATGCCAGGGAGATATGTATACTGTAGTTAAGAAAGTAATACTAATGTATTTTTTATTTTACCTTTATCCGTCAGTTAAGAACAGCCCATGGTCTGAATTCTGTCGCTGTACATTTCAAAACTGCTGAACAAATAGTTCTATTGACTATGTCCGTCTTAGCTCGCTCATTAATGTCCTAATGAAAATTACGGATTGCCTCTTATCCGCTCGTTGTCACCTTACGCCATAGTTTGTACATATCAATTGTCAGTAGAAACCACATTTGTATGAGCAAGTCAGCCATATCAGCTATGTTTTTTAAAAAGGCAGTAAATGAGGCTGAATGAACTGTTTCGCTGCTCAACTGATAGTAGGGGTGTAGCGGTGGTAAGGATTCACTCTATGGTGCTGAAAAGAAAGCTCGGCTGTTGGGACAGCTTTATGTAGGTTTGTGGGCATCATTATAGTGCAATCCATGTATTGTTTAGTGTTGTGTCTGTTGTGTAGTGGCTTTGCCTGTCATGCATCTAAAACATTTGTTTTGAGTTTGCCCCACCAAGATTGACATACTGAAATCGGCACTGGTGGTATATGACCAGCATACTGTACCACGGCTAAGGGCTGTATCCAGGCATTCCAGTTTGCGTCACGCATAAGAACAGCCCTTAGCCGAGGCATATTGGCCATATACCAAATCCCCTCTGGCCTTATTGCTTAAGTATAGTTCAACCTGTTTAGAAATAGGATATTGTAATAGTACTTAAGGCAATACGTTTTACATCTAAATTAAAGTGGTGGTTGAATAAAAGACTAATTAGGCTTCCTGATAATTACATGACGCAATTACATCATTACATCATTATATCATTACAAACAGGTTGTTTTGTGATTCATTAAAAAAAAGCACCACCTGCAAGACAGTTTTTTTTCTGGTTAAAAACCTCTACAGGATCGGTTGAGTTGACGTAGGCTAATGCGATTAGCATGAGGCTGTAAGTAACAAGAACACTTCCCAGGACATAGACATATCTGATATTGGCAGAAAGCTTCAATTCTTGTTAATTAATCTAACTGCACTGTCCAATTTACAGTAGCTATTACAGTGAAATACCATGCTATTGTTTGAGGAGAGTGCACAGTTTTGAATTTGAAAAGTTATTAATAAACCAATTAGGCACATTTGGGCAGTCTTGACACAAAAGTTTGAACAGAAATGCAACGGTTCATTCGACCAGTCTAAAACTTTTCACATACACTGCTGCCATCTAGTGGCTAAAATCTAAATTGCGCCTGGGCTGGAATAATACATTATGGACTTTTTCTTGCATTTTAAAAATGATGGTCCAAAGAAACGCATGTTTTTTTCTTTGTATGATCTTTTACCAGATCTGTAACGGCAGTCTAGCTCTTCCTCCTCCTCGGACGAGGAGAGGCGAGAAGGATCGGAGGACCAATGTGCAGCGTGGTAAGTTTCCATGATTTAATATACACGAAACTATACACAATACAAAATAACAAACAAACCTAACCGTCACAGTCCCGTGTGGCACAAACACTGACACAGGAAACCACCACCCACAAAATCCCAACACAAAACAAGCCACCTATATATGATTCTCAATCAGGGACAACGATTGACAGCTGCCTCTGATTGAGAACCATATTAGGCTGAACACAGAAACAGACAAACTGGACACACAACATAGAATGCCCACCTAGCTCACGTCCTGACCAACACTGAAACAAGCAAAACACATAAGCACTATGGTCACTATGGTCAGGACGAGAGCCTCTTAAAGAAGAAGTTACAGGTCTGTGAGAGCCAGAAATCTTGCTTGTTTGTAGGTGACCAAATACTTATTTTCCACCATAATTTGCAAATAAATTCATTAAAAATCCTACAATGTGATTTTCTGGATTTTTTTTCTTCTCATTTTGTCTGTCATAGTTGAAGTGTACCTATGATGAAAATTACAGGCCTCTCTCATCTTTTTATGTGGGAGAACTTGCACAATTGGTGGCTGACTAAATACTTTTTTGCCCCACTGTATGTCACAAAATATACTGTATACATGTATGTCACAGAACATACTGTATACATGTATGTCACAGAACATACTGTATACATGTAAGAATTTGGGTTTGGACAATAACACAAATCACAATATAATTTAACTTACATAAAAATGTTTGATACGTTTCAAGTCTACAGCCCTTATTAATGTCTCAGCCCAAACTACATTCCCTTATCTTGGCAAGCTGGAAACAGGTGCACATAGATTTCCTGTGTGATGGATTGAACAGATCAGAGCTGCTGGCAATAGATCAAAAGGACTAGTAACACAATGATGCTTTGATGTAGAACACATTAATCAAATCATATCAACTTTTTGTCTGCAAGCTGCCTTTCTTTGGCAGGTAAATGCACCAAACGGCTTTGGAATCACTAAGCTACCCCTTAGCTCTAACTTTCACATCACATTTGGTAACATTTATCAACTTCATAATCACAGCCTTTTGTTATCCACTCACTACTCTGTGTTAGATATTGGGGGGTATTAAATCTGGTGGGGGGTCTGGGGGCCCTCCCCCGATTTTATAGAAATGTTTAAATGCATTTCACTTACTTATACCTTTCTGCTAACCATCCATGACATGCATCTAGAACGCAATTATTAACATACCGGTAGTCCATTGACAAATCAAAATGTTCTGTATTTTTAATGTTTTTAATGCATGAATGCCAGTAGAAGCAGTAGAAGAATCCAGGGCAAGACGTGCATTCTCACAAATCCTTTTCATCTGCACTAATAGCTTCTTCCAATCACTTAGTGGAACACGTCTTGTTGAGTAAAGAGAAAAGAGAGCTTGCAGAACTACATTCTCTTGTAGTCCAACCATCAACGGCCTATCAATGTGTATTGTTTCTGTCTCCATCCTTCTTCTTATCTGCAATGTTGACGACAGAGTAGAGTAGATCTAAAGTGATTGGATGGGGGACCTTATTCTGCAACCTGCAGTTCCTTTATACAAGGAGATGGTTATCTATACATGTGCTCTATTTCTACTGTTTTGAGGTTGACATGATGAGATGCACCTGGAGTAGGTGGTTCAAAATGTGGCATGTGTCACTAATTACTTTATTGGTTTAAAAAAACATTTTGAACAACATTTTGAATCACCCACATAGTGACAGAGCTTGACATTTTTTTTAAAGAATAATGGGCAAATGTTGCAGTCTGGTGACAGTCTGGTGACAGTTTCAATATCAATAACAGAGTAAAACACTAGCAAACCCTGCGTCAGAAACTGGATTAACTCCAAATGAATGCATGTTACTAACTGCATTTTAAGGAACATGAACCGTACAGTATGTACAATAACTGAATGTTTGTTCTCTATATTGTAATAACCCTGGCCTCCATGCTTCTCCCTCTCGTTTCATTACAATATTGACTCAAACCTATGTTGATCACAAGCTGTATCCTACAATCAACCCTTTTGGGTCGTTTTAAAGAACAGAATGTCTCAGAAAGAAAACCCATCCAACTGGATGTATAAACATCCCCTTTAAATCTTATCTTTCTGAGAGGTTGGCAGCCATGCTGGTGAACTCCCTCCACCCACATTGTCTACTGAAACGTAAATCCTCCAGATAGTCTTACAAATAATGATATGCTTTGTTTCAAAAAAAATTTTTTTTTAAAGGAACATGAAATAGATGCAAAATAGGGACCTGTGAAGTGGTTGGTTGACTGAGTATCAGGTTAGTTGGACAGACAAATGTGCACCAAAATGTCAACAGTTGAATTCATTGTCAATGCAAAAAAAAACATTCATGTGTCTTGTGTCTTATTTCAATGTGTATCATTTACAGTAGACTTAAAGATTAAAATTCATCTAGTGTACAATTTGAGTGTTCCCTACATTTACATCATTTCACACAGACATCATTTGTTACCATGAACAGAGAACATATCCAATTGTTAATATACTATACATCCAATTGCATTGTTTTTCACCTACTAAAATCATTTTGGAATTGTAAATCTGTGATTGCAACTTCAATCACAGGAGGCTAGTGTCACCTTAATTGGGGAGGACAGATTTGTGGTATTGGCTGGAGTAGACTCAGTGAAATAGTATCAAATACATTCCTTTTACACATGGTTTCCATGTGTTTGATACCATTCCATTCAATCCATACCAGCCCTTATTATGAGCCGTCCTCCCCTCATCAACCTCCACTGACTTCAATACGTCCCCTTGACCATTGCAATGTACACACGCAATATGTTATCAGTATAAAAGTGTATTTTTTCTATGAAATAATTGATGATAATATACTTTGAAACACCTCTGTTTCTCCTGCTACACATACACATTAATACCACAGCATGAACTTTTCTCACTGATTTAGATTTTCTGGTAAGAATGTCAAACAACACCACGCACAATATCAAGCTTTAGCTTTTACCATTAGCCTAAGTCATTTTACTGGCCAACTTTAATTATTGATAAGTGTGTTAGTGGGCATGAGTAAAAGTGTCACCTGTTAGACTGTACTCAGTACTTCCCCCCCAACCCCTCCCTTAACTCCATTGTGAAACGCAGAGGGACTCCAGGTAACTGAGCCTAACAAGAGCTTTTCCAGGAATGCTCGTTAAGGAACAAGAAAAAGTTGAAGTGCGAGTTCCACCAGAAAATGGGGCTGACCCACACCACCCTGAAGAAAGTGTAATGGAAGGAGGTGGGAGAGAATGAGCAGGTTCTTCACATTCTTGGGATGTCCACTGTCATCAACAAACTCCTGGCCAAGCCCCTTTTCCTCAGGTATATAACCATGCCACCAGAGTGATGCTTGTCACTGCAGATCCTTTGTCCAAGTCTGATCCAGCCAGCATCTGCTAATGTACCTGTGCCAGCCAGAATCCTCCATCCACCATCCACCATCCACCACTATGTCGTTCACCTCCAGATCCTACACCTCTTCCAGGGCCCTCAGCGTGTATGGGGGTGCCAGTGGCCACGGTTCCCGCATCTCCACCTGCCAAGCTGGGGGATTCTGTGGCACATCTTCCTCCAGGGCTGGCTTAGACCTGGCTGACGGCCTGGACCTCCACGTGTCAGCCAACAAGAAGTCCACCATGCAGAACCTGAACGACCGCCTGGCCTCCTACCTGGAGAAGGTGAGATGTCTGGAGAAGGAGAACGTCGAGCTGGAGAAGAAAATTAAGGAATGGTATGCGTCACGCACGGTTATCTGCCATGACCACAGCGCCTACTTTGCCACCATCGCTGGCCTGAAGGACAAGGTGAGAGGGATTGGGGGAAGGGTGTGTGTTAGAATTAGGGGTGTTTGACACCTGACAATGTTAACTTATTCCCAAAAGCACTAACTCCATCATCACTGTTGATTTATTTGCTGGCTACTCTGTGTACAGGCAGTTAGTTGTTGCAGCTGTTCCTATCTATGGGGGTGAGGAGGGAAATGTGTGTGAGATGGGATGGGGGTGTTTCAGCCAAAAGGAATTCTGTCAGAGAACATTTTTTGTTCTGTTCCTTGAAGGCCAATGCAGGTTACGTACTAAAAGAATGTCATTAACTACAACTTCAAGCGTCCATATTCATATTTCATCTTATCTTTCTATAGCTACATACCAAATGGAGTCCCAAATGGCATGCTATTACCTAAAATGTGCACTACTTTTGACCAGAGCCCTATGGGTCCTGGTCAAAAGTAGTGCATTATATAGGGAATAGGGTGCCAATTGGGACACAGACCAAGTCTAATTTATGGCATTCCTGCTGCAGGTCAGTCACTTGAGAATGTGTGTATAATGATGTGAGTGACAATTAACACAGCGCCAATGTGATTTCTGTTACACAGATCCATTTGGCATCCAGGTCCAATGCGAAGACTTTGCTGGACATTGACAATGCCAAGCTTGCTGCTGAGGACTTCAAGATGAAGTAAGGGGCTACTAACTACGATGAATCATGACACACTATTCATATAAAACATTTGTCTGTCACTCAAGGCTCTACACAACACACTCTGAGTAGAATCCGCCTACCCAAGCTAAATCCTATCCATAACTATTAGTGAGGAAAAGGCAAAACTGATCAATGGCCGTGTCCGAATACCCATACTAGCGTATTACATACTTAAACTGCATACTAATTTTGGTGTTTGATCTAGTAGAATTCGTGTGTCTTTTCCGACTCATGTGTTTGACAACAGATTAATTGACACGCTGTACCAAAATGAACGAGTGGTGGGAGTCGATGCATTCGCACATTAGATGATGCATTTCGATTACTATTTTCACATTTCACACACTGTAAAACGTTCTTTTTCGCACACTATTTAGTACGCTAGTGTGGGTATTCAGACACGGCCAGTGTCTAGCTATCCCTACTCCATAGACAAAGCAAAAGACTACAATCTGAAAACATATTGGTAGCCTGTGTGACCTTCGCATGACCTTTGACCTTTGCCCTGCTCAGGTATGAGAACGAGCAGGCCATGAGGATGGCAGTGGAGGCAGACATCAGTGGTCTGAGGAGGGTCCTGGGTGACATGAACCTGGGCCGCTCTGACCTGGAGATGCATTACGAGGGTCTGAAGGACGAGCTCATCATGCTCAAGAGGAACCACCAGGAGGTAACAGATTGTTCCGGGCAACAGTTATTTACAGTACAACCACACTGTATAGCACAGGGGAGCTGTTCTTCACTGTACACCCATTCAAAACCACAAAGCGTTAGCAACACAAATCTAACAAAATGCCATACCTTCATATCTTTGATGTCCACCAACGCCTACACGTTTTCACCTCCCTCCTCACAGCCACACCTACAGTACAACAGATATGTTTGTGCTACTGAATCTGAATAGGAATGACATGCATATGTTTACTTGTTAGTACTGACCTAATAGTGCAAACAGTACTAGAAAAATATATTGATTATTTGCTTAGTGTTCAGTGACGATATACATTGGACCCTACATGTAATTCATTCCACTTGCAGCAGCAGAAAACTCACTTCAGTAGGCATCCACGACAGTTGCTAGGCGGAAGGATATCATTGGCCACTAAGGAGTACTTAGCCCGGTTTTGTATGGGGTGTTATTGGAGCGGTTAATGTTAAGTACACAAATATGACATCTACCTAACCTCTGCTGATATCACACCAGGATTTCCCATACACAGATGGATGGGTGTTTTTTTTACAGCACAGTTCCTCTCCCCCTCCTCACACTTCCTAGTATTCTTTATTTCTTCCATTAACTCACTATTACCCTTTGTGGGACTCTTACATCCATAAACACACACATTACAGTTCATGTATGGTGCATAATGGGTAGTATATTGACCAGTAGGAGACATTAGATTAGTTGACAATAACTTAGTCCCTCAGGTTTAAAATCCTCTGGTTGAAAAACATGTAATCACAAGTGTGGTGCTGCACTGTAATATCAAATACTCAGATATATCCAAAGCGTTGAGACCTGTTTAATCGCAGTCGAGCTACTGTTGGTTGTTATGGTTACTAACTGAGGTTACGCCCTCTGACCTTTGACCTATAGGAGATTGCCCTGGTGAAGTCCCACGTGGGCAGCCAGGTGAATGTATCGGTGGATGCTGCCCCATCCCAGGACCTGAACGCAGCGATGACCGAGATTAGGAAGCACTACGAGTCTGTGGCCGTCAAGAACCGCAAAGAGCTGGAAGCCTGGTACCAGGGCAAGGTGAGCTGAATGACCAAGATACTTACTGTATGTAGTCATTTATCCAAAAGAGTTACTCTCCAAAGTTTCTTTTCCCCTCATAAGAATTATGCAATTCAGCTTAAGACAATGTAAAAAAAATAAAAAATAAATCATTAAAATTAAGTGTTACATTTGAAGTGTTAATTAAAAAACATGTTTAAAGCATGAAGAGTATATATTATCGTGTATAGGATGAAGTCAATGATCTATTGAAGCACGGAAATCAATTTAGAGACTGAATGAGTAGGCTCTGAGGTAAACTGTGTTGACTACTGTTTTTTTTACCTGTATAGCTGGCCACAGTGGAGATTGAAGTCGTGACAAACAATGAGCAACTGGTGAGCTGCCTCACAGAGTCGAAGGAGTCCAAGAAAACTCTCCAGAGGCTTCAGATTGAACTGCAGTCCCATCTGAGCATGGTACAAGACCACACACACACACACACACACACACACACACACACACACACACACACACACACACACACACACACACACACACACACACACACACACACACACACACACACACACACACACACACACACACACACACACACACACACACACACACACACACACACACACACACACACACAAGACACAAGACATAATGGAATTGGAAGTGAAAACTCAGGCATGGATTATAGCCAGGTCTCTGCATGTCATTGTTCTGACACCCATAAATACCTTACTGACATTTTGAACTTGGCAACATGCCCACCTCATGTCTGGACTTGACCAAACATTTTTATGAGTGTGTAGTTTATTGGAGCACCAGATTCACAACCTCTCACACACTTTTGTGCAACAGAGTTATACAATAATATAATATTATCCATATGTGTAGTGCAATAGAGAGGGCACCCACTCTATCCCCCTTGAACAGAAGAAAAACTTGTGCAACAGTGTCACATACAGTGGCAGTATATCATTGGACAAGGCACCAGTATACCCACTAGTTCGCTCCAGGGGGAAGTTTTGCCTAGGTAAAGATCTAGGATCAGCTTCCCTTCCCCCAATCCTAAACTTAACCATTAGTGGGGAGAAATGCAAAACTAACCCAAGATCAGCGTCTAGGTGCTACTTCACCCTTCACCCTTCACCCACTCCCTCCTCCTCTGATAGAAATCCTCCCTAGAGGGCACCCTGACAGACACCCAGAAGCGCTACTCTGCTCAGCTGGCAGGGCTCCAGAGCAAGGTGACTAGCCTGGAGCTCCAGCTCTCCCAGCTCCACGCCAATATCGCCCACAACAAGCAGGAGTACGACATGTTGCTGGACCTCAAGGCCCGGCTGGAGCTGGAGATTGCAGAGTACAGGAGGCTGCTGGATGGAGAGGACGACAGCTCCACCCATTGTGAGCCATTGTATACAGCTGGCAATAGGCCTTTGTAAACTTCTTGCCAAACGCATCATCATGAGACTGATGATACTTGGTCTTGCTTGATTTTAAGCTGAAAGCAATAATATACTGTATCTTCAACAGTTGAAAGTTGACAATTATTTTGAACTGTATCAAACGTGGACTAATGAAGAAGATATGAAGAAACAAAAATGATTCTAAAATGATGCTTTAAAGTGCTCAGTATGAGTATTGCAAAGAGATTTACTCCTTGTCCATTTTTGACTCCCCAGTGGTTACTAAGACGATCACCGTGACCCAGACCACTGTGGATGGAAAGGTGATGGAAACCACTGAGTCTTTTAAATAAGTTATTAACAGAACCATCAATAAAGATTATGTGGTTGAATGAGAATGGACTGTGTGGTTTAACTTGTTTCAGAGATATTCATGCTTTATCATAGACTGACTATATGAATCTGTGAGTATGGATGTCATAGCAGATACATTTTGTGTTCTCATTTCAAATGAATTGTTTTCAATTTTACATCTTTCAACCAAAACATGGTGTACAGCTCTACAGTTGATCTCAGAAACAGTCTCCATACAGTATATAACTCCGAATCTAATACTTGAAAAACTGAGAGTTTGATTAATGAATTAGAATTGTGTAATTCTGCTGACAACTAGTGTGACGACCCTCCCACTCTCTCTGCCAAATTCTTTCTCTTTGCTTTTGTTTTCCTTGGTGGGATGTCGGGGGGCGGAGCCGGGAGGGTTGTCAGCGATGTGGGACGCACCTGGGATCGGGTGTGTCCCGTAGATATATGCACCTTTTCCACATTCATTGAGGGAACTCTCTCCACGTAGACACACTATTATTTTTGGTTCTGGAATTTTGTGGTTTCTTTGTTTTGGCACCTCTCAACACCCCTCATTATCACCAACTATGCATGCAACCGCTCACTTACACTACTGACGACAAACACCATTGATAATTGTATATAGTTTACTTTAGGGAATAACAAAAGTATATATATTACCTATCTCCACGTTGTCACCCTCTTTGTTATGGGCTACAAGCCGGTGTGTGACACTAGCAATCAGACTTCTTCTATCCGCAATTCAATATTGCAAAGAATTAAACACATTTTTTTTTTCCAGGGGCATACATTTACAAACGAAGCATGTGTGTTTAGTGAGTCCGCCAGATCAGAGGCAGTAGGGAATTACCAGGAATGTTCTCTTGATAAGTGAATGAATTGGACCAATTTCCTGTCCTGCTAACCATTCAAAATGTAACAAGTACTTTTGGGTGTCAGATAAAGTGTATGGAGTACATTATTTTATTTAGGAATGTAGTAAAAGTTGTCAAAAATATAAACAGTAAAGCACAGATACCCCCAAACTACTTAAGTAGTACTTTAAAGTACTTTTACTTAAGAACATTACACCACTATAAGTCACCGATCCTCACAGGAACAAACCAACTCATGATAGAATGTGACAACGTTACCAACTAGAAGTAAAGGAACATCTACACCATGAACATAGTTTAGAGGTTCTAGAGGTTCTACCTTGGTCTGGAACCAGGCCTCCAGGTAGCGCTGGTTCTTGGCACTAACGGACTCGTACTGCTCACGGATCTCAGCCATGACTCTGGACAGGTCCTCCTGTGGTGCTGCGTCCACCTCCACGTTGATCTGTCCAGTCATCTGCGCCCTCATGGCCAGCAGCTCCTAGGGAGAAACACATAGTGGTGAGTGACTAACCTCTGCTGATGGTAACAATTGACCTGCCCTCTGTCCTCATTATACATTTGAACACAATTGCTTGATACAGATGTGCTTGAAAGCCAGCAGTGGTGTTCTAGTGAAGACCCATAGCAGGTTGACATGGTCAATAGATGTAATACTTTCAGGGACTGTATGAATTTGTTCCAGCCCACACCCACCTCCTCATGGTTCTTCTTGAGATAGATGAGCTCCTCCTTCAGCCCCTAGATCTGCATCTCCAGGTCAGATCTGGCCATGGTCATCTCGTCCAGCATCCTCTTCATCCCAGCGATGTCCGCCTCCACCGACTGACGCATGGCCAGCTCGTTCTCATACCTGAGAGATAGAGATTGCTTCGGTCAAAGAACTGCCTGAATGTGTTCCTCTGTGAGAATAGGAAGGGTAGATTCTAGCATACCATTAAGTTCTGGGAAAATAACAGAAAGTACATTTACATTTACATTTAAGTCATTTAGCAGACGCTCTTATCCAGAGCGACTTACAAATTGGTGCATTCACCTTATGACATCCAGTGGAACAGCCACTTTACAATAGTGCATCTAAATCTTTTAAGGGGGGGGGGGGCAGAAGGATTGCTTTATCCTAGGTATTCCTTGAAGAGGTGGGGTTTCAGGTGTCTCCGGAAGGTGGTGATTGACTCCGCTGTCCTGGCGTCGTGAGGGAGTTTGTTCCACCATTGGGGTGCCAGAGCAGCGAACAGTTTTGACTGGGCTGAGCGGGAACTGTACTTCCTCAGTGGTAGGGAGGCGAGCAGGCCAGAGGTGGATGAACGCAGTGCCCTTGTTTGGGTGTAGGGCCTGATCAGAGCCTGAAGGTACTGAGGTGCCGTTCCCCTCACAGCTCCGTAGGCAAGCACCATGGTCTTGTAGCGGATGCGAGCTTCAACTGGAAGCCAGTGGAGAGAGCGGTGGAGCGGGGTGACGTGAGAGAACTTGGGAAGGTTGAACACCAGACGGGCTGCGGCGTTCTGGATGAGTTGTAGGGGTTTGATGGCACAGGCAGGGAGCCCAGCCAACAGCGAGTTGCAGTAATCCAGACGGGAGATGACAAGTGCCTGGATTAGGACCTGCGCCGCTTCCTGTGTGAGGCAGGGTCGTACTCTGCGGATGTTGTAGAGCATGAACCTACAGGAACGGGCCACCGCCTTGATGTTAGTTGAGAACGACAGGGTGTTGTCCAGGATCACGCCAAGGTTCTTAGCGCTCTGGGAGGAGGACACAATGGAGTTGTCAACCGTGATGGCGAGATCATGGAACGGGCAGTCCTTCCCCGGGAGGAAGAGCAGCTCCGTCTTGCCGAGGTTCAGCTTGAGGTGGTGATCCGTCATCCACACTGATATGTCTGTTGGGAGGGTGTGGTTAGGGTGTCGTTTGATTTCCTTTTTAATAGATTCTATGCAAAATGAAATAAAAACATTATGAGGGTTTTTACAGATTTGGGTTATTCCATTTGGTTAATGGAATGCACCAGCAGTGTTCTGTATCTGTGGATGGTGTTGGATATACTTACTTGGTTCTGAAGTCGTCTGCAGCGAGTTTTGCGTTGACGATGTTCAGATAGATACCTCTGTTTACGCGAGTAGCAGCCTGGATCTGAGAGGTGGAGGATGGAAAAAGAATTCAGGATGGGGCATGCATGGAATTTCACACAAATGCAGTACGCACAAACTGTGATACCACATTGTAATCATTGAGATCTGAGTTTCAGCAGCACTGTATATGATAGCTCATAGAAGCATTACAGGGAACCTGTTGTCTTTGTGAACATTGTAAAGCATGACACAAAGAAACAAATTGCACCTTTCGCAATCGCCTAGGGGCTCTTACGAGACAGGAAGGATTGGCTTCAATTATCTGCTATATTTTCGATGCTTCAGCTGCAAATATGCAAAAATGTCTTTGCATCTATCTTTGGTGAAATATCTTGGTTGAATCAATTATAACAAATGCATATAATTTTGCATTTTCCAATAGTCATGTATAACTCTCAGTAACTGACATGTGTACACCATGTACATGTACTCTCTAAAGAAGCATAACATTGTCACTCTGCAGACATTACCATGTTTTGACATGATGTCATTATTGAGAGCTCTTGCTATCAAGGACACATGTCACGTACCTTGTCCTGCAGGTCGGCAATAGTAGCGTAGAAGGCAGAGTAGTCGCGAGCGCTAGGAGACGTCTTGCTCTCCATGAACTGACGGATCTTCAGCTCCAGCTCGCTGTTGGCCGCCTCTAGCTTGCGGACCTTCTCCAAGTAGTTGGACAGGCGGTCGTTCAGGTTCTGCATTGTGGCCTTCTCGTTGGCCGACACATGGAGGTCAGCTCCACCGCCGCCACCACCACCCCCTCCCATTCCGAAACCATAACCGCCACCTCCGCCACCACCCCCTCCCATTCCGAAACCATAACCTCCACCACCACCCCTCCCATTCCGAAACCATAACCTCCACCACCACCTCCGCCGCCGGAACCAAACGAGGAGCTAGAGACCCCAGAACCTCCTGCACCTCCATACACACTGCCGGCCCTCATGGCAGTGACACGGCCTCCTCCACCACCACCACCACCCATCGAGGAGAAGCGGGAGGAGCCCATACCCATTCCACCTCCACCTCCAGACCTCATGGACATGGTGCCACCTCCACCACCGCTGCTGCTGTAGGACATGCTAGATCTGGAGAAGGACATGGCTGCTGAGAGGGAGTCTGCCTGCCTGGGATGAAGAGGAGAGAGAATGTGGTGCATGGCCCAGCCACTGTTCCCTTTTATGCTGCACAGGGCTTAAGGTGGGAGGGAGGTTGGGAGGAGGACATGGGTGGGAGATGAAGAAGGGAGGAATAGGGAAGGGAGGAATAGAGGGAGGTATTACGTCATGTAGCGCAAGGCTCCTCCCCCACTTTGACACGTTAGGATGCAGAAGACGGAAGAGGAAAGAAAGATATGTACTGTATGTGTGGTTATGCAAATTTTGAAAATATACTATTGTTGTGCAACTCCACTCTCCCCATCTCACTCTATAGGTGGTGTCAGCCGACAGGGTGCTTGCAGGCACTCACACAAACATATAGAAGTGCACACTCCCATAAAGAGATGGAATTCTTCTCCTTTAAAAGCATCTGGCTTAAAGCATAGACAAGCCTGCTTCTATTAGTCATTTAATCAGTCAACACACACTGTATAACTTTGATATGCTGTGACAGGTGAGCTTTGCCATGTTTTCTGAGCATATTTTTTTAAACACTGAATGGCTATTTACCTGTACCTGTTATGTTACCAAGACAACAAGTTGCAAAGAAATTTCCCGGTACAATATGATCTTTCGCTTGACACCCAAACAACATTCTCCCCGAACAGACCTGTCTTTTTCCTTTAACACAACAGTCGATTGTTCCTTGATATATTTTCAGATTTTATGCATAGACTCAGGTTCCATTTTCCTAAGTTTCACTCAACTTTATGCGTGTTCCATCTACTGTAGGAGTCTGCAGGATCGACAAAAGTAGTTTTTCATTACTTTTACCACTTTATTTACCACTTTTTTCATTACTCGGGTCATCGTACCCAAGAAGAACTCACCCCAGATGGGATTAAAGTACTGTTCTTTTCCCTTAACACCTTGGCAGGGAACTTGGCATCTGCATATTCCCATATAACCACAGCATTTCTTGCTGACTTTTTATGTCACGCTCCAGAGTTTACCATTTTCCTCTAACATTTTACCATTGTCTATTTTGATTCTGAAAACACAACACAACACAGGGGAAACTATTTTCAAGCATTAGGATGTCAGCATCATGTTATGGGTATGCTTGTCACCGGCAGGAACTGGGGAATTTGTCAGGATCAAAATAAATATGAAAGGAGCGAGAATTACACATATTTTAATGCCAAAGACATGACAGAATGACTTTCCAAGTGGCTTTGAGTATTTCTGAGTGCTCCAGCCTCAGTCCAAAAACAATAGATAAATGTTGCCCTAAGACTTGTCTAAAGTTTGTAAAAACTAAAATATACCTCCTCACCTTAGCCTCATCCTTTAATTATTCCTAACATATTTCCTGGTTGTTTGTGGCTGAATAAAACCCAGTCACAGAGAGCCGAGCCAAGCACAACAGCACATAGAGCCACTGACAGTCACTAGATTCACCCAGAACTCAACCCCTGTCCATTGGCATTCTATAACTGGTTCTTCTAGACACAAAATGCCCCCAACGTAGGAACAAACAGACCCCCTTCGCATGAACAAATATGTCTAAAAGAAGACATCCTAAGCAGTAATTTCTAGACCACATACTAGTTGAAATGGATTCAAATCCCAAGTGCTATCACGTGTCTTATTACATTTGTGAAATTATGGGCTTTTCTGAGAAATGCTAAATCAGAAGGGTGCAGTCAGTCAGTGAGTTTGCATTGGCGTGTTCACACAAACAAGGTGCCAGGCCAATGCAATCAAATTAGATATAATAAGTTCATCTGAATGCATGAATCACTATATCATCTATCATACACTACATGGCCAAAAGTATGTGGACACTCCTTCAAATTAGTGGATTTGGCTATTTCAGCCACACCCGTTGCTGACACATGTATAAAATCAAGCACACAGCTGTGCAATCTCCATAAACAAACATTGCAGTAGATTGGCCTTACTGAAGAGCTCAGTGACTTTCAACGGGGCACCGCCATAGGATGCCACCTTTCCAGCAAATCAGTTCGTCAAATGTATGCACTGCTGGTGCTGCTCCAGACAACTGTAAGTGCTGTTATTATGAAGTGGAAACATCTAGGAGCAACAACGGCTCAGCCACAAAGTGGTAGGCCACACAAGCTCACCGCCAAGTGCTGAAGCGCATAAAAATTGTCTCTCCTCGGTTGCAACACTCACTACCGAGTTCCAAACTGCCTCTGGAAGCAAGGTCAGCACATAAACTGTTAGCCGGGAGCTTTATGAAATATGTTTCCATGGCTGAGCAGCCGGACAAAAGCCTACGACCACCATGAGCAATGCCAAGTTTCTGATAGAGTGGTGTAAAGTTCGATCCATTGGACTCTGAAGCAGTGGAAACGTGTTCTCTGGAGTGAAGAATCGCGCTTCACCAACACTGGGATGAATCTGGGTTTGGCAGATGCCAGAAAAATGCTACTGGCCCGAATGCATAGTGCCAACTGTAAAGCTTGGTGGAGGAGGAATAATGGTCTGAGGCTGGTTTTCATGGTTCCGGATAGGCCCGTTAGTTCCAGTGAGGAGAAATCTTAACGCTACAGCATACTATGACATTCTATCAACAACTTTGGGATGAAATGGAACACCAACTGCGAGCCAGGCCTAATCACCAAATATCAGTGCCCGACCTCACTAATGCTCTTGAGGCTGAATAGAACCAAGTACCCGCAGCAATGTTCCTACATCTAGTGGAAAGCCTTCCCAGAAGATTGTAGGCTGTTATAGTAGCAAAGGGGGGACCAACTCCATATTAATGCGCATGATTTTGGAATTAGGTGTTTGACGAGCAAGTGTCCACATACTTTTGGCAATGTAGTGTATATGTGGTCTGCATCTTGATTTATGGATGTGCACCACTGTGAGTAGAGCACTCTACTTTTCGGGCCTTGTATGAGTTTCCCAATTCTTCTAAGTCTCCCACAGTCATATCTGTCAACGCGAACTGACCATCCTCTAACTCCAATGCCTACTGATGTTGTGTAACAGTGGAGGCTCCTCAGAGAAGATACTCATTGATTTTCAGAAAAATAATAAATAATTCTAAATTTAAAAAATATGCTTTTTAAATACAACTATACTACATATACTCACATCACCAAATACCTGATGACCTAAAACACACTTTCGCAATGAAGATCTACAGTAGTCTCAACAGGACACTCTAGTGTAGCACCCTGGTGTAGCTGGAGGACAGCTATTTTCCGTCCTCCTCTGGCTACATTGACTTCAGTATAAAAAATAGGAGGCTCATGCACCTCAGCTACCTCCATAGACCTACTGTCACGACTTCCGCCGAAGTCGGTCCCTCTCCTTGTTCGGGCGGCGTTCGGCGGTCGACGTCACCGGCCTTCTAGCCATCGCCAATCCACTTTTCATTTTTCATTTGTTTTGTCCTTGTCTTACACACCTGGTTTCATTCCCCCAAGTACTCGTTCATTATTTAACCCTCTGTTCCCCCATGGTTGTTTGGGAGTGATTGTTTGTTTTGTAATAGGGTCCGTTATTGTGGGCTCGCATATTTGCGTTGTATTTGTGAATATTTGAGTAAATTACGTTTATTACTCACATCTGCTGTCCTGCGCCTGCCTCCTCTACACCAGTTACACACAGACACTATTACACCTACATGGTTGGTATGATGGAGAACACCCAGACCCACGATGTGGATGTGGATGAGATCAAGTAATAATTTGTCAACAGAACCATCAATAAAGATTATGTGGTTGAATGAGAATGGACAGTATGGTTTCACTTGTTTCAGAGATATTCATGCTTTATCATAGACAGACTATATGAATACGTGAGTACGGATGTCATAGCAGATACATTTTGGCATCTAATTTAATGTGTATTGTTTTCAAATCTAAATATTTCCACGTAACATGGTGTACAGCCCTACAGTTGACTCCACAAACACACACAGTATAAAACTCTGAATAGAGATAGAAATATATAATTTTGCTGACATTTTTCTACTATCAATATTTCAATTTGTTTTGCCTAGTATTAAACTCAGTACAAGTGAATGTCATAAATTACACTATTCAAGATCATAATGACACATATACTTTCTCAAGACCATAGAATTGGCCTCATGTGCAAAAGACAACAACCTATATGATAGTCAGATGTATGGGAGCACGCCAGATCAGATAAATCAAGTTGAAAGACACAGAAGACAGAATGATGGTGTCAGCAAGTCAGAGCATCTTTATTACATTCACAATGGTGTCTGTTGTTGGTGTTCCACCCAGATGTAGTAGAATGTGTTGTTCTGGAGGTGTTAACCATAGAAATAGAATTACCAGAAAATAAATCCCCATTCAAGTCACCGATCCATGATGAATGTCTGAGGGGATTTAGCCATTCTAGAAAGAACAGGAGGATGGTATGCACATCTTAAACTAGAGTTAACCAGAGCTTGTCTAAACAAATTACACAGATAACGAAGACAGGAATTTTTCAACTGATGAGAACTTTGTATAAGTTGAAACGTTGATTTTAGGTTGCATGAATAAAGCACTGGGGAGCAGTAATATTCCATGTGCTGGCCTCTCCTTTCCTATACCCATTCTAGTCATTTCTATGGGGTTAACCTGTCGCTTGCTGCAGTGCTCGCTGTGTGTGGGGGACCTTATGTGGTGTGTTTGGTTCCACTTGAGGAAACAACCTTGCCGTCCACTATTTCCTCTGTGATGATCACCACCTTGCCTTTGGTGGAGGAGCTGATGTGGGAGCTGGAGGAGCTGTGGACAGATTTCGAGGAGCTGAGGCCGAGGCTGTTAGGAAGGGAAACCCATGGTTAGCATAGTTAGCATCTATGATCTATGATCATAATAAGTATCTATTAAAGGTCAAATACCAGTAGATTCATGTCAAAAGTAACAATGTCTCATATTAAGGTCAACTTCAAAAGAACATTTTTTAATAAAGTCAAATGTTGAAGGAAACATGAATTCATTTTCACTTGTTTCAAGGACCCTTGTCACCCCACTTCCCATCCTGCCTTACCCGCTAGCCTCTCCGTCCAGCAGCCTCCTGTACTCAGCGATCTCCATCTCCAGGCGTGTCTTGATGTCCAGCAGCATCTTGTACTCCTGGCCCTGGCGTTCCATGTCGCTGCGGAGAGACACTAGCTGCTCCTCCAGACTGGTCACTTGGTTCTGGAGGCGTCCCAGCTGCATGGAGTAACGGCCCTCCGTCTCCGCCAGCGTGTTTTCTAGGGAGCCTTTCTATTTGCCGGGAGAGATAGAGATGGTTTGTCAAAAACTGTGGGAGTAGGTTTGGAATTTGGAATGTTTACAGTCATACTGAAAAAGTTAGCTCTAGTAATTGAATGTGCAGGCAGGTAGAGGTTAGCTATAGTAATGGAGTGGTGCCTGGCTATAAAAACTTGAGGGATAGTGTTAGAGTCCAGGTGAAAGTGAGATACTTGAGGGATGGTAGAGAATGATGAGAGTCAATTGTTGATTATTGAAGAAAGTTGTAGAAAATTGTGTAAGTAATGTCCCCTAAACTTTGGTCATTGGTCAGATGTTTGAAATCATGGCTCACCATGCTGAGCTGTGACTGGAGTTCGATTTCCAGGCCCTGCAGTGTGCGACGGATCTCTGAGATCTCTGACTTTGATGTCTGGAGAACCTCTGTGCTGGATGCCACCTCCTTGTTCAACGTCTCCGTCTGTAAAACAATGGTCAATCATCACATGAACAAACCAACATACAGCTCATGATAGAATGTGACAACGTTACCAACTAGAAGTAAAGCAACATCTACACCATGAACATAGTTTAGAGGTTCTAGGGGTCCTACCTTGGTCTGGAACCAGGACTCCAGGTCGCGCTGGTTCTTGGCACTAACGGACTCGTACTGCTCACGGATCTCAGCCATGACTCTGGACAGGTCCTCCTGTGGTGCTGCGTCCACCTCCACGTTGATCTGTCCAGTCATCTGCGCCCTCATGGCCAGCAGCTCCTAGGGAGAAACACATAGAGGTGAGTGACTAACCTCTGCTGATGGTAACAACTTGACCTGCCCTCTGTCTTCATTATACATTTGAAAACCATTGCTTGATACAGATGTGCTTGAAAGCCAGCAGTGGTGTTCTAGTGAAGACCCATAGCAGGTTGACATGGTCAATAGATGTAATACTTTAAGGGACTGTATGGATATGTTCCAGCCCACACCCACCTCCTCATGGTTCTTCTTGAGATAGATGAGCTCCTCCTTCAGCCCCTCGATCTGCATCTCCAGGTCAGATCTGGCCATGGTCATCTCGTCCAGCATCCTCTTCAGCCCGGCAATGTCCGCCTCCACCGACTGACGCATGGCCAGCTCGTTCTCATACCTGAGAGATAGAGATTGCTTAGGTCAAAGAACTGCCGGAATGTGTTCCTCTGTGGGAATAACAGGGGGTTATAGATTCTAGTATTCCATTAGGTTTTGGGAAATAACAGAAAGTAACACCAGGTTTCTGATATGTCTGTTGGGAGGGTGTGGTTATGGTGTCGTTTGATTTTCTTTTTTGTAGTTTCAACACAGAATTCTGTAATAAGCAGTATGAGGGTTTTTACAGATTTGGGTTACTCCATTTGGTATATGGAATGCACCAACAGTGTTCTGTATCTGTGGATGGTGTTCGATATGCTTACTTGGTTCTGAAGTCATCTGCAGCGAGCTTTGCGTTGTCGATGTTCAGATAGATGCCTCCATTCAAGCAAGTGGCAGCCTGGATCTGAGAGGTGGAGGATGGCAAAACATTTCAGGGTGGGGCATGCATGGAATTTCATACTAACGCAGTAGGCACAAACTGTGATACCACACAGTAATAATTGAGATCTGAGTTTCAGCTGCACTGTAAATGATAGCTCATAGAAGCATTAAAGGAAATTTATTGTCATTATGATCATTGTAAAGCATGACACAAAGAAACAAATTGCACCTTTAGCAATCGCCTGGGGGCTCTTAACAGACAGGAAGAATTGATTTCAATGATCTGCTTTATTTTCAAAACTTCAGCTGCAAATATGCGTACTGTCTTTGCATCAATCTTTGGTGAAATATCTTGGTTGAATCAATTATAACAAATGTGTATCATTTAGCATTTAGCAAATCATATTCATATCACTCTTAGTAACTTGTTGGAAAACAAGCTGATGACATGTGTACCGTGTATCTGTACTCTCTAACAAAGCATAACATTGTCACTCTGCAGACATTACCATGTTTTGACATGCTGAGGTGTCATTATTTAGTGCTTTTGCCATCTAGGACACATGTCACGTACCTTGTCCTGCAGGTCGGCGATAGTAGCGTGGAAGCGAGAGTAGTCGCGAGCGCTGGGAGACGACTTACTCTCCATGAACTGACGGATCTTCAGCTCCAGCTCAGCGTTGGCCGCCTCCAGAGAGCGCACCTTCTCCAAGTAGTTGGACAGGCGGTCGTTCAGGTTCTGCATTGTGGCCTTCTCGTTGGCTGACACATGGAGGTCGGCTCCACCGCCGCCACCACCACCCCCTCCCATTCCGAAACCATAACCACCACCTCCGCCGCCACCCCCTCCCATTCCGAAACCATAACCGCCACCACCACCTCCGCCGCCGGAACCAAACGAGGAGCTAGAGATGCGTACCCCAGAGCCTCCTGCACCTCCATACACACTACCAGCCCTCATGGCAGTGACGCGGCCTCCTCCACCACCACCACCACCCATCGAGGAGAAGCGTGAGGAGCCCATACCCATTCCACCTCCACCTCCAGACCTCATGGACATGGTGCCACCTCCACCACCGCTGCTGCTGTAGGACATGCTAGATCTGGAGAAGGACATGGCTGCTGAGAGGGAGTCTGCCTGCCTGGGATGAAGAGGAGAGAGAATGTGGTGCACGGCCCAGCCACTGTTCCCTTTTATGCTGCACAGGGCTTAAGGTGGGAGGGAGGTTGGGAGGAGGACAACGGTTGGGAGGCAGAAGGGAGTAATAGAGAAGGGTGTTATACAGGGAGGTATTACGTCATGTAGGGCAGGGCTGCTCCACCCACTTTGACACCCTGCGGGCAGATGCTATCATGCAGAAGGAGATGGAAGAGGATATGTACTTTGTGTGAATATTGAAAATATACCATTGTCGTGCAACTCCACCCTCCCCCATCTCACTCTATATATGGTGTCTGCCTGCACAAACATATAAAACTGCACACATCCATAAACAGATGGATTTCCTCTCTGGTAATAGCGTCTGGTTGAAAGCATAGACAAACCTGCTTCTATTCTCCCCAGGTAGGTCAGTCAGTCAGTCAACACACACAGTTTAACTTTGACAGGTGAGCTTTGCCATGACACACAGAATGGCTATTTACCTGAACCTGTTATGTCACTAAGACAACAAGTTGCAACGAAACTTCACGGTACAATATGATCTTTCACTTGACACCCAGACAACCTTCTCCCCGAACAGACCTGTCTTTGTCTCACACACTGATATTTTGCAAGACCATTTCCTGTCCAAGTCCATTGTTCCATCATAGTATTTATGATTTTATGCACAGACTCAGGTACCATTGTGTTAACTTTCACTCAACTTTATGCATGTTCAATCTATTGTAGGAATCTGTAGACAAAAGTACCACTTTCTTGCCCCCATGGGATGAGTCATTACTCCGGGCATCGTACCCCAGGAAAAGTAACCTCAGATGGGATTAAAGTACTGTTCTTTTCCCTTAACACCTTGGCAGGGAACTTGGCATCTGCAGCGTGCTAGAACAAGCTGTCGCTTGTTTGTATATTTCCATATAACCAGAGCTTTTCCTGCAGATTTTACCTGCTTTTCCTGCAGGTAAAGTGGATTATAGTGGCATTGGTGGAATATGTAACAGAAAAGTAACATTTAACCTTTGTAGGTAAATTGTCACCATAGCTGACATATTATTAACATGTATGTTGCAGTGACATCACACTGGGCACACGACGTCATTTCAACATGGACAATTGGGGGATATTTGGTTGAGATGTTGATCAATGAGAATTGAACCTACATTCACCCATTCAAAAAGACAGCCAAAAGTTTGTTGAATTCCCAATGTGTTATCACTATGCTTTCAACCATCCAAAAACACAACCAAATTCCAATGGAATTCCAATGGAATTTGGTTGTCACATAAATGCGTTATAACTGCACTTTCAACCATTTAGTACAAAGTTCAAATGAGAAAACAATGACAGATATTTTGTTGATCTGTACAACGGAATGTGTTATCATTGTGCTTCATCTAATGAATAGTACAACCAAATGAGCTGAATTGCAGTTGAGATTTCATTAAAAGTACATTGTGCAAGCAGGGAAGGACTAGGACCAGAAATTTGGCCCTGACATTTGCAAAAAGTGATACTGAATTATGCTTGGTCAGTGCAACCAAATATCAACATTTGAAGGAGAGCTGTTCCAATTGGCTTAGTCTTAATATTTTGGTTGAGACGGAGATGTGAATCCAACATATTCATTATTAAGTTGTCCACAAACAGAAATTAAAAGCTTGAAACCCTACGCCTATATGTATTATCAATTTTTATCCTGGGTTAAATTTAAATAATAGCTGAAATGAAATATGATTACATTAACTTTTTTGGGATCGGTCTCCCTTCCGCAGGTTGACTTGCAGTAGGGTGTGCACTATTACCACAGGTATTATGTCCACCAATCAGGTTGACTTGCAGTAGGGTGTGCACTATTACCACAGGTATTATATCCACCAATCAGGTTGACTTAGAGATGTATTGTTTTGGTGTGGATAGGTGATGAAGGATGGAGGGCCAGACAACACAGGCACTCTGTCTCTGTTGATACAGTGCAATGAAAAGAACAGGTTCAATTTTTATTAAACAACACTTTATGCTTTATGCCAATGTACTGTCTGTACTGTCTATAGTCCTGGGATAACATTTTAGGCATAGATATGTACACCCACATGATCATATTATTCTACTATTATCACAGAGTAGCATTTGTTCTGCATTCTAAAACATTGGCTGCTTCACTTAGCACTATATTATGTAAGCTTGGTCATGATCATACAAAAACATTTTAGTGTAATGTCTAATTAGTGTTAAACTTCTTCGGGATCGGTTGAGCTAACATAGGCTAATGCGATTAGCATGACGTTGTAAGTAACAAGAACATTTCCCAGGACATAGACATATCTTATATTGGCAGAAAGCTTAAATTCTTGTTCATCTAACTGCACTGTTCAATTTCCAGTAGCTATTAAATTGAAAGAATACCATGCTATTGTTTGAGGACAGTGCACAGTTATGAACTTGAAAAGTTATTAATAAACCAATTAGGCACATTTGGGCAGTCTTGATAACACACTTTGAACAGAAATGTATTGGTTCATTTGATCAATATGTGTAGGGTGCCGTCTTTCGGATGGGACGTTAAACGGGTGTCCTGACTCTCTGAGGTCATTAAAGATCCCACGGCACTTATCGTAAGAGTAGGGGTGTTAACCCCGGTGTCCTGGCTAAATTCCCAATCTGGCCCTCTTACCATCATGGTCACCTAATAACCCCCAGTTTACAATTGGCTCATTCATCCCCCTCCTCTCCCCTGTAACTATTCCCCAGGTCGTTGCTGCAAATGAGAATGTGTTCTCAGTCAACTTACCTGGTAAAATAACGGTAAAATAAAATAAAATAAATAAAAATATAAAACTTTGCACATACACTGCTTCAATCTAGTGGCCAAAAGCAAAATTGTGCCTGGGCTGGAATAATACTTTATGGACTTTCTATTACATTTTAAAGATAATGGTACATATAAAATACAAAAAAATGCATGTTTTTTCTTTGTGTTATCTTTTACCAGATCTATTGTGTTATATTCTCCTACATTCCATTCACATTTCCACAAATTTCAAAGTGTTTCCTTTCAAATATCAATATTTTCAAGAATCAAGAATATGCATATCCTTGCTTCAGGTCCTGAGCTACAGGCAGTTAGATTTGGGTATGTCATTTTCGGCGAAAATTGAAAAAAAGGGTTGGATCCTTATTAAGAAGTTAAGAAAAATAAGTGTAAAGTAAAAAAATTTAAATAAAAACTAAAATGAACAAATAATTAAACAGCAGCAGTAAAATCGCAATAGCAATATGTACAAGTAGGTAGTTATTAAAGTGACAATGCAAAGATTATAAACAGAGAGTAGCTGCAGCATAAAAGAGAGGTCTGGGTATCCCTTTCATTAGCTGTTCAGGAGTGTTATGGCTTGCAGGTAGAAGCTGTTAAGATGCCTTTTGGACCTAGAATTGGCACTCTGGTACCGCTTGCCGTGCTATAGCAGAGAGAACAGTCTATGACTAGGGTGGCTGGAGTCTGACAATTTTTAGGGCCTTCCTCTGACACCACCTGACATAGAGGTCCTGGATGACAGGAAGCTTGGCCCCAGTGATGTACTGGGCCGTATGCATTACCCTCTGTAGTGCCTTGAGGTTGGAGGCCAAGCAGTTGCCATACCAGGCAGTAATGCAACCAGTTAGGATGCGCTCGATGGTGCAGCTGTAGAACCTTTTGAGGATCTGAGGACCCATGCCGAATCTTTTCAGTCTCCTGAGGAGGAATAGGTTTTGTCTTGCCCTCTTCACGACTGTCTTAGTGTGTTTGGACCATGATAGTTTGTTGGTGATGTGGACACCAAGGAACTTGAAGCTCTCAACCTGCTCCACTACAGCTCCATCGATGAGAATGGGGGTGTGCTCGGTCTTCCTTTTCCAGGAGTCCACAATCATCTCCTTTGTCTTGATCACGTTGAGGGAGAGGTTGTTGTCCTGGCACCACCCGGCCAGGTCTCTGACCTCCCTATAGGCTGTCTCATCATTGTCAGGGATCAGGCTTACCACTGTTGTGTCATTGGCAAACTTGATGATAGTGTTGGAGTTGTGCCTGGCCATGCAGTCATGAGTGAAAGGGAATACAGGAGGGGACTGTGCACGCACCCCTGAGGGGCCCCTGTGTTGAGGATCAGTGTGGCGGATGTGTTGTTACCTACCCTTATGACCTGGGGCAGCCCGTCAGGAAGTCCAGGATCCAGTTGCAGAGGGAGGTGTTTAGTCTCAGGGTCCTTAGCTTAGTGATGAGCTTTGAGGGTACTATGGTGTTGAACGCTGAGCTGTAGTCAATTAATAGAGTTCTCACATAGGTGTTTCTTTTGTCCAGGTGGGAAAGGGCAGTATGGAGTGCAATTAAGATTGCATCATATGTGTATCTGTTGGGGCGGTATGCAATTTGGAATGGGTCTAGGGTTTCTGGGATAATGGTGCTGATGTGAGCCACGACCAGCCTTTCAAATCACTTCATGGCTACAGACATGAGTGCTACGGGTCGGTAGTCATTTAGGCAGGTTACCTTAGTGTTCTTAGGCACAGGGACTATGGTGGTCTGCTTGAAACATGTTGGTATTACAGACTCAGACAGGGAGAGGTTAAAAATGTCAGTGAAGAGACTTGCCAGTTGGTCAGCGCATGCTCGGAGAACACGTCCTGGTAATAGTTCCCAGCTTGGGAACCTGGGACTGAACACCTCCCTCTGTAACTGGATCCTGGATTTCTTGATAAGCCGACCAAAGTTGGTGAGGGTAGGCAGCATAGCCTCCACCACACTGATCCTCAACACGGGGGCCCCACAGGGGTGTGTGCTTAGTCTCCTCTAGTCCTCCCTGTTCACCCACGACTGCGAGGCCACGTAAGACTTGCGTTCCTAGGCAACTATGCAGTATTTTGTTTTTTTATGTGTTACTTCTTACATTGTTACCTCAGGAAATCTTACGTTTTATTACATACAGCCGGGAGGTACTATTGGATATAAGAGCAACGTCAACTCACCAACATTACGACCAGGAATACGACTTTCCCGAAGCGGATGCTCTGTTTGGTCCACCACCCAGGACAATGGATCGGATCCCAGCCTGCGACCCAAAACAACGGCGCCGCAAAAGGGGCAGACGAAGCGGTCTTCTGGTCAGGCTCCGTAGACGGGCACATCGCACACCGCTCCCGAGCATACTATTCGCCAATGTCCAGTCTCTTGACTGGACAAAATCCGAGCAAGGGTTGCCTCCCAGAGAGACATCAGAGATTGTAATATTCTTTGTTTCACGGAAACATGGCTCACTCGGGTACGTCATCAGAGTCAGTACATCCACCTGGTTTCTTCACGCATCGCGTCGACAGAAACAAACATCTCTCTGGTAAGAAGAGGGGCGGGGGTGTATGCCTTATGATTAACGAGATGTGGTGTGATCATAACAACATACAGGGACTCAGGTCCTTTTGTTCACCTGACCTAGAATTCCTTACTATTCCTTACATCTACCAAGAGAATTCTCTTCGATCATAATCACAGTCGTGTATATCCCCCCCAAGCAGACACATTGACGGCCCTGAAAGAACTTCATTGGACTCTATGTAAACTGGAAACCACATATCCTGAGGCTGCATTTATTGTAGATGGGGATTTTAACAAGGCTAATCTGAAAACAAGGCTCCCTAAATTTTATCAGCATATCGAATGTGAGATCCGGGCTGGCAAACCCTGGATCATTGTTATTCTAACGCATACAAAGCCCTCCCCCGCACTCCTTTTGGAAAAGCTGACCACGACTCCATTTCGTTGCTCCCAGCTTATAGACAGAAACTAAAACAGGAAACGCCTGTGCTCAGGTCTGTTCAACGCTGGTCCGACCAATCGGATTCCACACTTCAAGATTGCTTCGATCACGTGGACTGGGATATGTTCCGCATAGCGTCGGACAATAACATTGATGAATACGCTGATTCGGTGAGCGAGTTTATGAGCAAGTGCATCGGTGATGTTGTACCCACAGCGTCTATTAAAACCTTCCCCAACCAGAAACCGTGGATTGATGGCAGCATTCGCGCAAAACTGAAAGCACAAACCACTGCTTTTAATCAGGGGAAGGTGACCGGAAACATGACCGAATACAAACAGTGTAACTATTCCCTCCACAAGGCAATCAAACAAGCTAAGCATCAGTATAGAAACAAAGTAGAGTCGCAATTCAACGGCTCAGACACGAGAGGTATGTGGCAGGGTCTACAGTCAGGCACGGACTACAAAAAGAAAACCAACACCATCGCAGACCACGATGTCTTGATCCCAGACAAACTAAACAACTTCTTTGCTTGCTTTGAGGACAATACAGTGCCACCGACACGGCCCGTTACCAAAACCTGCGGGCTCTCCTTCACAGCAGCCAACGTGAGTAAAACATTTAAACGTGTTAACCCTCGCAAGGCTGTCGGCCCAGACGGCATCCCTAGCCGCGTCCTCAGAGCATGCGCAGACCAGCTGGCTGGTGTGTTTATGGACATATTCAATCAATCCCCTGGGTCTCGACCCCGCCCTGTGCAACTGGGTCCTGGACTTCCTGAAGGGCCGCCCCCAGGTGGTGAGGGTAGGAAACAACATCTCCACCCTGCTGATCCTCAAAACTGGGGCCCCACAAGGGTGCTTTCTCAGCCCTCTCATGTACTCCCTGTTCACCCATGACTGCGTGGCCATGCACGCCTCCAACTCAATATTCAAGTTTGCAGACGACACTACAGGGGTAGGCTTGATTACCAACAACGACGAGACAGCCTACAGGGAGGAGGTGAGGGCCCTCGGAGTGTCGTGTCAGGAAAACAACCTCACACTCAATGTCAACAAAACAAAGGAGAGGATCGTGGACTTCAGGAAACAGCAGAGGGAGCAGCCCCCCATCCATATCGAGTAGTGGAGAAGGTGGAAAGTAGTGGAGAAGTTGGAAAGTTTGAAGTTACTCGGCGTACACATCACAGACAAACTGAAATGGTCCACCCACACAGACAGCATGGTGAAGAAGGCGCAGCAACGCCTCTTCAACCTCAAGAGGCTGAAGAAATTTGGCTTGTCACCACAAACACTCACAAACTTTTACAGATGCACAATCGAGAGCATCCTGTCGGACTGTATCACCGCCTGGTACGGCAACTGCTCCGCCCACAACCGCAAGGCTCTCCAGAGGGTAGTGAGGTCTGCACAACGCATCACCGGGGGAAAAGTACCTGCCCTCCAGGACACCTACACCACCCGATGTCACAGGAAGACCAAAAAGATCATCAAGGACAACAACCACCCGAGCCACTGCCTGTTCACCCCGCTATCATCCAGAAGGCGAGGTCAGTACAGGTGCATCAAAACGGGGTCCGAGAGACTGAAAAACAGCTTCTATCTCAAGGTCATCAGACTGTTAAACAGCCATCACTAACATTGAGTGGCTGCTGCCAACATACTGACTCATCTCTAGCCACTTTAATAATAAAAAATTGGATGTAATAAAGGCATCACTAGCCACTTAAACAATGCTACTTTATATTATGTTTACATACTACATTACTACATTACCCTAGATACTCATCTCATATGTATATACTGTACTCTATCCCATCTACTGCATCCTATGCAGTTCGGCCATTGCTCATCCATACATTTTTATGTACATATTCTTATTCATTCCTTTACACTTGTGTGTAAAAGGTAGTTGTTGTGAAATTGTTAGATTACTTGTTAGATATTACTGCATGGTCGTAACTAGAAACACAAGCATTTCGCTACACTCCCATTAACATCTGCTAACCATGTGTATGTGACAAATACGTTTTTATTTTATCTTCTTGTCAATATAGGGGGTGCTGTTTCGCATTAGCATAATTTGCTCTACAGATTAAACTGCCTAGTACTCAATTCTTGCTCGTACAATATGCATATTATTATTATTATTGGATAGAAAACACTCTCTAGTTTCTATAGCCGTTGGAATTTTGTCTCTGAGTGAAACAGAACTCCTTCTACAGCACTTTTCATGACAGGGAGTCAGATTTCAGACATCTTGGCCCCTGATCTGGGGTCGGTTTAAAGGTCCCTGTAAATGCTATGGAGAAACAGACACTGCCCACGTCTTCCTTTGGATGTCAGTACGTGGTGACGCTTTGAATGGAGTCGATTGCGCAATCAGGGCCTGTATAAAAGACCAAATACCGGAAGTAGCTTCCTTTTGCTGCCTGCGCCTGACGCACGAAGGACGTCGGACTCGCCTCCTTCCAACCTGTTGTTTAGCCAGTAATATTTCTCCGGTCATGTTTTTACTCGTTATAGGTGTTAAAAACATCATAAGGTAGTTAATTTAAACCGTTTTATAGCAATTTATATCCGTTTAGTGCGATTTTGAGGCATTTCTTTCTGAGACACTTTGAACCGCTGGGCACGTTTCCAATTCATGCCGAACGTTAGTGGTCATTTCCACATGGCAAGAGGACAGCTTTCGACCAAAAGACGATTAGACCCAAGAAAGGATTCATTGCCCAAGATTCTGATGGAAGAACAGCTCATAGTAAGAACAATTTATGATGATAAATCGTGTTTCTGTCTAAAAATGTTAAACGCTTATGCCGCCATTTTGTTTGGTATAGCTTCGCTTGGCGCAACCTGTATTGAAAAGTAAGGATAATTAAAAAAATGTAATTCAGCGATTGCATTAAGAATTAAATTGTCTATCAATCGCTGTCCACCCTGTATTTTTTAGTCAAGTTTATGAGTATTTATGTATAAGACTAGATCACTGTCTAATATGGCGCACGACATTTTCTGACCAGCTGGGCTACTTTTCTCATTGTCTAACCATGATTTTGGTGGCTAAATATGCACATTTTCGAACAAACTCTATATGTATGTTGTAATATGATGTTACAGGAGTGTCATCTGAAGAATTCTGAGAAGGTTAGTGAAAAAATTAATACATTTTGGTGGTGATAATGCTGTCGCTCTTTTTGCCGTGAATCAATGCTGGGGTAATGTTTGCACATGTGCTATGGTAATATAACAATTTATTGTGTTTTCGCTGTAAGACACTTAGAAAATCTGAAATATTGTCTGGATTCACAGGATCTGTGTCTTTCAATTAGTGTATGCTGTGTATTTTTATGAAATGTTTTATGATTAGTAATTAGGTAATACACGTTGCTCCCTGTATTTTTTCTAGTCGAGTTGTGATGGTGGGTGCAATTGTAAACTATGATTTATACCTGAAATATGCACATTTTTCTAACAAAACCTATCCTATGCCATAAATATGTTATCAGACTGTCATCTGATGAGGTTTTTTCTTGGTTAGTGGCTATCAATATCTTAATATAATATAATGTCTTTTGCTAACGTGGTTAGCTAATAGATTTACATATTTTGTCTTCCTTGTAAAACATTTTAAAAATCTGAAATGGTGGCTTTATTCACAAGATCTGTATCTTTCTTTAGGTGTCTTGGACTTGTGATTTAATGATATTTAGATGCTACTATTTAATTGTGACGCTATGCTAGCGATGCTAATCAGTGTGTGGGGGGGGGGGGGGGGGGGGGTGCTCCCGGATCCGGGGTTGAGAGGCGTGAAAAGTTATTTTATTTGAATGTGTTCTCTTCTCAGTCAAATCACCTGGTAGAATAAGAGTTCAATAAACCAATGGTGTACACCCACCTCTCAGTTTGGATTGCAGGATGGTGTGGGTGGCAGGTAGCGTAGTGGTTAGAGATGCGAGCCAGCATACGGGTTGCACGTTTGAATCCCGGGTCCGACGAGAAGTGAACTGGCAACCGGAGGGTTACTGGTATCAAATCTTAGATGCCACCTGACAGATGTGCCCAATGTAAACTGCCTGTTACTCAGGCCCAGAAGCCAGGATATGCATATAATTGGTAGCATTGGATAGAAAATACTCATGGTTCTTTTTGAGATAGATGAGCTCCTTCTTCATCCCCTCGATCTGCATCTCCAGGTCAGATCTGGCCATGGTCATCTCGTCCAGCATCCTTTTCAGCCCGGGGATGTCCGCCTCCACCGACTGACGCATGGCCAGCTCGTTCCCATTCCTGAGAGATGGAGAGAGCTTAGGTTAAAGAACTGCCTGGATGTCTTCCTCTGTGAGAATAGCAGGGGGTTTATAGATTATATTATAAACTGGGTGGTATGAGCCCTGAATGCTGATTGGCTGACAGCCATGGTATATCAGACCGTATACAACGGGTATTTGTTTATTTATGTTATTTAACCTTGATTTAACTAGGTAAGTCAGTTAAGAACACATTTTTATTTACAGTGACGGCCTACAAAGCAATGACAAACGCATTTCTTTTGGTTGGTAACCAATTTATTAAAGAAATAACGGCAATATACAACGGCCAAGGTCTGTATGCAGCCCTCTTTCATCACACTTGTTCCAAGACGGCGTAGCAGTGTAGACGTCTTTGTCCTGTCGTGTCCCGTGTCCCTTGTATATATCTTTTTACATCTTTTTCTTCGCATATCTTTTAAAAATACTTTCTTAAACCTCAACTTCTAAATACTCTCCTGCAACCCGCCTCACCCAATGTGGCGTGGATCTGCTTTTTTCTAAAGTATTTCTATTTACTTCTGATCTGGAATCCATCTACTGAAGATAGCCAGCTAACTGCCTACCAGCTATCAGTTAGCAAACCATTGCTAGCGGTCATCAGCTAACCTTTAGCTCAGAAAGCTCTCGCTAGTTCGAACAACGTGACTAAAACCAGAGCATAACGGACCTATTTCTCTCCATATCCCCGGATTCCTACCGCAAACTCTGAACATTTTCATCTGGATCTTCGCAACTAGCTAACCACAATCCCGGGTGACCACTCCTGGCTAGCGTTTCCATCCCGGAGCAGGCACCGAAGCAGGCACCAATTAGCCTGAAGCTAATTGGCTAGGGCTCCTGTGCTACCACTGAAGCCCACTCCTGGGCTACAAGACCCGGACCCATTTACTGCCGGTACGGAGCACGGAACCCCGCCTATCCTCTACGACTGGAATACCGACATAATCTGCCCGGGGACTCCAACAGGCCCCTCAGGCGTGACGCCCGCTGAAGGCCCATTCTGCTAACCTACTAGGCCTGTTAGCTACCTAGAGCTACCTGGAACCCTACTAATTCCACGACTGGTCTATCGACGTCACCGCACGAAGAGGCAAAAACAGACTTCCCCCCCATCGCGACGTCCCCCAAAGGCTAACTTGCCTGCCCCGGTCTGCTAACTGCTAGCTTATCTTGCAGCTAGCGCAGCCAGGAAGCTAGCACCAGTTAGCAAACACAATTCTACAATTCACAACCTCTCTTTCGCCATCGCTATCCGGCTTGGATTCTCTGTCGACACGACCACGTCTGGTTTGCAGACGTGCCCTCAACGGGTGCCCTCAACCGGCCTCCGTCTGAGCAGACCCCCTCCGTCTGAGCAGACCACCCCCCCGGGCTACTAACTTTAAACGCGTGCTAGCTTAGTGGAGGCCTCACTACTCCATCTACGGCTGCCCCCTGGACACTATGATCACTTGGCTACATAGCTGATGCCTGCTTGACTGTCCATTAATTCACGGTACTCCATTCTGTTTATTTGTGTTTTATCTGTCGGCTCTGTGCCTTAACTCAGGATCTGTGTGTAGTTAATCCGACCCTCTCTGCCCAGTCGTCGCCATTTTTACCTTCTGTTGCTGTGTTAGCTGACTAGCTGCTGTTATCTCACCTGCTGTTTTAGCTAGCTCTCCCAATCATGACCTGCAATCACTTTATGCCTTATTGTATGTCTCTCTCAAATATCAATATGCCTTGCATACTGTTGTTCAGGCTAGTTATCATTGTTTTGGTTTGCAATGGACCCCGTAGTTCCACTCTCCGTACCTCTGATACCTCCTTTGTCCCACCCCCCACACATGCGGTGACCTCACCCATTGAGACCAGCATGTCCAGAGATACAACCTCTCTTATCATCACCCAGTGCCTGGGCTTGCCTCCGCTGTACCCGTGCCCCACCATACCCTGGTCTGCACATTATGCCCAGAATCTATTCTACCACGCCCATAAATCTGCTCCTTTTATTCCTTGTCCCCAACGCTCTAGGCGACCAGTTTTGATAGCCTTTAGCCGCACCCTCATCCTACTACTCCTCTGTTCCTCGGGTGATGTGGAGGTAAACCCAGGCCCTGCATGTCCCCAGTCACCCTCATTTGTTGACTTCTGTGATCGAAAAAGCCTTGGCCTCATGCATGTCAACATCAGAAGCCTCCTCCCTACGTTTGCCTTACTCACCGCTTTAGCACACTCTGCCAACCCTGATGTCCTTGCCGTGTCTGAATCCTGGCTTAGGAAGGCCACCAAAAACTCTGAGATTTCCATACCCAACTATAACACTTTCCATCAAGATAGAACTGCCAAAGGGGGAGGAGTTGCAATCTACTGCAGAGATAGCCTGCAAAGTTCTGTCATACTTTCCAAGTCTATGCCCAAACAGTTCGAACTTCTAATTTTAAAAATTTATCTCTCCAGAAATAAGTCTCTCACTGTTGCCGCCTGCTACCGACCCCCCTCAGCTCCCAGCTGTGCCCTGGACACCATCTGTGAATTGATCGCTCCCCATCTAGCTTCAGAGTTTGTTCTGTTAGGTGACCTAAACTGGGATATGCTTAACACCCCGGCAGTCCTACAATCTAAGCTTGATGCCCTCAATCTCACACAAATCATCAAGGAACCCACCAGGTACAACCCTAAATCCGTAAACATGGGCACCCTAATAGACATTATCCTGACCAACTTGCCCTCCAAATACACCTCTGCTGTCTTCAATCAAGATCTCAGCGATCACTGCCTCATTGCCTGTATCCGCCACGGGTCCACGGTCAAACGACCACCCCTCATCACTGTCAAACGCTCCCTGAAACACTTCTGCGAGCAGGCCTTTCTAATCGACCTGGCCCGGGTACCCTGGAAGGATATTGACCTCATCCCGTCAGTTGAGGATGCCTGGTCATTCTTTAAAAGTTACTTCCTCACCATATTAGACAAGCATGCTCCGTTCAAAAAATGCAGAACCAAGAACAGATATAGCCCTTGGTTCACTCCAGACCTGACTGCCCTCGACCAGCACAAAAACATCCTGTGGCGAACTGCAATAGCATCGAAGAGCCCCCGTGATATGCAACTGTTCAGGGAAGTCAGGAACCAATACACGCAGTCAGTCAGGAAAGCAAAGGCCACCTTTTTCAAGCAGAAATTTGCATCCTGTAGCTCTAACTCCAAAAAGTTCTGGGATACTGTAAAGTCCATGGAAAACAAGAGCACCTCCTCCCAGCTGCCCACTGCACTGAGGCTAGATAACACGGTCACCACTGATAAGTCCGTGATAATCGAAAACTTCAACAAACATTTCTCAATGGCTGGCCATGCCTTCCACCTGGCGACTCCAACCTTGGCCAACAGCCCCGCCCCCCCCGCTGCTACTCGCCCAAGCCTCCCCAGCTTCTCCTTTACCCATATCCAGATAGCAGATGTTCTGAAAGAGCTGGAAAACCTGGACCCATACAAATCAGCTGGGCTTGACAATCTGGACCCCCTATTTCTGAAACTGTCCGCCGCCATTGTCGCACCCCCTATTACCAGCCTGTTCAACCTCTCCTTCGTATCATCTGAGATCCCCAAGGATTGGAAAGCTGCCGCTGTCATCCCCCTCTTCAAAGGGGGAGACACCCTGGACCCAAACTGTTACAGACCTATATCCATCCTGCCCTGCCTAGCTAAGGTCTTCGAAAGCCAAGTCAACAAACAGATCACTGACCATCTCGAATCCCACCGTACCTTCTCCGCTGTGCAATCCGGTTTCCGAGCCGGTCACGGGTGCACCTCAGCCACGCTCAAGGTACTAAACGATATCATAACCGCAATCGATAAAAGACATTACTGTGCAGCCGTCTTCATCGACCTGGCCAAGGCTTTCGACTCTGTCAATCACCATATTCTTATCGGCAGACTCAATAGCCTCGGTTTTTCTAATGACTGCCTTGCCTGGTTCACCAACTACTTTGCAGACAGAGTTCAGTGTGTCAAATCGGAGGGCATGTTGTCCGGTCCTCTGGCAGTCTCTATGGGGGTACCACAGGGTTCAATTCTCGGGCCGACTCTTTTCTCTGTATACATCAATGATGTTGCTCTTGCTGCGGGCGATTCCCTGATCCACCTCTACGCAGACGACACCATTCTGTATACTTCCGGCCCTTCCCTGGACACTGTGCTATCTAACCTCCAAACGAGCTTCAATGCCATACAACACTCCTTCCGTGGCCTCCAACTGCTCTTAAACGCTAGTAAAACCAAATGCATGCTTTTCAACCGTTCGCTGCCTGCACCCGCACGCCCGACTAGCATCACCACCCTGGACGGTTCCGACCTAGAATATGTGGACATCTATAAGTACCTAGGTGTCTGGCTAGACTGCAAACTCTCCTTCCAGACTCATATCAAACATCTCCAATCCAAAATCAAATCTAGAGTCGGCTTTCTATTCCGGAACAAAGCCTCCTTCACTCACGCCGCCAAACTTACCCTAGTAAAACTGACTATCCTACCGATCCTCGACTTCGGCGATGTCATCTACAAAATAGCTTCCAATACTCTACTCAGCAAACTGGATGCAGTTTATCACAGTGCCATCCGTTTTGTTACTAAAGCACCTTATACGACCCACCACTGCGACCTGTATGCCCTAGTCGGCTGGCCCTCGCTACATGTTCGTCGTCAGACCCACTGGCTCCAGGTCATCTACAAGGCTATGCTAGGTAAAATGCCGCCTTATCTCAGTTCACTGGTCACGATGGCTACACCCACCCGTAGCACGCGCTCCAGCAGGTGTATCTCACTGATCATCCCTAAAGCCAAAACCTCATTTGGACGCCTTTCCTTCCAGTTCTCTGCTGCCTGCGACTGGAACGAATTGCAAAAATCTCTGAAGTTGGAGACTTTTATCTCCCTCAACAACTTTAAAAATCTGCTATCCGAGCAGCTAACCGATCGCTGCAGCTGTACATAGTCCATCTGTAAACTACCCACCCAATTTACCTACCTCACCCCCATATTGCTTTTATTTATTTACTTTTCTGCTCTTTTGCACACCAGTATCTCTTCTTGCACATGATCATCTGATGATTTATCACTCCAGTGTTAATCTGCTAAATTGTAATTATTCGATTTATTGCCTACCTCATGCCTTTTGCACACATTGTATATAGATTCTCTTTTTTCTACCATGTTATTGACTTGTCTATTGTTTACTCCATGTGTAACTCTGTGTTGTTGTCTGTTCACACTGCTATGCTTTATCTTGGCCAGGTCGCAGTTGCAAATGAGAACTTGTTCTCAACTAGCCTACCTGGTTAAATTTGATTTGATTTGATTTGATGAAATAAAAAATAAAAATAAAGAAAAAATTCTCTGGATTCAGGAACTCTGCGGAGCGTCGTGACTAAGAACAGCCCTTAGCCGTGATATATTGGCCATATTCCACACCCCCTCTGGTCTTATTTCTTAGGTATTCCATACATTTTTGGGAAAACAGAAAGTAACACCAGGCTTCTGATATGTCTGTTGGGAGGGTGTGATTATAGTGTAGGTGGAGGGTAATTTCATTTGATTTCCTTTTTTACAGACACAAAATTCAATTTAAAAAAGGAGTATGAGAATGTTTACAGATTTATGCTTATTCCATTTGGTTTATGGAATGCACCAGCAGTGTTCTGTATATGTGGACGGTGTTGGATATACTTACTTGGTTCTGAAGTCATCTGCAGCGAGCTTTGCATTGTCAATGCTGAGATACAGTTGAAGTCGGAAGTTTACATACACCTTAGCCAAATACATTTAAACTAAGTTTTAATGTATTTGTATACAGTAATCCCTCGTTTATCGCGGGGGTTACGTTCCGAAAATGACCCGCGATAAGTGAAATCCGCGAAATAGAAAAAAAAATTTTTTTTACAATTAGCAACTATTACATGTATACAAATACAGTGACTCACGTGTAGGCCGTTTCACTGCTCTTCAGACTGGGCCGCTGCATCCTGACTGCGCTCTAATTTGGCCAACTTAATGTAAATTTGCCAAGCTGTTTTATGTACGTACACATAACTGCACGAGACGACAAAATGATAGCACAATTCGTAGCATGTTTTGATACAAGAAGCGGGAGTGAGTTTTTAGCGAATCAGAATGCAGAGCACAATGCACCAAAAAAATAAAAAAAATGCATTATGAAAATCCGCGAAATAGCGAATCCGCGATAAGTGAACCGCGAAGTGGCGAGGGATCACTGTATAGTTGAAATAGTTGAGAGAATAATTTATTTCAGCTTTTATTTCTTTCACCACATTCCCAGTGGGTCAGAAGTTACCATACACTCAATTAGTATTTGGTAGCATTGCCTTTAAATTGTTTACCTTGGGTCAAACGTTTCAGGTAGCCTTCCACAAGCTTCCCACAATAAGTTGGGTGAATTTTGGCCCATTCCTCCTGGCAGAGCTGGTGAAACTGAGTCAGGTTTGTAGGACTCCTTGCTCGCACACGCTTTTACAGTTCTGCCCACACATTTTTTATAGGATTGATGTCAGGGCTTTGTGATGGCCTCTCCAATACCTTGAATTTGTTGTCCTTAAGCCATTTTGCCACAACTTTGGAAGTATGCTTGGGGTCATTGTTCATTTGGAAGACCCATTTGCGACCAAGCTTCAACTTCCTGACTGATGTCTTGAGATGTTACTTCAATATATCCACATAATTTTCCTGCCTCATGATGCCATCTATTTTGTGAAGTGCACCAGCCCCTCCTGCAGCAAGGCACCCACACAAGATGATGCTGCCACAACTGTGCTTCACGGTTGGGATGGTGTTCTCCGGCTTGTGTCGTGGAAAATCATCTCAGAAATATAACGCTTTATCAGAACTTGTGAAATCAAAACATGCTTTTATTACAATTGTATAGCCAACTGGAAAGTCCCGCAGAACACACCCCTTCCCAGAGCACTGGTTCGCTCTTTATACACAAATAGCATATGGGTTCACCCCATATGCAAATAAGCATACCTCCCCTAATTCTTCCTGCCATCATTATCTTTTTAGTTCAGGCTTCCTGCTTGTTCACGCCTACTAACGCCCATTATCTGCTTTCAGTTAAATTATAATAGTGGCCAGACCCGTGCTTGTCTTAAAAATAATATATGTCCATCTATCCTATAAGCCTATGACTCAACCCTGTATTTAACTCAGTGCCCTAAGCACATATTTCTCTGGCAGGTGTATCTTTAGTAGAATCAGCAGACTATGTGTCTAATGGGTCTAAGTGCCCTAAACACATATTTCTCTGACAGGTGTATCTTTAGTAGAATCAGCAGACTATGTGTTTCTTGTTCATTAGTGTCCAGTTACTTTAGGCATATTTCTCTGGTATGTATGTTTTTTTAGTGGAATGGGTAGACTATAAATCGAGTGTGTCAAAGCTTTTTCCATACATGCACTTTAAAGCACGTATGACTTTGGCCATCTGCTAATCTTTGGTTTCCTGTATTTACCAGAATGGCAAATGCACTCACGTCTGCCTTCTTCTCCTATTTTCTAGTGTACACCTGTCTATTGTTTAATAGTGTGATATCTACCTACATATGTATCAATTACTCCTACACTTGCAATTCTCCCCTTTGTGCAGTTGCAAACCGTAGTCTGGCTTTTTTATGGCGGTTTTGGAGCAGTGGCTTCTTCCTTGCTGAGCGGCCTTTCAGGTTATGTCGATATAGGACTTGTTTTAATGTAGATATAGATACTTTTGTACCTGTTTCCTCCAGCATCTTCACAAGGCACTGTGCACTTGCTGTTGTTCTGGGATTGATTTGCACATTTCACACCAAAGTACGTTTATCTCTAGGAGACAGAACGCGTCTCCTTCCTGAGCGGTATGACGGCTGCATGGTCCCATGGTGTTTATACTTGCTTACTATTGTTTGTACAGATGAACGTGGTACCTTCAGGCATTTAGAAATTGCTCCCAATGATGAACCAGACTTGTGGAGGTCTAGAATTGTTTTTCTGAGGTCTTGGCTGATATCTTTTGATTTTCCCATGATGTCAAGCAAAGAGACACTGAGTTTGAAGGTAGGCCTTGAAATACATCCAATTGTATTTCTCAAATTGACTCAAATGATTTCAATTAGCCTATCAGAAGCTTCTAAAGCCATGACATAATTTTCTGGAATTTTCCAAACTGTTTAGTCAACTTAGTGTACGTAAACGTCTGACCCTCTGGAATTGTGATGCAGTGAATTATAAGTGAAATAATCTGTCTGTAAACAATTGTTGGAAACATTACTTGTGTTATGCACAAAGTAGATGTCCTAACCGACTTGCCAAAACTATAGTTTGTTAACAAGAAATTTGTGGAGTGGTTGAAAAACGAGTTTTAATGACTCCAACCTAAGTGTATGTAAACTTCCAACTTCAACTCTAGATACCTCCGTTTACACGAATGGCATCCTGGCTCTGAGAGGTAGAGGATGGAAAACATTTAAGGATGGGGCATGCATGGAATTTAACACTAATGCAGTACACACAACTGTGATACCACACTGTAATCATTGAGATCTGAGTTTCAGTTGCTCTGTAAATTATAGCTCATTGAAGCATTACAGGGAACCTATTGTCTTTGTGAACATTGTAAAGCATGACACAAAGAAACAAATTGCACCTTTCGCAATCGCCTAGGGGCTCTTACGAGACAGGAAGGATTGGCTTCAATGTTCTGCTATATTTTCGATGCTTCAGCTGCAAATATGCATACTATCTTTGCATCAATCTTTGGTGCAATATCTTGGTTGAATCAATTATAACAAATGCATATAATTTTGCATTTTCCAATAGTCATGTATAACTCTCAGTAACTGACATGTGTACACCATGTACATGTACTCTCTAAAGAAGCATAACATTGTCACTCTGCAGACATTACCATGTTTCAACATGCTGTGATGTCATCATTGAGTGCTCTTGCTATCAAGGACACATGTCTCGTACCTTGTCCTGCAGGTCGGCGATGGTGGCGTAGAAGGCAGAGTAGTCGCGAGCGCTGGGGGACGTCTTGCTCTCCAGGAACTGACTGATCTTCAGCTCCAGCTCGGCGTTGGCCACCTCCAGAGAGCGCACCTTCTCCAAGTAGTTGGACAGGCGGTCGTTCAGGTTCTGCATTGTGGCCTTCTCGTTGGCTGACACATGGAGGTCAGCTCCACCGCCGCCACCACCACCCCTCCCATTCCAAAACCATAACCGCCACCACCACCCCCTCCCATTCCGAAACCATAACCGCCACCACCACCTCCTCCGCCGCTGGAACCGAACGAGGAGCTTGTGATGCCCAGATCCTCCTGCACCTCCATACACACTGCCGGCCCTCATGGCAGTGATATCTTACAAGAAAATCTCATCAAATGAAATCAAATTGTATTTGTCACATGCGCCGAATACAACAGGTGTAGTAGACCTTACAGTGTAATTCTTACTTACAAGCCCTTAACCAACAATGCAGTTCAAGAAATAGAGTTAAAAAAATATATATTGTGTTAAATAAACTAAAGTGAAAAACAAAAAGTAATAATCTAGGTCCTACTACACTCTGTAGCACCTTACCGTCAGATCCCGATCAGTTGCCATACCAGGCGGTGTCACGTTCCTGACCTGTTTTCTCTTGTTTTGTATGTCTTTATTGGTCAGGGCGTGAGTGTTGGGTGGGTAGTCTATGTTTTGTATTTCTAGGTTGGTTTTTGTGTTCGGCCTGGTATGATTCTCAATTAGAGACAGGTGTGTATCGTTTGTCTCTAATTGAGAGTCATACCAAGGCAGCCAGGGTTTCACTGGGGTTTTGTGGGTGTTTGTTCCTGTGTCCTCACAGGACGGTTGAAGGTTAGTCACATTTGTTGTTTTGTAGTTTTGTAGTGTCTTGTTTGCTGTCGTCATTAAAAGATGGCTTATTTCCCTCAATCCGCATCTTGGTCCTATCCATGCTCCTCCTCGTCTAAGGGGGAGAACAACATTGACTGCCTTTACAGGCGGTGATGCAACCGGTCATCATCGCTTGTCCATTTCCTTAAGTTGTCCTTAACAGTCCATTGTTGCTTCATAGTGTTTGTGATTTTATTCATAGACGCAGGTACCATTATATTAGGTTTCACTCAAATTTATGCATTTTCTATCCACTGTAGGAGTCTGCAAGTCTGACAAAAGTTTTTTTTTCTTGGCAAGGAACTTGGCATCCGCATGTTTCCATATCACCACTGCATTTCTTGCAGATTTTGAAAATCATGGTCCAGATGTTGCCATTTGAGTCCCATATTTTGTATGTGGAAAAGTCGATTTGCGTTTGGTTAAAGCCAAATAACATTGCAGCATCTTGTGGTAATGATTTGCAGAAGAATTATTGTGACATTGGTGTGACAGAAATGTTGCACTATATATAGCTATTGCCTTTAAGTCAACATGGTCTAACTAGAATTTGCAACAAAAAGTAACATTTAACCTTTGTAGGTAATTGTCACCATAGCTGACATATTATTAACATGTATGTTGCAGTGACATCACACTGGGCACACGTCGTCATTTCAACACGGACAATTGGGGGATATTTAGTTGAGATGTTGCTCAATGAGATTTTAACCTACATTCACCCATTCAAAAAGACAGCCAAAAGTTTGTTGAATTCCCAATGTGTTATCACTATGCTTTCAACCATCCAAAAACAATGGAAAAACATTGTCTGATTTTTGTTTAATTGTCACCTAAATGTGTTATATCTGCACTTTCAACCATTTAGCACAAAGTTCAAATGGAAAACAATGACAGAAATGTTGTCACTGTGCTTCGTCTAATATCACAACCAAATGAGCTGAATTGCAATTGAGAATGCATTAAAAGTGCAAACAAAAAAAATCTAAGTTCCTGCAATTGTACTTAGTTTAACATGACATCTATTTTTGGGTGTGATAATAATTCTGAAAAAAATCTAGTCTAGAGTAAACGGCACAGCCATATCCCACTCTTATCCATTCCCCACTTTCGTTCGTACCCACGTTACTCTCGGTCCGACTCTTTTGTCTGTACATATCCATGATGTCGCTCTTGCTGCTGGTGATTCTCTGATCCACCTCTACGCAGACGACACCATTCTGTATACATCTGGCCCTTCTTTGGACACTGTGCTAACATACCACCAAACGAGCTTCAACGCCATACAACACTCCTTCCGTGGCCTCCAACTGCGTTTAAATGCTAGTAAAACTAAGTGGATGCTCTTCAACCATTGCTGCCCGCACCCTCCCGCCCGACTAGCATCACTACTCTTGACGGTTCTGACCTAGAATATGTGGACAACTACAAATACCTAGGTGTCTGGTTAGACTGTAAACTCTCCTTCCAGACTCACATTATGCATCTCCAATCCAAAATTAAATCTAGAACCGGCTTCCTATTTCGCAACAAAGCCTCATTCACTCATACTGCCAAACATACCCTCGTAAAACTGACTATCCTACCAATCCTTGACTTTGGCGATGTCATTTACAAAACAGCCTCCAACACTCTACTCAGCAAACTGAATGTAGTCTATCACAGTGCCATCCGTTTTGTCACCAAAGCCCCATATACTACCCACCACTGCAACCTGTATGCGCTAGCCCTCACTACATATTCGTCGCAAAACCCACTGGCTCCAGGTCATCTATAAGTCCTTGCTAGGTAAAGCCCCACGTTATTTCACTGGTCATCCCCAAAGCCAACACTTGCTTTGGCCGCCTTTCCTTCCAGTTCTCTGTTGCCAATGACTGGAACAAATTGCAAAAATCACTGAAGCTGGATTCTTATATCTCCCTCATCAGCATCAGCTGTCAGAGCAGCTTACCGATCACTGTACCTGTACACAGCCAAACTGTAAATAGCACACCCAACTACCTCATCCCCATACTGTTACTTATCCTCTTGCTCTTTTGCACCCCAGTATCTCTACTTGCATCATCTGCACATCTATCACTCCAGTGTTAATGCCAAATTGTAATTATTTCGCCTCTATGGCCTATTTATTGCCTTACCTCCCTACTCTTTGACATTTGCACACACTGTACATATATTTTTCTATTGTGTTATTAACTGTACGTTTCTTTATGTGTATCTCTGTGTTGTTGTTTTTGTCGCACTGCTTTGCTTTATCTTGGCCAGGTCACAGTTGTAAATGAGAACTTGTTCTCAACTGGCCTACCTGCTTAAATAAAGGTGAATTTAAAAGAATTTAATTCTCAAACACAGAGGTGTAAAAATGGAGTGGTTTTTGCCTCTGGTCACAAAGTTGAAGTTCGCATTAGTCAAACATTTCTATCATTGAAACATCTCCAAAACTCTCCTGGTTTGTGTCATGCATACATGTAACTCTCAACTATATAGAATAATAGGTGCTATGACATGGCAGTGTGCAATGTACTCTCATGATAAGACCTGCACTCTGCAGGCTTTTACAAACTCTCATAAACCGACATCTGGGTGCTGGCTGGGGATCTGGGATTGTGGGAGGTGGGAGGGGAAGAGGAAGAGGTTCATGTTGTCCAAAATAACCCTTTTCTTTATACACTTCCTTGTCTTCACCATTAGCCTTTGCAACCTCAAAAATAAAATGTTCTGTCTGTATGTTGTTTTTAATGACTGTTATTGATAACTAATATAATCACAGGAACCTGTATCTGGGTTGGTTCTTTCCATTAACACGTCTCCTCCAGTAGGAGCGATAAAGTCCTTGACCAATGTCACTCTATCCACAAGCAAGTGTGGCCGATGTGAAATGGCTAGCTAGTTAGCGGTGGTGCGCGCTAGCATTGCTTCAATCGGTGACGTCACTCGCTCTGAGACCTAGAAGTAGTTGTTCCCCTTGCTGTGCAAGGGCCGAGCCGTTTGTGGCGCGATGGGTAACGATGCTTCGTTCGGGGCGAGGAGAGGGACGGAAGCTATACTGTTACATTGGTGCCGTGACCCGGATCACTGGTTGCTGCGGAAAAGGAGGAGGTCAAAAGGGGAGTGAGTGTGGCCGATGTGAAATGGCTCGCTAGTTAGCTGTGTTGCGCGCTAGTAGTGTTTCAATTGGTGACGTCACTCGCTCTGAGACCTAGAAGTATTTGTTCCCCTTGCTGTGCAGGGCTGAGGACACAAACAAGTACAAGAAATCTTGCTATGATCTCGAGAGCCATCAAACAAGCAAAAGGACAATATAGGAACAAGCTGGAATCCTATTACACAGACTCCGACGCCCGCCACATGTGGCAGGGGCTATAGTCCATTACGGATTACAAAGGAAGGCCCAGCCATGATCTTCCCAATGATGCCTCTCTACCAGAAGAACTCAATGCATTTAATGCATGCTTCGACAAAAACAACACCGAGCCGTGCATGAGGGCACCCGCCAATTCAGAGGACTGGATGATCTCGTTAATCAAGTAAACACTCTGTATTCCAGGGCACGTTCTCAGAGCTTGGGCAGAACAATCATTTACAACCTCTCCTTCTCTCACTCCCTAATCCCCACATGTTTCAAGCTGACCACCATCCTTCCTGTGCCCAATAACTCTAAGACTACCTGCCACAATAACTACCACCTTGTAGCACTCACATCTGTAATCATAAAGTGTTTTGAAAGGCTGGTTATGGCACACATCAACACCATCATTCCAGACACCCTAGACCAGGGGTCGGGAACCTATGGCTCTCGAGCCAGGTGTGGCTCTTTTGATGATTGCATCTGGCTCGCAGATAAAACAAAATATTCTCACTTTTTTTGAATTTTTTTTTTTTTAAATTTTCTCCCCTTTCTCCCCAATTTCGTGGTATCCAATCGCTAGTAATTACTATCTTGTCTCATCGCTACAACTCCCGTACGGGCTCGGGAGAGACGAAGGTCGAAAGCCATGCGTCCTCCGAAGCACAACCCAACCAAGCCGCACTCCTTCTTAACACAGCGCGCCTCCAACCCGGAAGCCAGCCGCACCAATGTGTCGGAGGAAACACCGTGCACCCGCCCCCCTCGGTTAGCGCGCACTGTGCCCGGCCCGCCACAGGAGTCGCTGGAGCGCGATGAGACAAGGATATCCCTACCGGCCAAACCCTCCCTAACCCGGACGACGCTAAGCCAATTGTGCGTCGCCCCATGGACCTCCCGGTCGCGGCCGGCTGCGACAGAGCCTGGGCGCGAACCCAGAGACTCTGGTGGCGCAGCTAGCACTGCGATGCAGTGCTCTAGACCACTGCGTCATCCGGGAGGCCTATTCTCACTTGTTTTAATCCATCCATCGATTTTTCACTGCTCATGTCCTGTTCAGGGCTGCAGGAGCAATTGTCCAGTATTTTAATTAAATGATACTGGCCTACGTTGGCCGTTGCTAGGTAAAACAGGTAAACGCCTCCTTTTGAATCAGTCTGATTGGTCATTAGCTCAAAGCTAACCCTTCGACGAAGAAGATGGCGAAAATAAAAAAAGATGACGAGTATCGTACATTTCAGGACGAATGGACCGAAGAATTCGCCTTTGTGGAGAGAGCAGGTTCTGCGGTGTGTCTAATTTGCAATGACAAAATTACATCGATGAAACGGTCGAATGTAAACCGGCACTTCGACAAATTCAGAGGCTTATTATACTGACATTTAGTTGAATTCACTTTTAAAATATATTATATGGCTCTCACTGAAATAAATGTCCAAATTTTTTGCTTTCATGGCTCTCTTAGTCAAAAAGGTTCCCGACCCCTGCGCTAGAGCCGTCCGCCAGACAGGAGCAGCCAGATCCTTCCGCCAGACAGGAGCAGCCAGAGCCTTCCGCCAGACAGGAGCAGCCAGAGCCTTCCGCCAGACAGGAGCAGCCAGAGCCTTCCGCCAGACAGGAGCAGCCAGAGCCTTCCGCCAGACAGGAGCAGCCAGAGCCTTCCGCCAGACAGGAGCAGCCAGAGCATTCCGCCAGACATGAGCAGCCAGAGCCGCCAGCCAGCCATGAGCAGCCAGAGCCGCCAGCCAGCCATGAGCAGCCAGAGCCGCCAGCCAGCCATGAGCAGCCACAGCCGCCAGCCAGCCATGAGCAGCCAGAGCCGCCAGCCAGCCATGAGCAGCCAGAGCCGCCAGCCAGCCATGAGCAGCCGGATCCGCCAGAGCCAGCCAGCCATAAGCAGCCAGAGCCAGCCAGCCAGGATCCGCCAGAGCCAGCCAGTCAGGATCCGCCAGAGCCAGCCAGCCAGGATCCGCCAAAGCCAGCCAGCCAGGATCCGCCAGAGCCAGCCAGCCAGGATCCGCCAGAGCCAGCCAGCCAGGATCCGCCAGAGCCAGCCAGCCAGGATCCGCCAGAGCCAGCCAGTCAGGATCCGCCAGAGCCAGCCAGCCAGGATCCGCCAAAGCCAGCCAGCCAGGATCCGCCAGAGCCAGCCAGCCAGCAAGGATCCGCCAGAGCCAGCTAGCCAGGATCCGCCAGAGCCAGCCAGTCAGGATCCGCCAGAGCCAGCCAGCCAGGATCCGCCAAAGCCAGCCAGCCAGGATCCGCCAGAGCCAGCCAGCCAGGATCCGCCAGAGCCAGCCAGCCAGGATCCGCCAGAGCCAGCCAGCCAGGATCCGCCCAGAGCCAGCCAGCCAGGATCCGCCAGAGCCAGCCAGCCAGGATCCGCCCCTCAGTCCGGTGTTGCCCCTCATTCCGGTGTTGCTCCTTAGTCCGGTGCTGCCCCTAAATCCAGTGGGGTTAATTTGGAGGGTGGCCATTTGGAGGAGGCTACGGAAGCGGGGTTTGACTATGGTGGGGTGGGGACCACGTCCGGAGCCGCCACCATGGACAGATGCCCACCCAGACCCTCCCCTAGACTTTAGGTGGTGAGCCCGGAGTTTGCACCTTGAGGGGGGGGTTCTGTCACGTTCCTGACCTGTTTTCCTTGTTTTTGTATGTGTTTAGTTGGTCAGGGCGTGAGTTGGGGTGTGCATTCTATGTTATGTGTTTCTATGTTTAGGTTATTTGTCTATTGGCCTGATATGGTTCTCAATCAGGGATAGGTGTTTTACGTTTCCTCTGATTGAGAACCATATTAAGGTAGGCTGTTCTCACTGTTTGTTTGTGGGTGATTGTTGCTGTGTCTGTGTTTGTTACACCACACGGTACTGTCTCGTCTCGTTCGTTCGTTCTTTCCTTCCTGTTCGTGCGTTCATTGTTTTTTATGTTCACAAGTTCAGGTCTGTTTAACGTTGTTTGTTGTTTTGTAGTTTATTCAAGTGTTCTTTGTGTTTCTTCTTCATTTAATAAATCATTATGTCTACATACCTCGCTGCATGTTGGTCCGATCCATGCTCCTCCTCATCCGAGGAGGAGGAATATGACGATAGCCGTTACAGAGAGTCCAAACAAGGTATCCACCATGCACATTCCTCCCGAATATGCCGATTTGGCACTCGCCTTCTGTAAAAAGAAGGCGACTCAATTACCACCCCATCGACCGGGGGATTGTGCGATAAATCTTCTGGTAGATGATGCACTTCCCAGGAGTCACGTGTATCCTCTGTCACAGGAGGAGACGGTGGCTATGGAAACATATATCACCGAATCTCTGGGACAGGGATACATTCGGCCTTCCATTTCACCTCTCTCCTCGAGGTTCTTTTTTGTGAAGAAGAAGGATGGAGGTTTGCGCCCGTGTATTGACTATCGAGGTTTGAATCAGATCACCATAAAATACAGTTACCTACTACCTCTCATAGCCAGTATGACAGAGTCATTGCACGGGGCACGCTTCTTCACAAAATTGGACCTCAGGAGCACTTACAACCTGGTGCGTTATTCTGTGAGGACGTTGGTAAAATGAAAAAAATGCAGAGTCAGGCGCAGGACACTTACACTTATTACTGAGTAATAATCCCAAATTTACTCCAAAATAGGTAAGATTCCAACAAGGAACAAATACAATAATCCAAAGCACGAACAACGAGAACCCACATGACAAACAATAACGCACAAAACAGAGAGGGAAATCAGAGGGTTGAATAAGGAACACAATTAATGGAATGGAAACCAGGTGTGTATGATCAAGACAAAACAAAACGAAAATGAAACATGGATATGTGGTGGCTAGAAAGCCGGTGACGTCGACCGCCGAACGCCGCCCGAAGAAGGAGAGGGACCAACTTCGTCGTGACAGTCTAGTAATAATTTGTCAAGAAAACCATCAATAAAGACTATGTGGTTGAATGAGAACGGACTGTGTGGTTTTACTTGTTTCAGAATATTCATGCTTTATCATAGACAGACTATAAGAATGTCTGAGTATGGATGTCATAGCAGATACATTTTGTGTTCTCATTTCAAATTACTTGTTTTCAATTTTACATCTTTCAACCAAAACATGCTCTACAGTGGACTCCACAAACACCCTCCATACAGTACATGACTCTGAATCTAATGCTTCATTTTTTTTTAGTTTGATTAATAGAGATTGAATTATAGAATTTTGTTGAAAAATTGAATTCAAATATCGACTATCAGCGTTCATACATTTATTGCCAAGTACTAAACTCAGTACAAGTGAATGTCATAAATTACACTATTCAAGATCATAATGACACATATGCTTTCTCAAGACCATAGAATTGGCCTCATGTGCAAATGATAACAACCTATATGATAGTCAGATGTATGGGAGCACGCCAGATCAGATAAATCAAGTTGAAAGACACAGAAGACAGAATGATGGTGTCAGCAAGTCAGAGCATCTTTATTACATTCACAATGGGGTCTGTTGTTGGTGTTCCACCCAGATGTAGTAGAATGTGTTGTTCTGGAGGTGTTAACCATAGAAATAGAATTACCAGAAAATAAATCCCCATTCAAGTCAATGATCCATGATGGGTGTCTGAGGGGATTTAGCCATTCTAGAAAGAACAGGAGGATGGTATGCACATCTTAAACTAGAGTTAACCAGAGCTTGTCTAAACAAATTACACAGATAACGAAGACAGGAATTTTTCATCTGATGAGAACTTTGTATACGTTGAAACGTTGATTTTAGGTTGCATGAATAAAGCACTGGGGAGCAGTAATATTCCATGTGCTGGCCTCTCCTTTCCTATACCCATTCTAGTCATTTCTATGGGGTTAACCTGTCGCTTGCTGCAGTGCTCACTGTGTGTGGGGGACCTTATGTGGTGTGTTTGGTTCCACTTGAGGAAACAACCTTGCCATCCACTATTTCCTCTGTGATGATCACCACCTTGCCTTTGGTGGAGGAGCCGGGGCCAGCGCTGGAGGAGCTGATGTGGGAGCTGGAGGAGCTGTGGACAGATTTCGAGGAGCTGAGGCCGAGGCTGTTAGGAAGGGAAACCCATGGTTAGCATAGTTAGCATCTATGATCTATGATCATAATAAGTATCTATTAAAGGTCAAATACCAGTAGATTCATGTCAAAAGTAACAATGTCTCATATTAAGGTCAACTTCAAAAGAACATTTTTTAATAAAGTCAAATGTTGAAGGAAACATGAATTCATTTTCACTTGTTTCAAGGACCCTTGTCACCCCACTTCCCATCCTGCCTTACCCGCTAGCCTCTCCGTCCAGCAGCCTCCTGTACTCAGCGATCTCCATCTCCAGGCGTGTCTTGATGTCCAGCAGCATCTTGTACTCCTGGCCCTGGCGTTCCATGTCGCTGCGGAGAGACACTAGCTGCTCTTCCAGACTGGTCACTTGGTTCTGGAGGCGTCCCAGCTGCATGGAGTAACGGCCCTCCGTCTCCGCCAGCGTGTTCTCCAGGGAGCCTTTCTATTGGCCGGGAGGGATAGAGATGATGGGTCAAAAACTGTGGGAGTAGGTTTGGAATTTGGAATGTTTACAGTCATACTGAAAAAGTTAGCTCTAGTGATTGAATGTGAAGGCAGGTAGAGGTTAGCTATAGTAATGGAGTGGTGCCTGGCTATAAAAACTTGAGGGATAGTGTTAGAGTCCAGGTGAAAGTGAGATACTTGAGGGATGGTAGAGAATGATGAGAGTCAATTGTTGATTATTGAAAAAAGTTGTAGAAAGTTGTGTAAGTAAGGTCCCCTAAACTTTGGTCATTGGTCAGATGTTTGTAATTACGGCTCACCATGCTGAGCTGTGACTGCAGTTCGATTTCCAGGCCCTGCAGTGTGCGACGGATCTCTGAGATCTCTGACTTGGAGGTCTGGAGAACCTCTGTGCTGGATGCCACCTCCTTGTTCAACGTCTCTGTCTGTAAAACAATGGTCAATCATCACAGGAACAAACCAGCTCAAGATAGAATGTGACAATGTTACCAACGTTACCAACTAGAAGTAAAGGAACATCTACACCATGAACATAGTTTAGAGGTTCTAGAGGTTCTACCTTGGTCTGGAACCAGGCCTCCAGGTCGCGCTGGTTCTTGGCACTAACGGACTCGTACTGCTCACGGATCTCAGCCATGACTCTGGACAGGTCCTCCTGTGGTGCTGCGTCCACCTCCACGTTGATCTGTCCAGTCATCTGCGCCCTCATGGCCAGCAGCTCCTGTGGAGAAACATATAGTGGTGAGTGACTAACCTCTGCTGATGGTAACAACTTGAGCTGCCCCCTGTCTTCATTATACATTTGAACACCATTACTTGATACAGATGTGCTTGAAAGCCAGCAGGGGTGTTCTAGTGAAGACCCATAGCAGCTTGACATGGTCAATAGATGTAATACTTTAAGGGACTGTATGGATATGTTCCATCAGCCCACACCCACCTCCTCATGGTTCTTCTTGAGATAGATGAGCTCCTCCTTCAGCCCCTCGATCTGCATCTCCAGGTCAGATTTGGCCATGGTCATCTCGTCCAGCATCCTCTTCAACCCGGCAATGTCCGCCTCCACCGACTGACGCATGGCCAGCTCGTTCTCATACCTGAGAGATAGAGATTGCTTAGGTCATAGAACTGCCGGAATGTGTTCCTCTGTGGGAATAGCAGGGGGTTATAGATTCTCGTATTCCATTAGGTTTTGGGAAAATAACAGAAAGTAACGCCAGGCTTCTGGTATGTCTGTTGGGAGGGTGTGTTTATGGTGTCGTTTGATTTCCTTTTTTGTAGTTTCAACACAAAATTCTGTAATAAGCAGTATGAGGGTTTTTACAGATTTGGGTTACTCCATTTGGTATATGGAATGCACCAACAGTGTTCTGTATCTGTGGATGGTGTTGGATATGCTTACTTGGTTCTGAAGTCGTCTGCAGCGAGCTTTGCGTTGTCGATGTTCAGATAGATGCCTCCATTCAAGCAAGTGGCAGCCTGGATCTGAGAGGTGGAGGATGGCAAAACATTTCAGGGTGGGGCATGCATGGAATTTCATACTAACGCAGTTGGCACAAACTGTGATACCACACAGTAATCATTGAGATCTGAGTTTCAGCTGCACTGTAAATTATAGCCCATAGAAGCATTACAGGGAACCTATTGTCATTATGATCATTGTAAAGCATGACACAAAGAAACAAATTCCACCGTTTGCAATCGCCTGGGGGCTCTTAACAGAGAGGAAGGATTGATTTCAATGATCTGCTTAATTCTCAATGCTTCAGCTGCAAATATGCGTACTGTCTTTGCATCTATCTTTGGTGCCACATCTTGGTTGAATCAATTATAACAAATGTATATAATTTAGCCTCTTCTAACAGTCATATATCACTCTCAGTAAATTGTTTTAAAAACAAGCTGATGGCATGTGTACACCATGTACATGTACTCTCTAATGAAGCATAACATTGTCACTCTGCAGACATTACCATGTTTTGACATGCTGAGATGTCATTATTTAGTGCTTTTGCCATCTAGGACACATGTCACGTACCTTGTCCTGCAGGTCGGCAATAGTAGCGTAGAAGGCAGAGTAGTCACGAGAGCTAGGAGACGTCTTGCTCTCCATGAACTGACGGATCTTCAGCTCCAGCTCGGCGTTGGCTGCCTCTAGCTTGCGGACCTTCTCCAAGTAGTTGGACAGGCGGTCGTTCAGGTTCTGCATTGTGGCCTTCTCGTTGGCTGACACATGGAGGTCGGCTCCACCGCCGCCACCACCACCCCCTCCCATTCCGAAACCATAACCGCCACCACCGCCACCACCACCTCCCATTCCGAAACCATAACCGCCACCACTACCTCCGCCGCCGGAACCAAACGAGGAGCTAGAGATGCGCACCCCAGAGCCTCCTGCACCTCCATACACACTACCAGCCCTCATGGCAGTGACGCGGCCTCCTCCACCACCACCACCACCCATCGAGGAGAAGCGGGAGGAGCCCATACCCATTCCACCTCCACCTCCAGACCTCATGGACATGGTGCCACCTCCACCACCGCTGCTGCTGTAGGACATGCTAGATCTGGAGAAGGACATGGCTGCTGAGAGGGAGTCTGCCTGCCTGGGATGAAGAGGAGAGAGAATGTGGTGCATGGCCCAGCCACTGTTCCCTTTTATGCTGCACAGGGCTTAAGGTGGGAGGGAGGTTGGGAGGAGGACAACGGTGGTGAGGCAGAAGGGAGGAATAGAGAAGGGAGGAATACATGGAGGTATTACGTAATGTAGGGCAGGGCAGGGCTCCTCCACCCACTTTGACACCCTGCGGGCAGATGCTAGCATGCAGAAGGAGATGGAAGAGGATAGATAGATATGTACTTTGTGTGAATATTGAAAATATACCATTGTCGTGCAACTCCACCCTCCCCCATCTCACTCTATATATGGTGTCTGCCTGCACAAACATATAAAATTGCACACATCCATAAACAGATGGATTTCCTCTCTCGTAATAGCGTCTGGTTGAAAGCATAGACAAACCTGCTTCTATTCTCCCCAGGTAGGTCAGTCAGTCAGTCAACACACACAGTTTAACTTTGACAGGTGAGCTTTGCCATGACACACAGAATGGCTATTTACCTGAATCTGTTATGTTACTAAGACAACAAGTTGCAACGAAACTTCACGGTACAATATGATCTTTCACTTGACACCCAGACAACCTTCTCCCCGAACAGACCTGTCTTTGTCTCACACACTGATATTTTGCAAGACCATTTCCTGTCCTTTTCATTAAACGCAAAAGTCCATTGTTCCATCATAGTTTTTCTGATTTCATGCACAGACTCAGGTACCATTGTTAAGTTTCACTCAACTTTATGCATGTTCAATCTATTGTAGGAATCTGTAGACAAAAGTACCACTTTCTTGCCCCCATGGGATGAGTCATTTCTCCGGGCATCGTACCCAGGAAAAGTAACCTTAGATGGGATTAAAGTACTGTTCTTTTCCCTTAACACCTTGGCAGGGAACTTGGCATCTGCTTGTTTGTATATTTCCATATAACCAGAGCATTTCCTGCAGATTTTTCTTTATTATGCTCCAGAAGTTACCATTTGAGTCTCACATTTAGTATGTGAAAAAGTTTATTTGCATTTGGTTAAAGCCAAAGTGCATTGCATCATTTATGTCCACATGTTAATGATTTGTGGTAAAGTGGATTATAGTGGCATTGGTGGAATATGTAACAAAAAAGTAACATTTAACCTTTGTAGGTAAATTGTCACCATAGCTGACATATTATTAACATGTATGTTGCAGTGACATCACACTGGGCACACCACGTCTTTTCAACACGGACAATTGGGGGATATTTGGTTGAGATGTTGCTCAATGAGATTTTAACCTACATTCACCCATTCAAAAGACAGCCAAAAGTTTGTTGAATTCCCAATGTGTTATCACTATGCTTTCAACCATCCAAAAACAAAAACAAATTCCAATGGAATTCCAATGGAATTTGGTTTTCACATAAATGCGTTATAACTGCACTTTCAACCATTTAGCACAAAGTTCAAATGGAAAACAATGACAGATATTTTGTTTATCTGTACAACGGAATGTGTTATCATTGTGCTTCATCTAATGAATAGTACAACCAAATGAGCTGAATTTCAGTTGAGATTTCATTAAAAGTACATTGTGCAAGCAGGGGCGGACTAGGACCAGAAATCTGGCCCTGACATTTCTGTTTTAAAGCTTAGTTTCTACAATTCTACTTAGTTTAAAATGACATCAAATATTGGGTATGCAATTTCAGGATGATAATTATTTTAAGAATCTAGTCCAACCCATATTTGATGTTATTCTTCCTACCAAATATGTTGTAATATTGTAAAATGAGCAATTATAATCTTATTCAGAACACCTGGGACTATCAAAATAGCCAAATGCATTATGGTTTTTGTGCAGTTTTCAGTAAGTGAATAGCTCAATTGACGGCGACAGATTTCCCATTTAAAGTAAAGTTCCAGAAATATTTCTGACTTGCAAAATCTCAGCCTCTGAATATCATCACAGAGATAGTTGTTATGCATTGGTTGAATGAAATTGTTAAATGCCTATATTCAATCAGATCAAGCGTTAACCGGCAAAAACAGACACCCGCATAGCAGATGTTTTGGCATTGTTGGAGGTGGAACTGCTTTGGCGCTGTCAAATCGGTGAGCAGCTGCTCTTTCGGTCATTTTCACAAAGCCAAGACTCACTCTTGTTACTAGTTCAGAACGAGTAAGTGTAGACTATATAGAAAGAATTATGCTCAAATTGAAAAATCATTCAACGAAATGAAGATTTTTATCATCCTAATCGAGGTGTAGATTACATCTCACATTCAGAGTTGGCTCTAAGCGAGATTTGGTTGGGGGGCCCCCCATCAAGCGGGCAAAACGTTTAGTGGCCCCCTTCTTGACAGCGGAGAGAAACATTTTCTGCAGTTCTACACATTTTGCCATGCGGAATAGAGAAAAATTTGCAATTTTATAAAACATTTCATGCAGTTCTACACATTTAGCCATGAGGTGCACAGAAAAATACACATTTTCCCAATTGGGTCAGTGGGCCCCAAATGACGGCTTAAGTCGCTTATGCCTGGAGCTGGCCCTGCTCATATTCCAGCTAGTGAACTTGTAAACAAGATTGCATGTGATTTCTATTAATGGGACTCCCTGTAGCCAAAGTCAATGTCTGCTTTAGGTATAATGCCAAGAGCCGCTTTGGCTTTGACAGTGCAAACGCAGTTTCACCTCTGGCAGCGCCAAAACAACTGCTATGGATGTTTTACTCATTTTAAGGTTGAACTGTTACAAACGTTTGCAAGAGCCTTCACTTTAGGCTATTGTCTTTCAAAAACAATATTGAATTGTGTTTGGTTGTCTACACAACAAAACAGCAAAAGTTTAAGGTAATGTATCTACTGCTTATGTCACGAACCAGCTCATAGCCAGTAACAAAAAGGGAGCCAACGCAGAGATCAAGGAATAACAAAAACATTTATTAACTAAAGTAACAATGGTGTGTGTAGTCAGTAATCAGTAGTGTAAGTGAGTGGTTGCAGGCATAGATGATGATAGTGAGGGGTGTTGAGAGGTGCCAACACAAACAAGACAAAATGCCACAAACAAAAACCAATAGTGTCTGTGTGGAGAGAGTCTCCACGATGTACAGGGAAAGGTGCATTTATCCCTGGGACAAACCCAAGCTCAGGTGTGTCCCATTTCGCTTCCCGGCTCCGCCCACCGACATCCTATTAAAGAATACAAGAGCAAAGAAAGAATTTGGTAGACAGAGTGGGAGGGCCCACCTCCCCCACATAAAACCAGGGACCACCAAGTACCCTGGAACACCACACAAACACAAACAAAATACTGCCCTGGTTAACACTGTCCCACTGCTCCAGCCGACCTCGTCCTCCCCAGACCTCGGCGATCTTTGAGCACAGGAAGCATCCTTTAAGAGGAAAGAAGAAAACGAGGACAGCAGGGAACAGAAAACAGGACAACACAAAATAAATAGTGGTCAGTCACGTGGACGACACGCTATGGGGCAACACGTTTGAGAAAATGTGTGTCCACCCATCAATAGGACCAGAAGCGTTCAGGAACATGGTGCACGAGAGAGAGCGTCAGCAACGACATTATCAGTGCCCCTGATGTGCCGCACATCGAGATTAAATGCCTGTAAAAACAAACACCATCTTATCTCACTGGTTAGGACACATCATAGACCTCAAGAAGGTGAGAGGGTTATGGTCGGTGTAGACCACAATAGGTATGGTACTACACCTGACCAGACATTCACCTCGAAGTGTTGGAGCTTGATTTTAGCACGCTCCAAATCCTGTTTAAATTCCAATTCATTTTCATGCTCAACACGATCATGCTCGAGCTGTAACAGAAGCAATTCTTTCTGCTGTTCAAAAGAAAGACTACTAGGGCTAACAAACTATAGTAATGAAATGGGGAGACGGCTGGGGAGGTGGCGAGTCCTCGGCAGAGGCTGCCACAGCGCTAACTTCAAGTATACCACTCTCAATCATTTATCACTAATTTCAACCTGGGACTGTTCAGCAATCTTCAGCAGCTGTTCTTTAGTACATCATTTGAACAGTTCCTCTGATGGAACGCAAATGAACTTGCCTACATTAGACCCCATAGTCACAAGTAACTAAAAATAATCTTGCTCTTCCCCTGAGCACACCAGACCACAATAAGAGAAACACCAATCTCACTGGGAACCACATGAGATGAGAAATACAAGGAGCTTCCCCAAATCCTACAATAACTCAAGCCTAGTATTTGTGCAGATTTGCAGTGGGTAATTACGCACTGTAGCCCTCTGGCATGGAAAAACCCTCCAGCACGCTTGCAGACTCCCCACAAGCCACAGATGTGCCCCTGAGACAACTGCTCCGTCCACGGACACCACACAAAGATAACAAAATAACAATTCCCAAAGTATTCTAAAGTGGAACACGTCGCTAAGCCTAACAGGGGAAAAGAAAGGAGATACAGTTGAAGTCGGAAGTTTACATACACCTTAGCCAAATACATTTAAACTCAGTTTCACAATTCCTGAAATTTAATCCTAGTAAAAATTCCCTGTCTTAGGTCAGTTAGGATCACCACTTTATTTTAAGGAAGTGAAATGTCAGAATAATAGTAGAGAGAATGATTTATTTCATCTTTTATTTCATTCATCACATTCCCAGTGGGTCAGAAGTTTACATACACTTAATTAGTATTTGGTAGCATAGCCTTTAAATTGTTACCTTGGGTCAAACGTTTCCTGTAGCCTTCCACAAGCTTCCCACAATAAGTTGGGTGAATTTTGGCCCATTCCTCCTGACAGAGCTTGTGTAACTGAGTCAGGTTTGCAGGCCTCCTTGCTCGAACACGCTTTTTCAGTTCTGCCCACACATTTTCTATAGGATTGAGGTCAGGGCTTCATGATGGTCACTCCAGTACCTTGACTTTGTTGTCCTTAAGCCATTTTGACATTTTGACAACTTTGGAAGTATGCTTGGGGTCATTGTCCATTTGGAAGACTCATTTGCGACCCAGCTTTAACTTCCTGACTGATGTCTTGAGATGTTGCTTCAATATAGCTAAATTATTTTCCTGCATCATGATGCCATCTTTTTTGTGAAGTGCACAAACTGGAGCTCCCCACTCCGGAGCCTGCAGCGACAGTCCCCAGTCCGGAGCCTCCAGCGACGTTCCCCAGTCCGGAGCCTCCAGCGACGGTCTCCAGTCCGGAGCCTCCAGCGACGGTCTTCAGTACGGAGCCTCCAGCGACGGTCTTCAGTCTGGAGCCTCCAGCGACAACGACGAGACAGCCTACAGTGAGGAGGTGAGGGCACTCGGAGTGTGGTGTCAACCTCTCACTCAACGTCAACAAAACAAAGGAGATGATCGTGGACTTCAGGAAACAGCATTGGCCGCACCCCCACATCCACATCGAAGGGACAGCATTGGAGAAGGTGGAATGTTTTAAGTTCCTCGGGATACACATCACAGAAATACTGAAATGATCCACCCACACAGACAGAGTGGTGAAGAAGGCGCAACAATGTCTCTTCAACCTCAGAAGGCTGAAGAAATTTGGCTTGTCACCCAAAACCCTGACAAACTTTTACATATGCACAATCGAGAGCATCCTGTCGGGCTGTATCACAGCCTGGTACGGCAACTGCACCGCCCTCAACCGCAAGGCTCTACAGAGGGTTGTGCGGTCTGCACAACGCATCCCCGGGGCAAACTACCTGCCCTCCATGACACCTATAGCACCCAATGTCACAGGAAGGCCAAAAAGAAAAAAAATCAACCACCCGAGCCACGACCTGTTCACACCATTACCATCCAGAAGGCGAGGTCAGTACAGGTGCATCAAAGCTGGGATCGAGAGACTGAAAAATAGCTTCTATCTCAAGGCCATATCACACGTATACTGTATTTTATACCATCTATTGCACCTTGCCTATGCCGCTCAGGCATTGCTCATCCATATACCTCCATTTACATATTCTCATTCACCCCTTTAGATTTGTGTGTATTAGGTAGTTGTTGGGGAATTGTCAGATTACTTGTTAGATATTACTGCACTGTCGGAACTAGAAGCAAAAGCATTTCACTACACTCGCATTAACATCTGCTAACCATGTGTATGTGACAAATAAAATGTGATTTGATTTGATTTAGTAGCTAGCTAGAAATTGCACAAAAATTAGTTTTTCAAAGATTTCAAAGAAAAGGAAAGTAGACAATGAATGTAGGGTGTTCCAGCAAGAGTGAACATCAAAATATTTCTTTATTGACATATCAGGGAAAGCTGTGTGCATAGTGTGTCTTGAAAGACTACAACTTGTCCCGACGTTTTCCGACGAAGCATGCAGAAAAACAGGAATATGTCTTCGGAGCAGAGCATAAGAGAGTTGCTTTCTCAGTTGCAAAAGCAGCTTTCACAAAACTGCATTCAGCAAACAACGGAATTGCAAGAGCTAGCTATGTACTATCCCACAAAACTGATAAACAAAGCAAGCCTTTCGCTGAGAACAAATTCATGAAATAATGTTTACTTGAGTCTGCAGCACTACTTTTCCCCGACAAGCAAGAGCTGTTTGAGAGCCTCCCGGGTGGCGCAGTGGTCTAAAGCACTGCATCGCAGTGTTAGCTGTGCCACCAGAGATTCTGGGTTCGAGCCCAGGCTCTGTCGCAGCCGGCCGTGACCGAGAGGCCCATGGGGCGGCGCACAATTGGCCAAGTGTCGGGAGGGTTTGGCCGGCAGGGATATCCTTGTCTCATTGTGCACTAGCGACTCCTGTGGCGGGCTGGGTGCAGTGCATGCTGACCAGGTTGCTAGGTGTATGGTGTTTCCTCCAACAAATTGGTGCAGCTGGCTTCCGGGTTGGATGTGTGTTGTGTCAAGAAACAGTGTGGCTTGGTTGTGTTTCGGTGGACACATGGCTCTTGACCTTTGCCTCTCCCGAGTCCGTATGGGAGTTGCAGTGATGAGACAAGACAGTAACTTCTACCAATTGGATACCATGAAAAAGGAGGTTAAATATATTTTTTTAAAGAGCTGTTTGAAAATGTTGCCCTGTCAAGACAAACAGTTACAAGGCGTGTTGAGGACATCACAGGAAATATGGATCAACAGTTGAAAGACAAGGGAAAAAAATTCACCTATTTCTCCTTGACCCTGGATGAGAGCAGTGATGCACGTGACATGGTGCAGTTGTTGAGATTCTTACGAGCCATAACCCCAGACTTTGAAATTACAGAGGGGCTTGCTTCAGTGCAGTCAATGAAGAGCACAACCACAGGGAAATACTTACTGGAGGAGGTTAATAAGTGTGTGGCAAAGCTGGGACTGAGTTTTGAACGGTTACCAGTGTGATCACTGATGGGTGCCCAAACTTGACAGGAAAAAACATTGGCCTTTTGAAAAGGATAGAAGATCAGGTAGCAGAGCTGAACCCAGATCAGAACATGATTTTCCTGCATTGCATTATTCATCAGGAGGTGCTCTGTAAATGTGTTTTGAAAATGAGCCATGTTGTGGAAACAGTCACTAAAGTGGTAAACTTCATAAGATAATTTTTTAAAACACAGGCAGTTTGTCTCACTGTTGGAAGAGACAAAGTCGGGTCATGCAGATCTCCCCTACCACACAAACGTGAGATGGCTGAGTTTGGGGAAGGTGCTTAAAAGGGTGTGGGACCTGAAGTCGGAGATTGCTGAGTTTTAGCAAATGAAAGGAAAATATGTTGATTTCCCTCAACTGTTACGCAGAGTGGAACAGGGGAACCCAAGAGCAGACTCAGACGAGGAGACTGGGATGAAGTAACCAAGGTATTTATAGAAACACAGGAGGGAGATGGAGTGCAGGTCAGGGGAAGCTTGGGCGGGTTGCAGGAAACCAGGTGTGGAGGCTGAGGCTGGAGCGAGAGGGGTTGGGACAGGGTAAGCAGGTCCGGAGGGGAATCCAGGACAGAGGTAGCAGGATGATGAGACGTTGGACTGGAGACAGGGTCCAGAGTCAGAGCTGGCGGAACTGTAGCAGAGAAGAAAACAGCGTCAGGCAAAGAAAACAGGCTCAACAGTATCTAAATAGAAACAAACGGCTAGAACCGTAGACTGACTGAGCCGAGATTACGATCTAGCAGCGGGGAAGTGGCAGGGCTGAGTATTTGTAGAGGTCTTGATTATGGAACAGATTGCAGCAGGTGGGATCTGCTCTGACTCAAGCACACCAGTCTCCACCCACACAATCACACACACGCACAGAGAGAGAGTACTGGGGGAGTGGCGGCAGGTCAAGGAGACACAGGATGAGCAGTAGAGGGCGTTGCAGGAGCAGATGTGACATCAGCTGCAAGATAAAGAATGGTTGGCTAATTTTGCCTTCACCATAGACATCATGGCCCTAATGAATGAACTGAATTCCAAACTACAAGGGAAGGAAGGGTCTTTTTGCACATTAGATGTACAGCCTTGTCAACGCCTTAAAGGGAAAATTACTCCTCCTGACCCGCAAAGTAGAAGCCAACAATCTCACCCACCTTCCGACACTACTAATCTGTTCCCTATCAGGGGTCCAGTGGGAGAAGTATACATCGCTGCTGCGTGCTTTGAACGGTGAGTTTTCTTGTCATTTTGAGGATTTCAAAGTGTTGGAAAATGACATGCTGTTGGTTTCCTCTCCTTTCACCTTCGGTGTGGATAACGCTCCCACTGACCTGTAACTTGAGCTTATCGATTTTCAGTCTGATGCAGTGATTGGAGAACTATTCAAAACAATGTCACTGACGAGGTTCCATGCATCTCTCGATTAACAAAACCTTCCGAAAACCTTCAATCATTATGTTACTTTTTAATAGTACGTTTACAAAAATATATTCTGATTAAAAGAATGAAAGGTGTGTCTCATGGTAAGTGGTGAAATAAGTATAGCCAGTTACAATTGTAATGGCTTAGCAGATAATAAGAAAAGACGATCAGTATTTACCTGGCTAAAAGAGAAGGATTATAATATTTATTGTTTACAGGAAACCCATTCAACAGTTTTAGATGAAGTTTTGTGGAAAAAGAACTGGGTGGGCAAAATATATTTCTCCCATGGACAAAGAAATTCAAAAGGGGTGATGATCTTAATTAACAATAATTTTGATCCAAATGTGCAAATTGTCCAAACAGATCCTCAAGGTAGATGGATTATTTTAAATATGTTATTGGACAATAAACAAATATGGCTTGTTAACCTATACGGTCCGAATAATGATGATCCAAGCTTCTTTGAAAATATATATAAGAACTTATCAACTCTACAAGCAACACTAGACTCTATTATTATAATGGGAGATTTTAATACGGTCTTAAATAGCTCTATAGACCGGAAAGGAAATCATACTACAAATTATCACCCTCAGGCACTTAAGGAAATCATGAATGTCATGGATATATTGGAATTAGTGGATATATGGAGACTTAAATACCCTGATTTAGTGAGACATACATGGCGGAGGCTGAATCAAGCTAGTCGTCTTGACTACTTTCTTATTCCATTCTCTCTGGCACCAAAAGTTAAAAAAGTGTTGATAGGGGATAGAATGCGGTCGGATCATCACATAATTGGCATATATATTTCTCTTACAGAATTTCCACGTGGGCGAGGATATTGGAAATTTAATCAAAGTCTACTAGATGATAAATTGTTTAGAACTAGGACAGAAGATTTTATAACTGACTTTTTCAGACATAACATAGGTACAGCAGATCCCCTTATTGTATGGGACACTTTTAAGTGTGCCTTTAGAGGCCATGCAATTCAGTACTCATCTATAAAACAAAAGCAATTTAGATCAAAAGAGTCCATATTAACAAAGGAAATTGAAGGACTAACAGTACAGTTAGATAGCAATAAAAACGGTACCATAGAGGCACAGAATAATTTAGAGGAAAAACAAAAAGAAATGGAGGAACTTATTCAAGAAAGATCCAGTGTAATATATTATAAAAATAAAGCGAACTGGATGGAATATGGGGAAAAATGCACCAAATTCTTTTTCAATCTTCAATATAGAAATGCTACCAAAAAAAATGTATTAAAACTTGTGACAAATGATGGAGTCACGCATGATTCACCAAATGATATTTTGAAAGAGGAAGTAAAGTACTTTAAGAATATGTTTTCGTTTCAGGCTCCTCCATCTCCACTAACTGAAATTAATTGTATGGATTTTTTTCCTATTAATAATGTAAAATTAACATCTGAACAGAAAGACTCATGTGAAGGCCAAATTACAGAGGAGGAACTGCTTGTTGCAATTGGGGCCTTTAAAGATGGGAAAACTCCAGGGCTGGATGGCATACCAGTGGAAGTATACAAAACGTTTTTTGATATACTCAAAGGACCATTATTAACTTGTTTTAACCACTCCTATATAAATGGTAGATTATCAGACACACAACAAGAAGGTCTGATATCGTTATTACTGAAACAGGACCCAAGTGGTATATATAAAGATCCAGTCCAATTAAAAAATTGGAGACCTCTTACACTTCAGTGTTGTGATGCAAAAATCCTAGCAAAATGCTTGGCGCATAGAATAAAAAAAGTTTTGTCAGATATTATTCATCCTAATCAGACAGGTTTTTTACATGGACGATACATTGGAGATAATATAAGGCAAGTACTGGAAACAATAGAACACTATGAGATATCGGGGACACCAGGCCTGGTTTTCATAGCTGATTTTGAAAAGGCTTTTGATAAAGTACGACTGGAGTTTATATATAAATGCCTAGAATATTTCAATTTTGGGGAATCTCTTATAAAATGGGTTAAAATTATGTATAGTAACCCTAGGTGTAAAATAGTAAATAATGGCTACATCTCAGAAAGTTTTAAACTATCTAGAGGAGTAAAACAAGGTTGTCCACTATCGGCATATCTATTTATTATTGCCATCGAAATGTTAGCTGTTAAAATTAGATCAAACATTAATATTAAAGGATTAGAAATCCATGGCTTAAAAACTAAGGTGTCATTGTACGCTGATGATTCATGTTTTCTTTTAAAACCACAACTAGAGTCTCTCCAGGGCCTCATAGAGGATCTAGATACCTTTGCTATCCTCTCTGGATTAAAACCAAATTATGATAAATGTACCATATTACGTATTGGATCACTAAAAAAATACACATTTTATATTGCCATGTAGTTTACCAATTAAATGGTCTGACGGAGATGTGGACATACTCGGTATAAAAATCCCAAAAGAAAGAAATGATCTCACTCCAATAAATTTTTATAGAAAGTTAGCAAAAATAGATAAGATCTTGCTACCATGGAAAGGAAAATACCTGTCTATTTGTGGAAAAATCACCCTAATTAACTCTTTAGTCATATCACAGTTTACCTATTTGCTTATGGTTTTGCCTACACCTAGTGACCTGTTTTTTAAATTATATGAACAAAAAATATTCAATTTTATTTGGAACGGCAAGCCAGATAAAATTAAAAGGGCCTATTTATATAACGAATATGAATTCGGAGGGCAGAAATTATTAAATATTAAAGCATTAGACCTCTCACTAAAGGCATCGGTCATACAAAAGTTATACTTAAATCCAAACTGGTTCTCTAGTAAACTGGTACGAATGTCTCATCCTATGTTCAAGAAGGGCCTTTTTCCCTTTATTCAGATTACACCTGCTCATTTTCGGTTGTTTGAAAAGGAAATTATCTCCAAAATATCCTTATTCTTTAAACAAGCCTTAGAAAGTTGGTTGCAATTTCAGTTTAATCCACCTGAAAGGACGGAACAAATAGTACAACAAATATTGTGGTTAAATTCAAATATAATAATTGATAAAAAAACTGTATTTATCGAAGAAATGTTTAAAAAAGGTATAATTTTTGTGAATGATATCATAAATAGGACTGGTGGAGTTATGTCACACATGCAGCTAACACAGACATATGGAAAAGTCTGCTCTACCCAAAATTACAACCAATTAATTGCAGCATTACCACAAAAATGGAAGAGGCAAGTAGAAGGGAAAAAAGTAAGGAACTTGTATGTCGGCCCTGTATTAAAGAACAAAAATGGTTAAAGAAAAGTGTGATAAATAAAAACATATACCAATTTCATTTAAGGACCAAAAAACTAACAGCTGTGCCATACAAATTGCAAAATAGTTGGGAAGAGATTTTCGATGTACCCATTCCATGGCACATGGTTTATGAATTGATACGCAAAACAACGCCGGATTCAAAACTTCGAATTTTTCAATATAAATTACTGTACAAAATTCTTGCAACTAATAGAATGTTATATATGTGGGGTATACAATCTTCCCAGCTCTGCAGATTCTGTTGTGAGGAGGCAGAGTCATTAGATCATTTATTTTGGTATTGTCCATATGTAGCTCGTTTTTGGTCACAGGTCCAGGAATGGCTGAAGAATTGCAACATTTGCCTAAAACTAACGCTACAGATAGCAATACTGGGGGATTTGAAAAGCCATAGTCAATCAATCAATAATATAATAATTATTTTGGCAAAGATGTTTATTTTTAATTTACAATCTGTAGAAGCTATGAGAATAGGAAGGTTCAGGTCTTTTGTGAAGCATCACAGCACAGTTGAGAAATGTATGGCAAATAGAAATCCGAAATGGATGATGTTGGAAGATAGATGGGAGGGGTTGGGTGGAGCTGAAGGGTGGGACTAATAACAAGATAAACAATATAGGGCATACGGGATCTGTGAAATGTGTATAGGTGCGGAGCTTTTGTGAAATAGCACAGTTACAAGTGGAAATAAAATTGGATGGACAACAGAAATAGAGGAAGGACTAAGAACAAATAAGAGAGAACTATTGTAAAGTGGACTGTGTCTGTAAGATAGGTATAAGATGTAGAAATTGAAGGTAAAAGCAGAAGTGTTTATAAGTTTACTCCAATTGGGGGATTGGTGGTAGGGTCGCGGGGAATAATAATAAAGGCATATTCTTTAAAAAAGTATGTATGTCTATATAGGTATGTGTATGTATATATGTGTATATGTATGCATATGTGTATGGATATATATATTTACCCAAAAAAATATGGGGGAATGGAAATGATGCAGACAATTACATTGGAAGCAACATTCTTTCCGCAATACTAAGCTGATCCACCCCTAAAAAAAAATAATAAAAAAAAAAAAAAACCTTCCGAAGATTAGGAGTCATACTCAGAAGATGTTTGTACTGTTTGGGTCAGCCTATGTACACTACTGTTCAAAAGTTTGGGGTCACTTAGTAATGTCCTTGTTTTTGAAAGAAAAGCATATTTTCTGTCCCTTAAAAGAACATCAAATTGATCAGAAGTACAGTGTAGACCTTGTTAATGTTGTAAATGACAATTGTAGCTGGAAACAGCAGATTTGTTATGGAATATCTTCATAGGCGTACAGAGGCCCATTATCAGCAACCATCACTCCTGTGTTCCAATGGCACGTTGTGTTAGCTAATCCAAGTTTCTCATTTTAAAAGGCTAATTGATCATTAGAAAACCCTTTTGCAATTATGTTAGCACAGATGAAAATTGTTGTCCTGATTAAAGAAGCAATACAACTGGCCTTTTTTAGACTTGTTGAGTATCTGGAGCATCAGCGGGTTCGATTACAAGCTCAAAATGCCCAGAAACAAAGAACTTTCTTCTAAAACTCGTCAGACTATTCTTGTTCTGAGAAATTAAGGCTATTCCATGCGAGAAATTACCAAGAAACTGAAGATCTCGTACAACGCTGTGTACTACTCCCTTCACAGAACAGCGCAAATTGTCTCTATCCAACATAGAAAGAGGAGTGGGAGGCCCGGGTGCACAACTGAGCAAGAGGACAAGTATATTAGAATGTCTAGTTTGAGAAACAGATGCCTCACAAGTCCTCAACTGGCAGCTACATTAAATAGTACCCACAAAACACCAGTCTCAAAGTCAACAGCGAAGAGGATGCCTTCTAGGCAGAGTTCCTCTGTCCAGTGTCTGTGTTCTTTCGCCCATCTTAATCTTTTATTTTTTTCATGTGCTGACCAACTGACAGGTGATATCAACATGTAATATCTGTAATATCAACATGTTTCAAGCACACCACCATAGTCCCTGTGCCCAAGAACACGAAGGCAACCTGTCTAAATGACTACAGACCCGTAGCACTCACATCCGTAGGCATGAAGTGCTTTGAAAGGCTGGTAATGGCTCACATCAACAACATTATCCCAGAAACCCTAGACCCACTCCAATTTGCATACTGCCCAAACAGATCCACAGATGATGCAATCTCTATTGCACTCCACACTGCCCTTTTTCCACCTGGACAAAAGGAATACCTAGGTGAGAATGGTATTAATTGACTACAGCTCAGCGTTCAACACCATAGTACGCTCAAAGCTCATCACTAAGCTAAGGATCCTGGGACTAAACACTTCCCTCTGCAACTGCATCCTGGACTTCCTGACGGGCTGCCCCCAGGTGGTGAGGGTAGGTAGCAACACATATGCCATGCTGATCCTCAACACTGGAGCCCCCAAGGGTGTGTGCTCAGTCACCTCCTGTACTCCCTGTTCACCCACGACTGCATGGCCAGGCACGACTCCAATACCATCATTTAGGTTGCAGACGACGCAACAGTGGTAGGCCGGGTCACCGACAACGAAGAGACAGCCTATAGGGAGGAGGTCAGAGACCTGGCCGGGTGGTGCCAGAATAACAACCTATCCCTCAACGTAAAAAATACTAAGGAGATGATTGTGGACTACAGGAAAAGGAGGACCGAGCACGCCCCCATTCTCATCAACGGGGCTGTGATGGAGCAGGTTGAGAGCTTCAAGTTCCTTGGTGTCCACATCACCAACAAACTAGAATGGTCCAAACACACCAAGATAGTCATGAAGAGAGCACGACAAAGCCTATTCCCCCAGCTGCAGCATCTAGAGCATCCTGACTGGTTGCATCACTGCCTGGTGCGGCAATTGCTTGGCCTCCGACCGCAAGGCACTACAGAGGGTAGTGCGTATGGCCCAGTACATCACTGGGGCTAAGCTGCCTGCCATCCAGGACCTCTACACCATGCGGTGTCAGAGGAAGGCCCTAAAAATTGTCAAAGAGGGGTTAATACGGTATTAACGAGGGGTTAATACGGTAATCAGGGGGAAGTTGTAACCTATAACAAACCCTGTTCAATCTCCTCAGTACTTTAAATGGCACCACAAACCGCGGACCCAGCTTCCGGCAGGGCAGGTTTCGGGTCGAGAGCCAGACCCGATGCCCCGGTGCATACACCGGGGCCTCACTGCAGTGGCGGTCGGCACTCACCTTCTGCCGCCTGATGGCTCGTTGTAAACGCACATGAGCAGCGAGTGCCGAAACCATTTATCCACCGCAATAGCCTCACTCCCCCGGCCGGTCCTGGCAATAGGACCGCAGAAACCTAACCTACTCTCGGGGGGTGAAAACCTGAGGTGAGGCTAACCGAGACCCCCAGGCGTTCCATAAACGCCCTCCAGACTTTAGACGTGAATTGGGGACCCCGATCAGAAACTATATCCTCAGGCACCCCGTAGTGCCGGAATACGTGGGTGAACAGGGCCTCTGCAGTCTATAGAGCCGTAGGGAGACCGGGCAAAGGAAAGGGGGCAGGAAAGATCCGTCACGAAATCCACCGATAGGTGTGACCACAGTCGTTGTGGAACGGGAAGAGGCTGTAATTTCCCTCTGTGCAGGTGTCTAGGTGCCTTGCACTGTGCGCACACCGAGCAGGAGGAAACATAAACCCTCACGTCCTTAGCTAAAGTGGGCCACCAGTACTTTCCAGCAAGACAGCGCACTATCCGACCGATGCCAGGACGACCCGAGGAGGGTGACGTGTGGGCCCAACATATCAAACGATCGCGGACATCAAACGGAGCGTACAGACGCCCAACTGGACACTGTGGGGGAGTGGGCTCTGCACGTGACGCCCGCTCGATGTCCGCGTCCACCTCCCATACCACCGGTGCCACCAGGCAAGAAGCTGGAATTATGGGAGTGGGCTCTGCAGACCGCTCCTCCGTGTCATACATCCTGGACAGTGTGTCTGCCTTAACGTTCTGGGAACCTGGTCTGTAGGATAGAGTGAAAACAAAGCGGGTGAAAAACATGGCCCACCTCGCCTGGCGAGGTCAGTCCAAATGAGGAAAGGGTGTTTAGCCCCCTCAAGCCAATGTCTCCACGCTTTCAGAGCCCTGACAACAGCCAACAGCTCCCGGTCCCCCACATCATAGTTTCGCTCCGCCGGGCTGAGCCTCTTCGAAAAGAAAGCGCAGGGGCGGAGTTTTAGTGGCTTACCCGAGCGCTGAGACAGCACAGCCCCTATCCCAGCCTCGGACGCATCCACCTCAACTATGAACGCTAAGGAGGGATTAGGATGAGCCAGCACGGGAGCCGAGGTAAACAGAGCCTTAAGTTGACAAAAAGGCCTGTCCTACTCCGCTGACCACTGCAGTCGCACCGGTCCCCCCTTCAGCAAGGACGTAATGGGAGCCGCTACCTGACCGAAACCCCGGATAAACCTCCGGTAGTAGTTGGCAAACCCTAAGAACCGCTGCACCTCCTTTACCGTGGTTGGAGTCGGCCAATTACGCACGGCTTAAATGCGGTCATTCTCCATCTCCACCCCTGACGCGGAAAAGCGGTACCCTAGGAAGGAGATGGACTGTTGGAAGAACAGACATTTCTCAGCCTTGACGAACAGGTCATGCTCCAACATTCGACCAAGCACCTTGCGCACCAGAGACACATGCTCGGCGCGTGTAGCGGAGTATATTAGAATGTCATCTATATACACCACTACACCCTGCCCGTGCAGGTCCCTGAAAATCTCGTCTACAAAGGATTGGAAGACTGATGGAGCATTCATCAACCCGTACGGCATGACGAGATATTCATATTGCCCAGATGTAGTGCTAAATGCCGTCTTCCACTCATCCCACCCCTTGATACGCACCTCAAATGGAGTCAGCAGGTACAGCCAGCTGTCCTCTCCCAATGGAGGAGCGTGTTCAGCAGCACGCGACCATGTTACAGAGTCTCGGTACAGCCATGGATCGCGTGCTGCAAACCATGGACCAATGGGAGAGAGGGGGTTTTCCAGTTCACCCATCAGCAACTTCCCATCTCCCACAACAACCGACCCAGAGATCCACACTTCCTTCATCAGAATCCAGTGGGATTCGACTCTCGCTCCCGGGAGCATATGATGGATCGGCTGCCGGGTGCCAGGGGTTCCTACTCCAGCTGGAACTCTACCTGGCAGCTGTTCAGCCATCCCCCTCAGGACGCGAGAGAGTGAGAGCCCTCATCTCTTGTCTGACTGGAAAAGCACTGGTCTGGGCCAATGCCATCTGGGGAGAAGAAGTTCCGACGTTGGACAATTACGAAGATTTCACCCTGCTTCCAGGCAGTTTTTGATCATCCACCTGAGGGGAGAGCGGCGGGGGAACGCTTGTTCCATTTAAGATAGGGGATGAGGAGCGCTCAAGAGTTCGCTCTGGTTTTTAGAACTCTGGCCGCCGGCGCAGGATGGAATGAGCGGGCCCTGAACGACCACTACAGGTGTAGTTTACGCGAGGACGTTCGTAGGGAGTTAGCCTGCAGGGACACCACCCTTAATCTGGACCAGCTGGTGGACCTATCCATCCGGCTGGATTACCTGTTGGCATCCCGCGGACGTCCAGATCGGGGTCCGTCAGTTCCATCCCCCAGCACCTCTGATCCTACCCCGATGGAGCTGGGAGGTGCTGCTATGAAGGGGACCGGAGGGGGGACCGTTCCCTGCACCAACTGTGGCCGCAGAGGACACACTGCGGGTCGGTGCTGGGGAGGTTTCCCAGGTAATCGAGGTGGCAGGCGGAGCACTGGTGGATCATCTCTGGTGAGTAGGCACACACCTCACCCAGAGCTCCCTTTTGCACACATGTGGTTGTATATAGCCTTTCCTGAGTTTTCCCAGCATTCCCAGCATAAGGCGCTAGTAGATTCAGGCGCAGCTGGGAACTTTATTGACTGTACCTTTGCACTTAGTTTAGGGATTCCTATTGTTCCTGTTGATGTCCCCTTCCCTGTACATGCCTTAGATAGTCGTCCGTTGGGGTCAGGGCTAATCAGGGAGGTCACAGCTCCACTCCGTATGATAACGCAGGAGAATCATGAGGAAAGAATTAGTCTCTTTCTGATCGACTCTCCTGCGTTTCCTGTTGTGTTGGGCCTTCTCTGGTTGGCCTCTCATGATCCTATTATTTCGTGGCAACAGAGGGCTCTCAAGGGATGGTCTTGTCAGTGCTCAGGGAGGTGTGTAGGTGTTTCCTTAGGTGCCACTACGGTGGAGAGTCCAAACAAGGTATCCACCATGCACATTCCCCCCCGAATATGCCGATTTGGCACTCACCTTCTGTAAAAAGAAGGCGACTCAATTACCACCCCATCGACCGGGGTATTGTGCAATAAATCTTCTGATAGATGCTGCACTTCCCAGGAGTCACGTGTATCCTCTGTCACAGGAGGAGACGGTGGCTATGGAAACATATTTCACCGAATCTTTGGGACAGGGATACATTCGGCCTTCAATTTCACCTGTCTCCTCGAGTTTCTTTTTTGTGAAGAAGAAGGATGGAGGTTTGCGCCCGTGTATTGACTATCGAGGTTTGAATCAGAAGAAGGAGAGGGACCAACTTCGGCCGAAGTCGTGACAGTCTAGTAATAATTTGTCAAGAAAACCATCAATAAAATGATGTGGTTGAATGAGAATGGACTGTGTGGTTTCACTTGTTTCAGAGATATTCATGCTTTATCATAGACAGACTATAAGAATGTCTGAGTATGGATGTCATAGCAGATACATTTTGTGTTCTCATTTCAAATTACTTGTTTTCAACCAAAACATGGTGTACAGCTCTACAGTTGACTCCACAAACACCCTCCATACAGTACATGACTCTGAATCTAATGCTTAATATTTTTTGTGTTTGATTAATAGAGATTGAATTATATAATTTTGCTGACAACTTAAATTCAAATTTCGACTATCAGCGTTCATACATTTATTGCTAAGTATTAAACTCAGTACAAGTGAATGTCATAAATTACACTATTCAAGATCATAATGACACATATACTTTCTCAAGACCATAGAATTGGCCTCATGTGCAAATGATAACAACCTATATGATAGTCAGATGTATGGGAGCACGCCAGATCAGATAAATCAAGTTGAAAGACACAGAAGACAGAATGATGGTGTCAGCAAGTCAGAGCATCTTTATTACATTCACAATGGGGTCTGTTGTTGGTGTTCCACCCAGATGTAGTAGAATGTGTTGTTCTGGAGGTGTTAACCATAGAAATAGAATTACCAGAAAATAAATCCCCATTCAAGTCAATGATCCATGATGGGTGTCTGAGGGGATTTAGCCATTCTAGAAAGAACAGGAGGATGGTATGCACATCTTAAACTAGAGTTAACCAGAGCTGGCCTCAACAAATAACAATGTTATTTATCTGACAAACACTTTTTATAAGTTGAAACGTTGTATTTTAGGTTGCATGAATAAACACTGAGGAACAGCAATATTCTATGTGTTGGCCTCTCATTTCATGTACCCATTCTAGAAATTCTATTTCTATTGGGTTAACCCCTTGCTTGCTGCAGTGCTCGGTGTGTGTGGGGGACCTTAAGAGGTGTGTTTGGTTACACTTGTGGAGACAACCTTGCCATCCACTTTTTCCTCTTTGATAACCACCTCCTTGCGTTTGGTGGTGCTGGAGGAGCTGTGGCCAGATTTTGAGGAGCTGAGGCCGAGATTGTGAGGAAGGGAAACCCATGGTTAGCATAGTTAGCATCTATGATCTATGATCATAATAAGTATCTATTAAAGGTCAAACACCAGTAGATTCATGTCAAAAGTAACAATGTCTCATATTAAGGTCAACTTCAAAATAACATTTTTTAATAAAGTCAAATGTTGAAGGAAACATGAATTCATTTTCACTTGTTTCAAGGACCCTTGTCACCCCACTTCCCATCCTGCCTTACCCGCTAGCCTCTCCGTCCAGCAGCCTCCTGTACTCAGCGATCTCCATCTCCAGGCGTGTCTTGATGTCCAGCAGCATCTTGTACTCCTGGCCCTGGCGTTCCATGTCGCTGCGGAGAGACACTAGCTGCTCCTCCAGACTGGTCACTTGGTTCTGGAGGCGTCCCAGCTGCATGGAGTAACGGCCCTCCGTCTCCGCCAGCGTGTTCTCCAGGGAGCCTTTCTATTGGCCGGGAGGGATAGAGATGATGGGTCAAAAACTGTGGGAGTAGGTTTGGAATTTGGAATGTTTACAGTCATACTGAAAAAGTTAGCTCTAGTGATTGAATGTGAAGGCAGGTAGAGGTTAGCTATAGTAATGTAGAGGTGCCTGGCTATAACAACTTGAGGGATAGTGTTAGAGTCCAGGTGAAAGTGAGATACTTGAGGGTTGGAAAAGAGAATGATGAAAGAGTCAACTGTTGATTATTGAAGAAAGTTGTATAAAGTTGTGTTAGTAATGTCCCCTAAACTGTTGTCTGTGGTTAGATGTTAGTAATTACTACTCACCATGCTGAGCTGTGACTGCAGTTCGATCTCCAGGCCCTGCAGTGTGCGACGGATCTCTGAGATCTCTGACTTGGAGGTCTGGAGAACCTCTGTACTGGACGCCACCTCCTTGTTCAACGTCTCCGTCTGTAAAAAATAATAAGTTGTTAATGGTTGAAAAGTACCCAATTGTCATACTTGAGTAAAAGTAAACATACCTTAATAGAAAATGACTCAAGTAAAAGTGAAAGTCACCCAGTAAAATACTACTTGAGTAAAAGTCTACAACTATTTGGTTTTAAATGTTAAGTAAATAGAATTTCAAAATATACTTAAATATCAATAATAAAACTATAAATTATTTTTTTAAATTTGCCAGGGGCATACATTTACAAACGAAGCGTGTGTGTTTAGTGAGTCCGCAAGATCAGAGGCAGTAGGGTATTACCAGGGATGTTCTCTTGATAAGTGAATGAATTGGACCAATTCCCTGTCCTGCTAACCATTCAAAATGTAACAAGTACTTTTGGGTGTCAGACAAAGTGTATGGAGTACATTATTTTCTTTAGGAATGTAGTAAAAGTTGTCAAAAATATAAACAGTAAAGCACAGATACCCCAAAACTACATAAGTAGTACTTTAAAGTACTTTTACTTAAGAACATTACACCACTATAAGTCATCGATCCTCACAGGAACAAACCAACTCATGATAGAATGTGACAACGTTACCAACTAGAAGTAAAGGAACATCTACACCATGAACATATTTTAGAGGTTCTAGAGGTTCTACCTTGGTCTGGAACCAGGCCTCCAGGTCGCGCTGGTTTTTGGCACTAACGGACTCGTACTGCTCACGAATCTCAGCCATGACTCTGGACAGGTCCTCCTGTGGTGCTGCGTCCACCTCCACGTTGATCTGTCCAGTCATCTGTGTCCTCATGGCCAGCAGCTCCTAGGGAGAAACACATAGAGGTCAGTGACTAACCTCTGCTGATGGTAACAACTTGACCTGCCCTCTGTCCTCATTATACATTTGAACACCATTGCTTGATACAGATGTGCTTGAAAGCCAGCAGGGGTGTTCTAGTGGAGACCCATAGCAGGTTGACATGGTCAATAGATGTAATACTTTAAGGGACTGTATGGATATGTTCCATCAGCCCACACCCACCTCCTCATGGTTCTTCTTGAGATAGATGAGCTCCTCCTTCAGCCCCTCGATCTGCATCTCCAGGTCAGATCTGGCCATGGTCATCTCGTCCAGCATCCTCTTCATCCCAGCGATGTCCGCCTCCACTGACTGACGCATGGCCAGCTCGTTCTCATACCTGAGAGATAGAGATTGCTTCGGTCAAAGAACTGCCGGAATGTGTTCCTCTGTGGGAATAGCAGGGGGTTATAGATTCTAGTATTCCGTTAAGTTTAAAAAACAGAAAGTAACACCAGGCTTCTGATATGTCTGTTGGGAGGGTGTGGTTATGGTGTCGTTTGATTTTCTTTTTTGTAGTTTCAACACAGAATTCTGTAATAACCAGTATGAGGGTTTTTACAGATTTGGGTTATTCCATTTGGTTAATGGAATGCACCAACAGTGTTCTGTATCTGTGGATGGTGTTGGATATGCTTACTTGGTTCTGAAGTCGTCTGCAGCGAGCTTTGCGTTGTCGATGTTCAGATAGATGCCTCCATTCAAGCAAGTGGCAGCCTGGATCTGAGAGGTAGAGGATGGCGAAGCATTTCAGGGTGGGGCATGCATGGAATTTCATACTAATGCAGTAGGCACAAACTGTGATACCACACAGTAATCATTGAGATCTGAGTTTCAGCTGCACTGTAAATGATAGCTCATAGAAGCATTACATTGTCATTATGATAATTGTAAAGCATGACACAAAGAAACAAATTACACCTTTAGCAATCGCCTGGGGGCTCTTAACAGACAGGAAGGGTTGATTTCAATGATCTGCTTGATTTTCAATACTTCAGCTGCAAATATGCGTACTGTCTTTGCATCAATCTTTGGTGAAATATCTTGGTTGAATCAATTATAACAAATGTGTATCATTTAGCATTTAGCAAATCATATTCATATCACTCTTAGTAAATTGTTGGAAAACAAGCTGATGATATGTGGACCGTGTATCTGTACTCTCTAACAAGGCATAACATTGTCACTCTGCAGACATTACCATGTTTTGACATGCTGAGATGTCATTATTTAGTGCTTTTGCCATCTAGGACACATGTCACGTACCTTGTCCTGCAGGTCGGCGATAGTAGCGTAGAAGCGAGAGTAGTCACGAGAGCTAGGAGACGTCTTGCTCTCCATGAACTGACGGATCTTCAGCTCCAGCTCGCTGTTGGCCGCCTCTAGCTTGCGCACCTTCTCCAAGTAGTTGGACAGGCGGTCGTTCAGGTTCTGCATTGTGGCCTTCTCGTTGGCTGACACATGGAGGTCGGCTCCACCGCCGCCACCACCAACCCCTCCCATGCCGAAACCATAACCGCCACCACCACCTCCGCCGCCGGAACCAAATGAGGAGCTAGAGATGCGTACCCCAGAGCCTCCTGCACCTCCATACACACTGCCGGCCCTCATGGCAGTGACGCGGCC